>NC_069499.1:396192475-396566225 GCF_027579735.1 Bombina bombina | reverse complement strand
GACTGTAAAGGGGTTAAAGTTTAAAACGGCTCCGGTTCCGTTATTTTAAGGGTTAAAGCTTCCAAATTTGGGGTGCAATACTTTTAAGGCTTTAAGACACTGTGGTGAAATTTTGGTGAATTTTGAGCAATTCCTTCATATTTTTTCGCAATTGCAGTAATAAAGTGTGTTCAGTTTAAAATTTAAAGTGACAGTAACGGTTTTATTTTAAAACGTTTTTTGTACAGGGAACATTTCTCAACAAGCTGAACCTGATGTGATTACGTTTAAATTTAAGTTGGAACATCTCCGCATTCTGCTTAAGGAGGTATTATCCACTCTGGATGATTGTGACAAGTTGGTCATCCCAGAGAAACTATGTAAAATGGACAAGTTCCTAGAGGTCCCGGGGCTCCCAGAAGCTTTTCCTATACCCAAGCGGGTGGCGGACATTGTAAATAAAGAATGGGAAAGGCCCGGTATTCCTTTCGTCCCTCCCCCCATATTTAAAAAATTGTTTCCTATGGTCGACCCCAGAAAGGACTTATGGCAGACAGTCCCCAAGGTCGAGGGAGCGGTTTCCACTTTAAACAAACGCACCACTATACCCATAGAAGATAGTTGTGCTTTCAAAGATCCTATGGATAAAAAATTAGAAGGTTTACTTAAAAAGATGTTTGTTCAGCAGGGTTACCTTCTACAACCAATTTCATGCATTGTCCCTGTCACTACAGCCGCGTGTTTCTGGTTCGATGAGCTGGTAAAGGCGGTCGATAGTGATTCTCCTCCTTATGAGGAGATTATGGACAGAATCAATGCTCTCAAATTGGCTAATTCTTTCACCCTAGACGCCACTTTGCAATTGGCTAGGTTAGCGGCTAAGAATTCTGGGTTTGCTATTGTGGCGCGCAGAGCGCTTTGGTTGAAATCTTGGTCAGCTGATGCGTCTTCCAAGAACAAGCTACTTAACATTCCTTTCAAGGGGAAAACGCTGTTTGGCCCTGACTTGAAAGAGATTATCTCTGATATCACTGGGGGTAAGGGCCATGCCCTTCCTCAGGATCGGCCTTTCAAGGCCAAAAATAAACCTAATTTTCGTCCCTTTCGTAGAAACGGACCAGCCCAAAGTGCTACGTCCTCTAAGCAAGAGGGTAATACTTCTCAAGCCAAGCCAGCTTGGAGACCAATGCAAGGCTGGAACAAGGGAAAGCAGGCCAAGAAACCTGCCACTGCTACCAAGACAGCATGAAATGTTGGCCCCCGATCCGGGACCGGATCTGGTGGGGGGCAGACTCTCTCTCTTCGCTCGGGCTTGGGCAAGAGATGTTCTGGATCCTTGGGCGCTAAAAATAGTCTCCCAAGGTTATCTTCTGGAATTCAAGGGGCTTCCCCCAAGGGGGAGGTTCCACAGGTCTCAGTTGTCTTCAGACCACATAAAAAGACAGGCATTCTTACGTTGTGTAGAAGACCTGTTAAAAATGGGAGTGATTCATCCTGTTCCATTAGGAGAACAAGGGATGGGGTTCTACTCCAATCTGTTCATAGTTCCCAAAAAAGAGGGAACGTTCAGACCAATCTTAGATCTCAAGATCTTAAACAAGTTTCTCAAGGTTCCATCGTTCAAAATGGAAACCATTCAAACAATTCTTCCTTCCATCCAGGAAGGTCAATTCATGACCACGGTGGATTTAAAGGATGCGTATCTACATATTCCTATCCACAAGGAACATCATCGGTTCCTAAGGTTCGCATTCCTGGACAAGCATTACCAGTTCGTGGCGCTTCCTTTCGGATTAGCCACTGCTCCAAGGATTTTCACAAAGGTACTAGGGTCCCTTCTAGCTGTGCTAAGACCAAGGGGCATTGCTGTAGTACCTTACTTGGACGACATTCTGATTCAAGCGTCGTCCCTTCCTCAAGCAAAGGCTCACACGGACATTGTCCTGGCCTTTCTCAGATCTCACGGATGGAAAGTGAACGTGGAAAAGAGTTCTCTATCTCCGTCAACAAGGGTTCCCTTCTTGGGGACAATAATAGACTCCTTAGAAATGAGGATTTTTCTGACAGAGGCCAGAAAAACAAAACTTCTAGACTCTTGTCGGATACTTCATTCCGTTCCTCTTCCTTCCATAGCGCAGTGCATGGAAGTGATAGGTTTGATGGTAGCGGCAATGGACATAGTTCCTTTTGCGCGCATTCATCTAAGACCATTACAACTGTGCATGCTCAGTCAGTGGAATGGGGACTATACAAACTTGTCTCCGAGGATACAAGTAAATCAGAGGACCAGAGACTCACTCCGTTGGTGGCTGTCCCTGGACAACCTGTCACAAGGGATGACCTTCCGCAGACCAGAGTGGGTCATTGTCACGACCGACGCCAGTCTGATGGGCTGGGGCGCGGTCTGGGGATCCCTGAAAGCTCAGGGTCTTTGGTCTCGGGAAGAATCTCTTCTACCGATAAATATTCTGGAACTGAGAGCGATATTCAATGCTCTCAAGGCTTGGCCTCAGCTAGCGAGGGCCAAGTTCATACGGTTTCAATCAGACAACATGACAACTGTTGCGTACATCAACCATCAGGGGGGAACAAGGAGTTCCCTGGCGATGGAAGAAGTGACCAAAATCATTCTATGGGCGGAGTCTCACTCCTGCCACCTGTCTGCTATCCACATCCCAGGAGTGGAAAATTGGGAAGCGGATTTTCTGAGTCGTCAGACATTGCATCCGGGGGAGTGGGAACTCCATCCGGAAATCTTTGCCCAAGTCACTCAACTGTGGGGCATTCCAGACATGGATCTGATGGCCTCTCGTCAGAACTTCAAAGTTCCTTGCTACGGGTCCAGATCCAGGGATCCCAAGGCGGCTCTAGTGGATGCACTAGTAGCACCTTGGACCTTCAAACTAGCTTATGTATTCCCGCCGTTTCCTCTCATCCCCAGGCTGGTAGCCAGGATCAATCAGGAAAGGGCGTCGGTGATCTTGATAGCTCCTGCGTGGCCACGCAGGACTTGGTATGCAGATCTGGTGAATATGTCATCGGCTCCACCATGGAAGCTACCTTTGAGACGAGACCTTCTTGTTCAAGGTCCGTTCGAACATCCGAATCTGGTCTCACTCCAGCTGACTGCTTGGAGATTGAACGCTTGATCTTATCGAAGCGAGGGTTCTCAGATTCTGTTATCGATACTCTTGTTCAGGCCAGAAAGCCTGTAACTAGAAAGATTTACCACAAAATTTGGAAAAAATATATCTGTTGGTGTGAATCTAAAGGATTCCCTTGGGACAAGGTTAAGATTCCTAAGATTCTATCCTTCCTTCAAGAAGGATTGGAAAAAGGATTATCTGCAAGTTCCCTGAAGGGACAGATTTCTGCCTTGTCTGTGTTACTTCACAAAAAGCTGGCAGCTGTGCCAGATGTTCAAGCCTTTGTTCAGGCTCTGGTTAGAATCAAGCCTGTTTACAAACCTTTGACTCCTCCTTGGAGTCTCAACTTAGTTCTTTCAGTTCTTCAGGGGGTTCCGTTTGAACCCTTACATTCCGTTGATATTAAGTTATTATCTTGGAAAGTTTTGTTTTTGGTTGCAATTTCTTCTGCTAGAAGAGTTTCAGAATTATCTGCTCTGCAGTGTTCTCCTCCTTATCTGGTGTTCCATGCAGATAAGGTGGTTTTACGTACTAAACCTGGTTTTCTTCCAAAAGTTGTTTCTAACAAAAACATTAACCAGGAGATTATCGTACCTTCTCTGTGTCCGAAACCAGTTTCGAAGAAGGAACGTTTGTTGCACAATTTGGATGTTGTTCGCGCTCTAAAATTCTATTTAGATGCTACAAAGGATTTTAGACAAACATCTTCCTTGTTTGTTGTTTATTCCGGTAAAAGGAGAGGTCAAAAAGCAACTTCTACCTCTCTCTCTTTTTGGATTAAAAGCATCATCAGATTGGCTTACGAGACTGCCGGACGGCAGCCTCCCGAAAGAATCACAGCTCATTCCACTAGGGCTGTGGCTTCCACATGGGCCTTCAAGAACGAGGCTTCTGTTGATCAGATATGTAGGGCAGCGACTTGGTCTTCACTGCACACTTTTACCAAATTTTACAAGTTTGATACTTTTGCTTCTTCTGAGGCTATTTTTGGGAGAAAGGTTTTGCAAGCCGTGGTGCCTTCCATCTAGGTGACCTGATTTGCTCCCTCCCATCATCCGTGTCCTAAAGCTTTGGTATTGGTTCCCACAAGTAAGGATGACGCCGTGGACCGGACACACCTATGTTGGAGAAAACAGAATTTATGTTTACCTGATAAATTACTTTCTCCAACGGTGTGTCCGGTCCACGGCCCGCCCTGGTTTTTTAATCAGGTCTGATAATTTATTTTCTTTAACTACAGTCACCACGGTTTCATATGGTTTCTCCTATGCAAATATTCCTCCTTAACGTCGGTCGAATGACTGGGGTAGGCGGAGCCTAGGAGGGATCATGTGACCAGCTTTGCTGGGCTCTTTGCCATTTCCTGTTGGGGAAGAGAATATCCCACAAGTAAGGATGACGCCGTGGACCGGACACACCGTTGGAGAAAGTAATTTATCAGGTAAACATAAATTCTGTTTTTTAGTTTGACACATTTGTATGTATTGAATCAAATCTTCAAAAACAATATAATATAAATAGCTAGATATAGGTTCTACAGATGTTTTATAAAAGGTATATTTGTGCCTTGATTCCTTAGTGTCCATGTATACAAAGGTATTAAAAATGATATCAAACTACCTCTAGCTTTATTATGTGAATATTGCTTAACCTCTTAAGGACACATGACGGAATTTTTCCGTCAAAAAACAATTGAGCAAACCGAAAGCTGTGTCCTTAAAGGGTTAAATGACCTAAGATATTGTTTTTTCACACACACACACACACACACATAATTGTTTCCCCTTATAGGGCTAGATTACGAGTGGTGCGCTAACTGTAACGCGCTAGCGATAAGGGCCATATTGCGGGTCTTTGCTCATGTCAGAAATAGCGTGCTTTTTAGGAGTTGAAAGTAAATGCGTTTGCTTATGTGTAGTTTAAAGGGACAGTCAACACCAGAATTTTTGTTGTTTAAAAAGATAGATAATCCCTTTTATTACCCATTCCCCAGTTTAGCAAAACCAACACTGTTATATTAATACACTTTTTATTTCTGTGACTAACTTGTATCTAAGCATCTTCTGACCGCCCCTAATCACATGACTTTTAGTTATTATTTATTGACTTGCATTTTAGCCAATTAGTGCAGTGTCTGCCACTAGCCACGGGAGTGATCACAATGCTATCTATATGGCCTACATGAGCTTGCTCTCCCCTGCTGTGAAAAGTAAATAAAATAGAGGCGGCCTTCAAGGGCTTAGAAATTATCATATGCACCTTCCTATGTTTGCTTTCAACTAGAATACCAAGAGAACAAAGCAAAATTCTTGATGAAAGTTGTTTAAAATTACATGCCCTATTTGAAAAATTAAAGATTTTTTTTTTACTTGACTGTCCCTTTAATTTAATGTGCGTCGGGATAGCTCTGGCTAACTGTTACGCTCAGAAAGTTCATATAAGGATATGTGTAATCTTCTTTAAAATCTCCGGTCCTCTGATGTTTCTTATTTCATCCTCATAAAAAGGAAACAAAAATGTACCACATAGTATAACTCTGTAACACTATTCAGAAGATAGAGAACACTTGTATGCAAATGGTTTCTCACATGGGTTGGAGCTATAGCCAAGCTCAGGGGAATGCGCACACCCTTTATACTGGTGGGTAAACAGTTACTCTCACAGGATAATAGAATAAAAAAGATTTATTAAAACATATATATAAACGCGTCACAAGAACTGCATATACACCATACACAGGAGAATAAAGCAACAAAATGTCTATTATTGCTCTAATGAGCGAAGCCCAAAGCTGTAAGTCAGTGGATAGGAAGCAGACGCTTAACCGCAATACCATCCACTTTGTGACCAGCGTAGGTTGCTCCTCCCTCAGGTGTGCAGATAATTGAACAGACGCAATGGAGAGATAACGGGTAACGGGTAAATGGAGAGTAAACGTGATCGGGTAATGGTGTTTCCCCCCCCACACACTTTTCTCGCTCCATTGAAGTCTGTGGGGGAATACGTTAACGTGTTTGCAATATTTAAAGTTTGGATTTTTGAGTGCATTGAGTTAGTGCTTGTGCAAAAGCTTTTTACTTTCAACTTGTAATATGGGTGTTACCGACACGCGCTAAAAACTTACTTCTATCGAATTTATCGCATGAGCGATAAATTGTGCTCCACTTGTAATCTAACCCATAGTGTTTTAAATGACTTGTTACACCAGCGGCAGAGTATAAAATGTATGGTAAATTGATCTTTTAGATTTACTTTTTTATATGAAATAGATGTTTTTGCTTTTTGAAACCAAAAAAACATTAAAATGAACTGAGCTTACAGGGAAAACACATATCATTATTATATCTCTCTAAATAAACACAAAGGCTTCCTTATCTTATCTGTGTCTAAGACACCAATTGAAAATAAGCATTTTGGTACCTATCTGCTATCTGTTCCACCCCACACTGTGGGCTTAATTTCTTCTAAACCCTTTCCTTTTTAGATAGCCTTTCTACAACTAGTATTTAAGCACTGATATTTTCAGTATAGATGGGAAATAGCAGACAAAGGCTGCTATTTCAAATGTCAAAATAAAAGTAAAGGAATTATTTGTAAACAATTTAATACACTCCAGCAGATGAAATGGATCATTGGGAACACAGCATTAAAGGGAAGATACACTGTCCCTTTAAAGGCGATTTATTTATAGAGTGCAAGCATATTCTGCAGTAATAAAAGATACATTAAATATATCATGAAACAAAACTAGTACACTGGATACATCACAAAACAGAACAAAAGTTAACAGGAATGTATTTTGGCTTTATTCAGTTGGCATATGCCTAGGGCAGCAGGATTTGGGGGGTAGTTCTTTGATATGGCATAACTCCTTTCTATCACTTTGCTCTCTAAGGGCTAGATTATGAGTGGAGCACTATTTATCGCTCCTGCTTGCACACAAACTCTACTCGACTTTGGCTTTTTGTCTGCATTAGGTACTGCGCATATTACAAGTTGAAAGTAAAAGGTTTTCACTTGCATGCTAACCCTGCACACGCAACTGCCAGAAGTTACAATATCAAAACTCCAATAACGTATTCTCCCATAGAGGCCTATCTATCAAGCCGTCAGCTTTCTTGCATTCGACGGCACCAATACGCTCGCCTAACATCTTGGCCGCGGACCTGAATACGATCTCCATATTTATTAAAAAATCCGGCAAAAAGCTGCGCACCAAGTACGGGGCGATGAGCAGCGGACTGTTGTTAACTAGCAGTCATCGATCTCGCTGCTATTCGTCTTTTTACCAACTTTATTTATACCCTGTCACTAAACACCGCCACTATACTAAAATGTTTAACCCCTATCCCGCTGCTCCCGGACTCTGCCGCAACTAAATAAAAGTATTAACCCCTAAACCCCTGGCCTCCCACATCACTACCACTTACTAAACCTATAAACCCCTAAACCGCCAGCCCCCCACATCGCCATAAACTAAATGAAGCTATTAACCCCTTAACCTAACAACCCGCTAACTTTTCAGTTTACGGCAGAGACCGTATTGAAGAGGAGCTCCTCGTCGGATGTCTTTAGGATGAACCTGCTCCGTACCGGATATCTTCAGGATGGACCCGCTCCTCACCGGATGGATAGAAGAGGCCGCATGGAGGAAGACTTCGCCGGCTGGATGAAGATGGAAGAGGCCACCCGGGTGAAGACTTCTTGCCGGATGGATGGATCCTTTAAGCGGAACTTCAAGAACTATAAGTGGATTTCTTCTACAAGATACGAGTCCACAGATTCATCCCTTTACTTGTGGGATATTATCCTCCTGCTAACAGGAAGTGGCAAAGAGCACCACAGCAGAGCTGTCTATATAGCTCCTCCGTTGACTCCACCCCCAGTCATTCTCTTTTCCTACACTAAGTAATAGGAAGGGTAAAGTGAAAGAGGTGATAAAATTATAGTTTTTATTTTCTTGAAGCAAGACTTTTTTATTTTAAATGGTACCGGTGAGTGCTATTTTTTCCCAGGCAGCAGATGGATGAAGATTTCTGCCTGGAGACTGATGATCTTAGCAGTTGTCACTAAGATCCAGAGAAGTTCCCACAGAATGGCTGAGGAGAAACTTCAGTGTGAGGAACGTTTTTCATGCTACAAGCATTGAGGTATGTTCAGTCATTTTTTTCTGGAGAGACTGTGTTATTTCAGAATTGGCTGACAGTATTCCCATAAGGGAAGGGGTAAGAGGTAATCCTAATGTGAAAGAGAAGGGTATTACTGGGACCTGTATGTTGGGCTGAAAAAATGGTTGACACTGATGGCATAATGTTTGTTGGACAAATGATTTTATGTTTTGGAGGACAATTAACGTTTTCTTTGTGTGAAGCAAACATTTTTATTATTATGGCAATGGAGGGTGCACATGGCTTATTTTAGAACTGGGTATATTGAAACCCACATGGCTAGGCTTTAGACCGCTTTGTAGCGGTTTCTTTGCAAGGCTGTGAGACATCGATGTAGATGGGCGGGGACTATTTTCGCACCTCAGTTGCTCAGTTGAATTCCCCATGCAAGCAGCAAGCTCCAGCTCCGGTGGGCCTCAAAGGAAGGATTGGGCCTAATCGAAGTGTTTAACTGGTTTTACAGACCCCTGAGGGCAGGTAGGCGCCCTCAGCAGAGCTGTGGCGAGGTGCAGGGTTTTTTTTTTTTTAGTTAATCATTAAGTTTTTTGAATAACGTTTTTGTCATTAAGGGTTAAGTATTCCTTTCCTTGTGGTGCAATCTTAGCTGGCAAGAAAAGACACATATATACTAAAATTGGGATAATTTTATCATTTTAAAGCAGTTTTGGAAAATTTGTACGCTTTTTTTCTCTTAAAGGCGCAGTACCGTTTTTCAGATTGTTATTTTTTTCACTAAATAAAGTGTTTTCAAGCCTGTTTGTGGTCATTACTAGCCTATGTTAACATGTCTGACATTGAAGAAAGCCAATGTTCCATGTGTTTAGAAGCCATTGTGGAACCCCCACTTCAAATGTGTCCCTCATGTACTGAAAGGGCCTTACATTGCAAAGAACATATTTTAGCTGATAAAAGTATGTCTCAGGATGATTCTCAATCAGAAGAGAATCAGGTTATGCCATCTGCTTCTCCCCAAGTGTCACAACCTTTAACGCCCGCCCAAGCGACGCCAAGTACTTCTAGTGCATCTAATTCTTTCACCCTGCAAGATATGGCTGCAGTTATGTCTACCCTTACAGAGGTATTATCTAAACTGCCAGGTTTACAGGGTAAGTGCAGCAGGTCAGGTGTTAGAGTAAATGCTGAGCCTTCTGACGCATTATTGGCTATCTCCGATGTACCCTCACAGTGTTCTTATTTGGGGGTGGGGGAATTGTTGTCTGAGGGAGAGCTTTCTGATTCAGGAAAGATGTTCCCTCAAACAGACTCAGATGTGACGGCCTTTAAGTTTAAGCTTGAACACCTCCGCCTGTTACTCAGGGAGGTCTTAGCGACTCTGGATGATTGTGACCCTATTGTCATTCCACCAGAGAAACTGTGTAAAATGGATAAATATCTAGAGGTCCCTACTTACACTAATGTTTTTCCAGTCCCTAGAAGAATTTCGGACATTGTTACTAAGGAATGGGATAGACCAGGCATTCCGTTCTCTTCCCCTACTACTTTTAAGTAAATGTTTCCCATATCTGACAACATTCGGGATTCGTGGCAGACGGTCCCTAAGGTGGAGGGAACTATTTCTACCCTGGCTAAGCGTACAACTATACTTGAAGACAGTTGTGCTTTCAAACTTGAAGACAGTTGTGCTTTCAAAGATCCTATGGATAAAAAATTAGAGGGGCTTCTAAAGAAATTGTTTATTCATCAGGGTTTTCTTCTGCAACCCATAGCGTGCATTGTTCCAGTAAATACTGCAGCAGCTTTTTGGTTTGAGGCTCTAGAGGAGTCTCTTAAGGTTGAGACCCCATTAGATGATATTTTGGATAGAATTAAGGCTCTCAAGCTAGCTAATTCTTTTATTACAGATTCCGCTTTTTAGCGCATAGAGCGTTATGGCTTAAGTCTTGGTCTGCTGATGTGTCATCTAAATCCAAGCTTTTAGCTATTCCCTTTAAGGGTAAGACCCTATTCGGGCCTGAACTAAAGGAGATCATTTCTGACATTACTGGAGGTAAAGGTCATGCCCTTCCTCAGGACAAGACGGTTGAAATGAGGACCAAACAGAATAATTTTCATTCCTTTCAAAACTTTAAAGGCGGTCCCTCTACTTCCTCATCCGCCTCCAAGCAGGAGGGGAACTTTGCTCAATCCAAGTCAGTCTGGAGACCTAACCAGACCTGGAATAAAGGTAAACAGGCCAAGAAGCCCACTGCTGCTACCAAGAGAGCATGAAGGGGCAGCCCCCGATCCAGGACCAGATCTAGTAGGGGGCAGACTTTCTCTCTTCGCTCAGGCTTGGGCAAGAGACATTCAGGATGCCTGGGCATTAGAAATTGTGACCCAGGGGTATCGTCTAGAATTCAAGGATTCTGTCCCAAGAGGGAGATTTCATCTTTCACGTTTGTCTGTAGACCAGACAAAAAGAGAGGCGTTCTTACGCTGTGTAGAAGACCTATATACCATGGGTGTAATCTGCCCTGTTCCAAAATTAGAACAAGGGCAGGGGTTTTACTCCAATCTGTTCGTGGTTCCCAAAAAAGAGGGAACCTTCAGACCGATTTTAGATCTCAAAAGTCTAAATAAATTTCTCAGAGTCCCATCGTTCAAGATGGAGACCATACGAACAATTTTACCAATGATCCAGGAGGGTCAATATATGACCACCATGGATTTGAAGGATGCGTATCTTCACATTCCTATCCACAAAGATCATCACCAGTTCCTCAGGTTCGCCTTCATGGACAAACATTACCAGTTTGTGGCCCTTCCTTTCGGGTTGGCCACAGCTCCCAGAATTTTCACAAAGGTGCTAGGGTCCCTTCTGGTGGTTCTAAGACCGCGGGGCATAGCAGTGGCTCCCTATCTGGATGATATTTTGATTCAGGCGTCAACTTTCCATCTAGTCAAATTTCACACGGACATCATGTTGGCTTTTCTAAGAACTCACGGGTGGAAGGTGAACATAAAAAAGAGTTCACTAGTTCCTCTGACAAGAGTTCCATTCCTAGGAACTCTGATAGACTCGGTAGACATGAAAATTTTTCTGACAGAGGTCAGAAAATCAAAGATCTTAACTAATTGCCGAGCACTTTATTCCATTCCTCGGCCATCAGTGGCGCAGTGTATGGAGGTCATTGGGTTAGTGGTAGCGTCAATGGACATAGTTCAGTTTGCTCGCTTACATCTCAGACCACTGCAGCTGTGCATGCTCAGACAGTGGAATGGGGATTATGTGGATTTATCTCCGTGTATAAATCTGGATCTAGAGACCAGAGACTCTCTTCATTGGTGGTTGTCACAGGATCATCTGTCCTAGGGAATGTGCTTCTGCAGGCCAGCATGGGTCATAGTGATGACGGACGCCAGCCTCTTGGGCTGGGATGCAGTCTGGAATTCCCTGAAGGCTCAGGGTGTGTGGACTCAGGAGGAGTCCCTACTACCAATAAATATTCTGGAACTGAAAGCGATATTCAACCCGCTTCAAGCGTGGACTCAGCTAGCTTCGGCCAAATTCATAAGATTCCAGTCGGACAATATCACGACTGTAGCATATATAAATCATCAAGGGGGAACAAAGACTTCTCTAACGATGATAGAGGTTTCCAAAATAATTTGATGGGCAGAGACTCACTCTTGCCATCTATCAGCAATATATATCCCAGGAGTGGAGAACTGGGAAGCGGATTTTTTAAGTCGTCAGACTTTTCATCCAGGGGAGTGGGAGCTCCATCCGGAGGTGTTTGCAAAATTGATTCATCAATGGGGCACACCGGAATTGGATCTGATGGCATCTCGTCAGAATGCCAAACTTCCTTGTTACGGGTCCAGATCAAGGGATCCTCAAGCAGTACTGATAGATGCTCTAGCAGTACCTTGGTCATTCAACCTGACTTATGTGTTTCCTCCTTTTCCTCTCCTACCTCGTCTGATTGCCAGAATCAAACAGGAGAGGGCTTCAGTAATCTTGATAGCGCCTGTGTGGCCACGCAGGACTTGGTATGCAGATCTGGTGGAAATGTCATCTCTGCCACCGTGGAAACTGCCACTGAGACAGGACCTTCTCATTCAGGGTCCGTTCCAACATCCAAATCTAATTTCTCTGCAACAGACTGCCTGGAGATTGAACGCTTGATTTTATCTAAGCGGGGATTCTCTGAGTTGGTCATTGATACCTTGATTCAGGCTCGAAAGCCTGTCACTAGAAAAAATTACCATAAGATATGGCGAAAATATCTTTATGGTGTGAATCCAAAGGCTACTCATGGAGTAAGATCAGGATTCCTAGGATTTTGTCCTTTCTCCAAGAAGGATTGGAGAAGGGGTTATCAGCTAGTTCCTTAAAGGGACAGATTTCTGCTTTGTCAATCTTACTACACAAGCGTCTGGCAGATTTCCCAGACGTTCAGTCATTTTGTCAGGCTTTGGTTAGAATTAAGCCTGTGTTTAAACCTGTTGCTCCGCCATGGAGTTTGAATTTAGTTCTTAATGTTCTTCAAGGGGTTCCGTTTGAACCCATGCATTCCATAGATATTAAACTTCTGTCTTGGAAAGTTCTGTTTTTAGTTGCTATCTCTTCTGCACAAAGAGTTTCTGAGCTATCTGCGTTACAATGCGACTTGCCTTATCTTATATTTCATTCTGATAAGGTGGTTTTGCGCACTAAACCTGGATTCCTTCCTAAGGTTGTTTCAAATAAGAATATTAATCAGGAAATTGTTGTTCCTTCTCTGTGTCCTAAACCTTCTTCTAAGAAGGAGCGTCTGTTACATAACTTGGACGTGGTTTGTGCCTTGAAGTTTTACTTGCAAGTGACCAAGGATTTCCGTCAAACATCTTCTCTATTTGTTGTCTATTCTGGAAAGCGTAGGGGTCAAAAAGCTATGGCTACCTCTCTTTCTTTTTGGCTGAAAAGCATCATCTGTTTGGCATACGAGACTGCTGGACAGCAGCCTCCTGAAAAAATTACAGCTCATTCTACTAGAGCGGTGGCTTCCACATGGGCTTTTAAAAACGATGCTTCTGTTGAATAGATTTGTAAGGCTGCGACTCGGTCTTCCCTTCATACCTTTTCCAAATTTTACAAATTTAATACATTTGCTTCTTCTGAGACTATTTTTGGGAGAAAAGTTCTTCAAGCAGTGGTGTCTTCTGTTTAGGCATCTGTCTTGTCCCTCCTGTTCATCCGTGTCCTGTAGCTTTGGTATTGTGTCCCACAAGTAAAGGATGAATCCGTGGACTCGTCGTATCTTGTAGAAGAAAAGGAAATTTATGCTTACCTGATAAATTGATTTCTTCTATGATACGACGAGTCCACGGCCCTCCCTGTCAATTTAAGACAGATTATATTATTTTTTGTTTAAAACTTCAGTCACCTCTGCACCTTTTAGTTTCTCATTTTTCTTCCTATACCTTCGGTCGAATGACTGGGGGGTGGAGTCAAGGGAGGAACTATATAGACAGCTCTGCTGTGGTGCTCTTTGCCACTTCCTGTTAGCAGGAGGATAATATCCCACAAGTAAAGGATGAATCCGTGGACTCGTCGTATCGCAGAAGAAATCAATTTATCAGGTAAGCATAAATTTCCTTTTTCAGGGGTTAGTGTTAGGTTTATTTAAGTGTTTTTTGGGTGGGTTTTATTTTTAGGTTAGGGTCTTGGCAGTAAAAGAGCTAAATGCCCTTTTAAGGGCAATGCCCATACAAATGCCCTTTTCAAGGCAATGGGGAGCTTAGGTTTTTTAGATAGGGTTTTTATTGGGGGGTTGGTTGTGTGGGTGGTGGGTTTTACTGTTGGGGGTTGTATTTTTTTACAGGTAAAAGAGCTGATTTCTTTGGGGGCAATGCCCCGCAAAAGGCCCTTTTAAGGGCCATTGGTAGTTTATTGTAGGCTAGGGTTTTTTTTTTTTGTTTTTTTTTGGGGGGGCTTTTTATTTTGATAGGGCAATTAGATTAGGTGTAATTCTTTTTTATTTTTGATACTGTGTTTTTTTTATTTTTTGCAACTTACTGTTTTTTATTTTTTGTAAATTAGTGTTTATTTCTCCAACATAGGTGTGTCCGGTCCACGGCGTCATCCTTACTTGTGGGATATTCTCTTCCCCAACAGGAAATGGCAAAGAGCCCAGCAAAGCTGGTCACATGATCCCTCCTAGGCTCCGCCTTCCCCAGTCATTCTCTTTGCCGTTGCACAGGCAACATCTCCACGGAGATGGCTCAGAGTTTTTTGGTGTTTAAATGTAGTTTTTCAAGAACGAGGCTTCTGTTGATCAGATATGTAAGGCAGCGACTTGGTCTTCACTGCACACTTTTACCAAATTTTACAAATTTGATACTTTTGCTTCTTCTGAGGCTATTTTTGGGAGAAAGGTTTTGCAAGCCGTGGTGCCTTCCATCTAGGTGACCTGATTTGCTCCCTCCCATCATCCGTGTCCTAAAGCTTTGGTATTGGTTCCCACAAGTAAGGATGACGCCGTGGACCGGACACACCTATGTTGGAGAAAACAGAATTTATGTTTACCTGATAAATTACTTTCTCCAACGGTGTGTCCGGTCCACGGCCCGCCCTGGTTTTTTAATCAGGTCTGATGATTTATTTTCTCTAACTACAGTCACCACGGTATCATATGATTTCTCCTATGCAAATATTCCTCCTTTACGTCGGTCGAATGACTGGGGAAGGCGGAGCCTAGGAGGGATCATGTGACCAGCTTTGCTGGGCTCTTTGCCATTTCCTGTTGGGGAAGAGAATATCCCACAAGTAAGGATGACGCCGTGGACCGGACACACTGTTGGAGAAAGTAATTTATCAGGTAAACATAAATTCTGTTTTTTTTTGTAATTTAGATATTTTTAATTGTAGATTTAAATAATTTGAGTAGGGTTAGGTTTTTAAAAATGTAATATAGTTAATTTAATTGGTAGTTTAATGTAATTTTAGTATAATAGTTAGGGTAGGTTAAATAATAGTTTAATATAGCGTAATTTAATTCTACAGGTAAGTTTAAATTTATTATAAGATAGGGATGTTGTAATTTTAATGTAAAGTTAGCGGGTTGTTAGGTTATGGGGTTAATAGCTTAATTTAGTTTATGGCGATGTGGGGGGCAGGCGGTTTAGGGGTTAATAGGTTTAGTAAGTGGTAGTGATGTGGGAGTCCAGGGGTTTAGAGCTTAATACTTTTATTTAGTTGCGGTGGGGTCCGGGAGCAGCGGGATAGGGGTTAATAACATTATGTAGGTGGCGGCGATGTCGGGGCAGCAGATTAGGGGTGTTTAGACTCTGGGCTTATGTTAGGGTGTTAGGTGTAAACTTTACTGGTTTTCTACCATAGAAATCAATGGGATATCTGGCAGCATTGAAGATAAGCTTTCGCTGCTTTCAGACTCCCATTGATTGCTATGGCATCTGCGGCCTCCAGGGTGGCAGATTGAAAACCAGGTACGCTGGGCTGGAATAGCCGCGAACATACCGGTTAACTGTGTGTATTCAGAATATCTGTAATGAAGTAAGCATCGATCTGTGTCGGATTGAGACTGGCGGATCGTATGTTATGTCACAGATTTCAACATTTGCCGGTCTGTAGGCTTTGATAACTAGGTCGAATCAAGCTCGCCACAATTATGCTGCAGAATTCCAGCGTATTTAAGGTTGACGGCTTGATAAATATCCCCCATAGACTTCAATAGAGCGTATAAAGTGTGGAAAAAAATAATACCCAACAAGTTGCACAAACCTGATCGCTTTTTCTCAAGTGCGCTAACTCAACATGAAATATTAATATTTGACTATATAAAGGTATAGATATAAACAGATAAAGGCATATCTATTTATAAATACTTCAAACATATTCCCCTATGTGAAGAACATTGGAATGTGAAACATTTACACTAAAAACACAATATAACACTTCATTAAAGGGACACTGAACCCCAATTTTTTCTTTTGTGATTCAGATAGAGCATGTAATTTTAAGCAACTTTCTAGTTTACTCCTATTATCAAATTTTCTTCATTCTCTTGCTATCTTTATTTGAAAAAGAAGGCATCTAAGGGTTTTTTTTTGGTTCAGTACTCTGGACAGCATTTTTTTTATTGGTGGATGAATGTATCCACCAATCAGCAAGAACAACCCAGGTTGATCACCAAAAATGGGCCGGCATCTAAACTTACATTCTTGCATTTCAAATAAAGATACCAAGAGAATGAAGAAAATTTGATAATAGGAGTAAATTAGAAAGTTGCTTAAAATGTCATGCTCTATCTGAATCACGAAAGAAAAAAATTGGGTTCAGTGTCCCTTTAAATATGAATATTGCATACATTTTATTTTACATGTTTTCATCCACTTGACTGCAAAGGTCTTCAATGACTTGTAGGTATGTCTGTAAATGTATACTTATGTATTTATGCATTGATATGTGTATATATGTCTGTAAATACATATATACACTTATAAATACTTATGTACACTTATATATATATATATATATATATATATATATACAGTATGTGTATATACAGTATGTGTATATATATATATATATATATATTTAGACATATGTATGTATCTCTATGTTAAAGCCCTTTTAAGTCCTATTCTTTTCTAACACCTGAGACCTCATACCTTTGAGCTCTTATTACTTTTTATGCAATTTGTTCTTTCAATAATTTTTATTAGATGGTGTTATTATGTGTGTTATTGTACTTTTAAATCTAATTTCGATGTATTTTGTGCAACTTGTTATTCGAGAATAAGTTAACCAGAGCAATATCCCAATGTGGGTTCGAGCAAACGCATTTACAGCTGTTATAAACCCGATATTCCTCATGCGCAACAGTTGGTGCGCCACTCGTAATCTGGCCCTAAAAGTAGAATTTGTTAATTTTATTACAAATCCATGTTTACCTAGCCTACATTTGTTAGAAATATATAAGGCAAAAATAAAAATGTTTGGAGTAGCAGATTTTTCAATGCCTAGGGCAGCACGAAAAAGAAATACATAACTGCTTAACATACTGATGCAGAACGCACTGAGGACATTAATCCTACAGAACATTTCAAGAGTAATATACAGCATATACATGGATACTCATATAGAAATATCCTAAAACAATATCAATATTGTGCAACCAATTTAATAAGAATTTTTTGGGAAAAGAAAGTAATACTAAACTTGCATTTTACAGAGTATCTTTGTACACTCTGGATTTTATTTTCTGTAGGTTAATTACAGCTCCAGTTTTCAAGTGAACAATGTTCTCAGTGGTATAATTAAATCATTGTTTAGACAATTCCATGGACACGACAATGAAAAATGTTTGTTTAATATTTTGTTTTCTCAGTGGCTCAAAGTATTATTAAGAAGAAAAATCATGAAATCAGTTTCAGTGAGAGTTCTTCAAAAGTTACAGCACTTCCAGTACATTTGTGCAAGACAGTGAAATTTGAGGTAAAACATCAAGAATACAATTTGTTTTGTGTACTGAATCTTGCACTTGAGTAATGCAATTTATTATTTATTATGTTGAACAAGAATATTTAGACAGGTTTTAAAGAACAAAAAGTTCAAACGCTCAAACCCTTAAAGGGACACTCAAGTTAAAAGTAGTTTTATGAATCAGATAGTGCAAGCAATTTTAAATAACTCTTCAATTTACTTATATGCATCTGTGATTGGCTGATGACTGTCACAGGATACAGTGGGAGTGGAAATAGATATTACTTTGAAATTTGTCAGAAACTATTATACTGCTCATTTGAAGTTTAGAAAAACAAATGGGACTCTACTTATTCTGAGTAGTATGTCCAGGAATAAGGTGCGCCTAGTTTATGCTTTTTCGTAGAGAATATTTTCAGCCAATGGGTTAGCAGTAAAAAGTTATGGGTAAATCCTAAATTATATGTCTGGCAAAAACAACGGATATGAACTGTATAATTATAGATACAAATACATAACATTAAATATAGTCACCACAATCATATGGTGAAGAAATAAACATCCGTAAAAGCAAGTGAATGTCCCAATATAAAGTTGTGTCCAATCTGGAATGATGTCCCAAACGATAGCTGCTCTCTCCAGAGATGTTGGAAAAAAGATAACTTGCGTTCTATAAAGAGACAAAAAAGAAGAGGCGCTCTGGTGCAGATAATCCTTGGCTACAAATGGATATAAACTAAAGGTTCAGAGTAATACTCACAAAGATGTTTGCACATGCAGTGCAATAACAGGTGAGCCGAAGCTTCAGAGCCGCTCGGCTGACTCGCTAAGGGTGAAATCAGCTGTTCACTGGGTAATCACTTTACCAACGATTCCAAAGGGTTGGGAAATGAAATACCTATAACAAAAAATAGATACCGCCCTTGGTGCAGATTATCCCAGACACAGAATACACCTACGGCAAGTGTCGAGAAGTTTATACTCACAAGCGGAGTTGCACAAGCAGTGCAATATCAGGCGTGCCGAAACTTAAAGAGCTGTTCGGCTGACTCCCTGGGTCCTGTACAGCTGCTCCTTATTGAACCAGGATCACTGGAAGTGTGGTGGGGAATAAAAGTGGCAATGCCAATAGAAATTAATCCGTGCAAGGGATCAATAGGGCAGATAGAGCAAATATTCCACAGCAAGGCAGAAAAGATAAAAGTTTTTATTAAAAACATAAAAATTGCTTAGCAACGCATTTCTCGGCTAACATGCCGTTTCATCAGGCTTCATCAGGTTGTAGCCTGATGAAACGGCATGTTAGCCGAGAAACGCGTTGCTAAGCAATTTTTATGTTTTTAATAAAAACTTTTATCTTTTCTACCTTGCTGTGGAATATTTGCTCTATCTGCCCTATTGATCCCTTGCACGGATTAATTTCTATTGGCATAGCCACTTTTATTCCCCACCACACTTCCAGTGATCCTGGTTCAATAAGGAGCAGCTGTACAGGACCCAGGGAGTCAGCCGAACGGCTCTTTAAGATTCGGCACGCCTGATATTGCACTGCTTGTGCAACTACGCTTGTGAGTATAAACTTCTCGACACTTGCCGTAGGTGTATTCTGTGTCTGGGATAATCTGCACCAAGGGCGGTATCTATTTTTTGTTATAGGTATTTCATTTCCTAACCCTTTGGAATCGTTGGTAAAGTGGTAAAGTTATTACCCAGTGAACAGCTGATTTCACCCTTAGCGAGTCAGCCGAGCGGCTCTGAAGCTTCGGCTCACCTGTTATTGCACTGCATGTGCAAACATCTTTGTGAGTATTACTCTGAACCTTTAGTTTATATCCATTTGTAGCCAAGGATTATCTGCACCAGAGCGCCTCTTCTTTTTTGTCTCTTTATAGAACGCAAGTTATCTCATTTGAAGTTTGCTTAAATGCTATTGCATTGCCTTTTTATTATGCATGTGTTGATTATACAAATTGACTGTATTTACTGGTCCTTTAATGATTTAGTGTTTCTAGGGCCGTAGAGTTCAGGCAGTGAGACATGCAGAAAGTGGTCTTGTCTGCAATCCTAAAGCCCTTGAAGCCTTTGAGGCGGGTGATCTACAGGGCATTTTACCATTGTTAACAGCGTAATAGTCATAAATGTTGGTGCCATGTTCTACTACATTCAAGCTGTATTGGTTTTAAAGGTCTGAATGGCAAACAAAAACTAAAAAAATAAAATAATATATAACTTTTATTCTTGTCAGATAGGTTAGCTACCATAAAAGCATATAAGACTAAAGTACAATTAACCCTGTATGTATCTGATGATATGTGAAGGAAATACTGAACGCACTAACACATTTATGGAATATATCGCTACATTTCAAATATAAGATGATTGTGAAATGTATGGGTTAATGGTCAAATATATGTAAATGTGTGCACTTGCAGCAAAAATAAGCATTTTTATTATTCGAATATGTTGTAGTAGTAAATAATGTCAGCTTTATACTCATTTGTACTTCATTGATTATTATTATTTTTTTTTTTTAGGTTAACCTGAACATTTCGTCTAAGAAAATGCTTGTTGAAAATGTGCCTTTTGAAATTCCAGACGAGTACATTAGGGACAAGCTGGAAGTGACCTTCTACAAATCTGATATAGGGGGAGGAGAAATAGAGAATGTGGAATATGATAGATGTAATAATAGGGCTACCATTACATATCTGGAGAATGGAGGTCTGTACCAATAGCATTGTTAGATTTACATTCTATTTACTACCCATTTCTTGTGTGTTCCAATCCTCAACAATAATTATAAGGCTAACCCGTAAGACATATTATAGAAGTTATTAAACTATTGATTATAGTGTGTAGTATTTGACACATGTAAAAATATGCTATGTTTTAGATGTTAATTTGTGTAAAGCTGGAGCAGCCTTACATGTTCATATCTGTATGACCATTTAATAAGTAAACCTCTGCTCCAAAAGCAGATTGTATGATTCATATTGTAAATCTATAACCCAAACTCAAATGTATTACCACCCAGTGACATACCTATGTTCTGCATGACAAGCTGCCTACTTTGTTGCATTCTATATTATTATTATTATTATTATTCTATATTTCTCCATATACATTTCTTAAATGATTTGTGAATAGTATTCATATTTGCTATGTATATATAAAATATGGATACTATTTCTGTAGCATCTAAGCTAACATGAGCACATGTCCTGTAGAAGATCGCCATGCTTAAAACAAATATACATCAGATGGTTGTTATTTCCCCCTGTAGTTATGCACTTAATGTAAACACTGATTATTAAGCCACTTTATAGATAAAATAATAATAGTTCAGTTAAGAGTCTTCTCTTATTTTTGAGTTACATACACATAGATAAAAGCTTCACTGTTATTAAAATCTGTCAGAGGGTGCAGCATTGCTTCACTACATGCATTTTAACCTTACAAGGAAATAGGGAAATATATCAAGTTTCATTCACAGCTCTATAAAACTCTGCAGCTTAGGTTTGCACAATTGAGTCTACAACCACATAATTAAGAAGCAGTTCCTCTGAGGTGGGTGGAGACAAATCACCCCTTCAGAGTGATTGACAGCCCCTCAAAATCCATGCTTCTATGCTTACAGAGTGATACCGGTAAACTGGGTGATTTAAATAACTAGCAGCACTTTACTAGTAACTTTATTATTATTATTATTTTGGCAAACATTTTTATTTTATGTATTCAAATATGTTTTTTTTCTTTTTCTTCTAGTTGTACAAAATGTCATCAAAAGGAAAGAGCATCAGTTCAATGTCAATAATTGTAATTATACCGTTACAGTACAGCCCCACATAAGTTATAGTCTAAACAAACTTCTGGTATGTTTTCCTTGTTTTACTATGATGTAACTTTTTTTTTATATAAATTGACAGTGTTATTAAAGGGACATAAAACTCACATGCTAAATCACTTGAACCTGAGCATCTCTATGTAAAAAAGGAAGATATTTTACCTCACAATCTCCTCAGCTCACCAGAGTAAGTTCTGTGTAAAAAGTTATACTCAGCTGTTGCTGTTGAAGAAATGAACAGCAGCCAATCAGCATCAACAGTGCTGAGGTCATGAACTCTTTCACTTAACTCTCATGAGATTTCATAGTAAACTTCCTTAAGCTGAATAGGGAAATAAGATGAGAGTGCACGTAAGCTTGCTTCTTCCACTGTCCCGGGACAGACATAATAATTTTCTGCTTAGAAGTCCTTTACAATGGGATGTGGCTGTGGCTGCTGAGAACTTTTGAGGTAAAATATCTTTCTTTTTTACTTAGAGATGTTCAGGTGATATTTTCTAGTCAGCTTTTTACAGCTATACTGCATCACTTTCAAGTGTTTGAACATTTGGGTATTATGGCCCTTTAAGCATATTTATCTACATCAGGGAGAATGGACATAGAAGCAAGATATGTAAGTCAAGATGGCTAAATGATACTAATTTCTTTGGTATCCATTTTCTTGAATTAAGATTATAATTCATCAGATGTTGCTTATCTTTATGTGGGAAGTATCAGATTACTTTTTGCAAAGGATATAAAGCATTTTTGGGAATTGTACATAAGAAAAGTGAGGCATTGTGAAACTCATTTACATATCCCTACCCAGTTGTCCGTGCTCCAGTAAAAATACTGAAACGTTCTTATCTGTGGAAAAATGTGCAGATGCTATATACATATTGCTATATACCCAGTGAGTAAAATGGTCACTTTATAATTTTAAGATTGATGGTAGGAAAAAAATGTATTAATTTAATATTTTCAGCTATATAGTTGTTTTTTTTGCACTAAACGCAACATAAATACATTTTAAATTAGTGTTTATATGAGTGTAACTGTATCTGATAAAAAATATTCATATAAATATTAAAAAAAAGGGTTAAAAGGTATATAAAAAGGTGTTTCTCTGGAAAGGGCTATATTGTGTGTATATATACATACATAACCATGTCTAACTATGTGTATGTATGTAAATATGTGTGTACATACTGTATATGCACTTTAAGAATTGCTAACCTCAATATGCGTTATACTGTAAACAAATTCTAAATAATCCATAGTGTGTATATATGTGTGCGTGTATGTGTATATATATATATATATATATATATATATATATATATGTGTGTGTATAAATATATATGTGTGTGTGTGTGTATAAATATATATATATGTGTGTGTGTGTGTATAAATATATATGTGTGTGTGTATGTATGTATATATATATATATATATATGTATATATATGTATATATGTGTGTATGTGTGTGTGTGTGTGTGTGTATATGTATATATATATATATATATATATATATATATAAATTACATCATGCATAATTTGTAAATTATTATTTTTTAATATTTTATATGTAATATTTCAATAATGCGCATTGAGGTTAGTAGTTCTTCATGTGTGCTAACCTGATGCCGCATGAGACCTTAATAGAAAACCGCAAAGCGCAATACGCATACTTTACATTTCCTTCTTAATACAAGGAAAGTCCATGGCTTCATTCCTTACTGTTAGGAAATACTTAACCTGGCCACCAGGAGGAGGCAAAGACACCCCAGCCAAAGGCTTAAATACCTCTCCCACTTCCCCTATCCCCCAGTCATTCTTTGCCTTTCATCACAGGAAGATGGCAGAGAAGATTTTCGGAGTTGTTCCTCAGGAGGGGTATATGCCCTTCGATATGGGACTGGAGTTTTAAGTAGTCTTGTCAGCGTCTCAGTGAGAGCATTGACGAAAGTTAGAGTCTGGAGATGCAGAGAGAGTCTTCCTGTGAATCCATTCAGGCTGCCTGCTTAAAGCTCCTTAAGCAACCAGTGTTGACGAGTTTCACTGTCTGTTTTTTCTTCACTCAAGTCCATACCAGGAGCGATGCTACAAGACTGTCACACTTTAGAAGCTGTGTTTCTGTTCCACAGCACGGATTCTGGTAAGATCGTTTCAATCTTTATATATGTTGAAAACGCTGAAGACAGGGTCACAGTGTGACTCCTTTTATCTTAATAGAATCATGGGTTAATATCTCCGGAGGGAGGTTATTGAACAGTGGGGATTAATCAAATGTGATATTTTAATTTTATGCTGCTTTATGTGTGAAATTTTTTGGGGCTCATAGACTGTTGTTATGCGGTAATGGAACATACAGATTTTTACTTTCACTTTGAATTCTGTGCAGCTTGTAGCTTGGCGGGCTTTTTTTCATAGCAGGGGTGGTCCTGCCTTGCGCACCACGTGACCGAGTGTGGTCACACTTTTGTTTTCTCTTTTCTGACCGAGCTAGCTGTCGGAGAAGATGCTTGTTTCTCTGTTTGCCTGGGTTTAGGAGGTGGTGAGTGCCACAGTCATTGTTAGTATAAAGGTGCCATTTTGTGAGAAATAAAAAGTTAATTTATTCTGTGTCCTACTGTTGTTAGCGCAAGCTATGGAGGATTCTGATAGGCTTGAGGGTTCTCCCTCTATTCCTAATAGTAATACCTGTCTATATTGTGAGGAGGCCTTGGTATGCCCGCCCTCTCAACTATGTTCCATATGCATTAACAAGGCTATTATGTCTAAGAAGGTTAACCCCTTTAATACTACTGAGCCGTCCACCTCTGAGGACTTGTTGTCCCATGAGGTGCATACCTATCAGTCATCTCTATCGTCACATGCAGCTTCCTATAGCACGCCTGATCTTTACCATCGAACTTTACTGCGTTAAAGACGGTGGTGTCTGAGGCTCTTAGTGCTTTACCTCGCCTATGCCAAGCGTAAGTGAAAAGTTAAACATAGCTCTCTGGTCCAGGGGACATCCAGTGATTTATTAGATTTGTCTGCCTTTCAAGTATCCCAGGATGGGTCACACTCTGAGTCTTCAGAGGATGAACTTTCTGTATCAGAGTCTGCTACCTCTAGGCCTCTGGTTGCGGAGGAGCCAGCCTTTAGATTTAAAATTGAACACTTACATTTTCTTTTTCTAAAGGAGGTTCTGTCGACATTATAGGTTCCAGAGGCCAAGTTGCCTGATGAACCTTTGATCCCTAAATTAGACAGAGTGTACGAGGACAGGGTAGCACCGCTAACTTTTCCTGTAAAAATCGCAAACATTTTTAAAAACGAGTGGGATATAATTGGATCTTCCTTTTCCCCTTTGTCTGCCTTTAAAAAATTATTCCTGGTTCCCGGACTCTCAGCTGGAGTTGTGGGGTTCCGTCCCTAAGGTGGATGGTGCTATCTCCATGTTAGCTAAGCGTACTACTATCCCTCTTAAGGATAGCTCATCATTCAGAGAGCCGATGGATAAGAAGATGGAAACTTTTCTCAGGAAAATGATTCAGCATACGGGATACTTATTTCAAACGGCAGCGGCTGTTGCCTCGGTTGCTGGAGCTGCGGCCTACTGGTGCGACTCCTTAGTGGATTTGATCGAGGTGGAGGGTCCCCTTGATGTTATCCAAGAAAGAATTAAAGCATTGAGAATTGCTAATTCTTGTATCTGTGATGCAAACATGCAGATTATTCGCCTGAATGCTAAAATCTCTGGTTTCTCAGTACAGACCCATCGGGCGCTCTGGCTGAAGTCCTGGTCTGCGGACGTGACTTCTAAGTCTAGACTACTTTCCCTCCCCTTTAAGGGAAATATTTTATTTGGTCCAGGCCTGGACTCCATTATCTCCACGGTCACAGGGGGCAAGGGTGCCTTCCTACCACAGGATAAAAAGAACAAATCTAAGGGACAAGGATCTAATTTTCGTTCCTTTCGTTCTAAAAATTCCCAACGTCAGTAGTCCTCCTCTAAGCCCGAGCAAACCAAGAGCACTTGAAATCCGGCTCAATCCTGGAAAAAATCCAAGCAGAACAAGAAGCCTGCCAAGTTGGCATGAAGGGGTGGCCCCCGATCCGGTGCTGGATCGTGTAGGGGGCAGACTGTCATGGTTTTCAGACGCTTGGTTCAGGGATGTGCAGGATCCATGGGTCCTGGAGGTCATAGCTCAGGGATACAAGATAGGTTTCAAATCTCATCCACCCAAGGGCAGATTTCTCCTCTCAAGTCTGTCTTCAAAACCAGAAAAGAGGGAAGCCTTTCTGGGGTGCATGCGGGATCTGTCCTCCTTAGGGGTCATTGTCCCGGTTCCTATCGCAGAAAGAGGTTCAAAACCTGTTTGTGTTCCCAAAGAAGGAGAGAACTTTCCACCCGATTCTGGACCTAAAGTGCTTAAACAAGTTTCTAAATGTCCCCTCATTCAAGATGGAGACAATAGGGTCCATCCTTCCTCTAGTTCAGCAAGGGCATTTCATGACCACTATAGATCTGAAGGATGCCTACCTTCATGTTCCAATCCACAGGGACCACTTCCATTTCCTAAGGTTTGCGTTCCTGGATCAGCACTTCCAGTTCATTGCACTTCTGTTTGGTCTAGCTACTGCTCCAAGATCTTTACAAAGGTTCTAGGTGCTCTCCTGGCCATTGCCAGAACCCAAGGTATAGCGGTAGCTCCCTACTTGGATGACATTCTGGTTCAAGCACCATCCTTTTTATCTAGCGGAGGACCATTCGGTATCTCTTCTCTCTCTTCTTCGATCTTATAGATGGAAGATAAGCTTAGAAAAGAGTTCTCTTATTCCAAGCACCAGGGTTGAATTCCTGGGTACTATAATAGACTCGATATCCATAAGAATATTTCTAACCAACCAGAGATGTTGCAAGCTAGCTTCAGCATGTCTTGCCCTCCGGACCTCCTTAAGGCCATCTGTGGCTCAGTGTATGGAGGTAATTAGTCTCATGGACATGCTTTCTAAGACCAACCTGGGAGATTGTTACTACGGATGCGAGTCTATCAGGATGGGGAGCTGTTTAGTGTGCCAAGAGGGCATAGGGCCTGTGGTCTCAGGAGGAACGCTCCCTCCCGATCAACATTTATGGAACTTCAAGCAATCTACAATGCTCTGAAAGCTTGACCTCTTCTGGGTTAATTCCAGTTTATCAGATTCCAATCAGACCTTGGTGGCTTACATCAACCATCAGGGGGGAACGAGAAGCTCCCTAGCAATGAGGAAAGGATCTCGGATTCTGGAGTGGGCAGAGGCCCACAACTGTTCACTGTCAGCAATCCACATTCCGGGTGTGGACAACTGGGAAGCGGACTTTCTCAGCAATCAATCCTTTTATCCGGGGGAATGGTCTCTCCATCCCAAAGTGTTATCGGAGATATGCACTATGTGGGAGATAGATCTCATGGCGTCTCATCTCAATACCAAGATACCCAAATATGGGTCGAGGTCCAGGGATCCTCAGGTGGAGCTAATAGATGCATTAGCAGTGCTTGGAGGTTCAGTCTAATCTACCTTTTCTCCGCTATTACCACTCCTTCCTCGGGTAGTGGCCCGCATCAAGCAGGAGCAGGTGTCAGTAATACTGATTGCTCCATTGTGGCCGCAAAGAACGTGGATCTAGTGAGGATGTCATCTTCTCCTCCATGGAAGCTACCTTGTCGCAGGGATCTGCTGGAACAGGGTCATTTTGTTAATCAAAATCTAGATTCTCTGAGGCTGACTGTGTGGAGATTGAACGCTTCCTCCTTGCCAAGAGAGGGTTTTCTGATTCAAGCTTGTAAGCTGGTTACTCATCGCATCTATCATAAGGTGTGGAGAACCCACTTATTCTGGTGTGAAGAGCGTGGATTTCCTTGGCATAAAGTCAAGGTTGCCAGGATTCTATTGTTTCTCCAGGATGGACTGGAGAAGGGTCTTTCGGCCTGTTCCCTGAGGGGACAGATTTTGGCCTTGTCTGTTTTACTGCACAAGAGGCTCTCTGAGCTTCCAGTTGTTCAGTCTTTTGTTAAGGCTCTAATTAGGATCAGACCTGTGTGTAGATCATCTTTTCCTCCTTGGAGTCTGAATCTGGTTCTTAAGGTTTTTCAACGGGCTCCGTTTGAGCCTATGCATGAAATTGACATTAAGTTGTTGTCCTGAAAGGTTTTTTTTCTACTGGCTATTGCTTCTGCGCACAGAGTATCTGAAATTGCTGCCTTGCAATGTGAGCCTCCTTATCTGGTGTTCCATTCGGATAAGGCTATCCTACGTACTAAGGGTTTCTCCCTAAGGTCGTGTCAGACCGCAACATCAATCAAGAGATTGTGGTCCCTTCTTTGTATCCTAATCCTTCTTCTTTGAAGGAACGTTTACTTCATAATTTTGACATGGTTTGTGCCTTAAAGTTTTATCTTCAGGCTACTAAGGATTTTAGACACGCTTCTTCCTTGTTTGTTGCCTATTCTGGGAAGCGTAAGGGTCAGAAGGTCTCTTCGACTTCCTTATCTTTTTGGTTGAGGAGTCTTATCCGCTTAGCTTATGACACAGCGGTACATAAACCTCCTCAGAGAATTACGGCTCATTCTACTAGAACAGTGGCTTCCTCTTGGGCCTTTAAGAACAAGGCTTCTAGGTATCAGATTTGTAAGGCGGCTACCTGGTCCTCCTTACACACTTTTTCTAAATTTTACAAGTTTGATGTTTTTGTTTCAGCTGAAGCAGACTTCGGGAGAAAGGCTGTGGTGCCCTCAGATTAGGGTCCGCCTCTCTTTTTGTCCCTCCATTATCATTCAGTGTCCTCTAGAGCTTGGGTATAAGTTTCCTAACAGTAAGGAATGAAGCCATGGACTCTCCTTGTATTAAGAAGGAAAACATAAATTATGCTTACCAGATAATTTAATTTCCTCCTGTACGGCCCGTGTTCTCCGATGGACGGCCCCCTAAATTATATTTTTCTTCTGGCACCTTTTATACCCTGATATTTCTCCTACTGTTCCTTGTTCCCTCTGCACAATGACTGGGGGGTAGGGGAAGTGGGAGAGGTATTTAGGCCTTTGGCTGGGGTGTGTTTGCCTCCTCCTGGTGGCCAGGTTCAGTATTTCCCAACAGTAAGGAATGAAGCCGTGGACTCTCCTTGTACAGAAGGAAATTAAATTATCTGGTAAGCATAATTTATATTTTCTATGTTCTTCACATAGGATTTTTTTAAATTTGTATTATTAAATATATATTTAATCTCTTTTGACCACATCATCCTCTTTATGCATGTTGTCTTACTCCAAGCTGTATAGGCTCGAAAGCCTACTACCAATTAAGCATATTAGGTGATGTGCATCTCTGTAATGAGAAGGGGTGTGGTCTAATGACATCAACACCCTATATCAGGTGTGCATAATTATTAGGCAACTTCCTTTCCTTTGGCAAAATGGGTCAAAAGAAGGACTTGACAGGCTCAGAAAAGTCAAAAATAGTGAGATATCTTGCAGAGGGATGCAGCACTCTTAAAATTGCAAAGCTTCTGAAGCGTGATCATCGAACAATCAAGTGTTTCATTCAAAATAGTCAACAGGGTCGCAAGAAGCGTGTGGAAAAACCAAGGCGCAAAATAACTGCCCATGAACTGAGAAAAGTCAAGCGTGCAGCTGCCAAGATGCCACTTGCCACCAGTTTGGCAATATTTCAGAGCTGCAACATCACTGGAGTGCCCAAAAGCACAAGGTGTGCAATACTCAGAGACATGGCCAAGGTAAGAAAGGCTGAAAGACGACCACCACTGAACAAGACACACAAGCTGAAACGTCAAGACTGGGCCAAGAAATATCTCAAGACTGATTTTTCTAAGGTTTTATGGACTGATGAAATGAGAGTGAGTCTTAATGGGCCAGATGGATGGGCCCGTGGCTGGATTGGTAAAGGGCAGAGAGCTCCAGTCCGACTCAGACGCCAGCAAGGTGGAGGTGGAGTACTGGTTTGGGCTGGTATCATCAAAGATGAGCTTGTGGGGCCTTTTCGGGTTGAGGATGGAGTCAAGCTCAACTCCCAGTCCTACTGCCAGTTTCTGGAAGACACCTTCTTCAAGCAGTGGTACAGGAAGAAGTCGGCATCCTTCAAGAAAAACATGATTTTCATGCAGGACAATGCTCCATCACACTCGTCCAAGTACTCCACAGCGTGGCTGGCAAGAAAGGGTATAAAAGAAGAAAATCTAATGACATGGCCTCCTTGTTCACCTGATCTGAACCCCATTTAGAACCTGTGGTCCATCATCAAATGTGAGATTTACAAGGAGGGAAAACAGTACACCTCTCTGAACAGTGTCTGGGAGGCTGTGGTTGCTGCTGCACGCAATGTTGATGGTGAACAGATCAAAACACTGACAGAATCCATGGATGGCAGGCTTTTGAGTGTCCTTGCAAACAAAGGTGGCTATATTGGTCACTGATTTGTTTTTGTTTTGTTTTTGAATGTCAGAAATGTATATTTGTGAATGTTGAGATGTTATATTGGTTTCACTGGTAAAAATAAATAATTGAAATGGGTATATATTTGTTTTTTGTTAAGTTGCCTAGTAATTATGCACAGTAATAGTCACCTGCACACACAGATATCCCCCTAAAATAGCTAAAACTAAAAACAAACTAAAAACTACTTCCAAAAATATTCAGCTTTGATATTAATGAGTTTTTTGGGTTCATTGAGAACATGGTTGTTGTTCAATAATAAAATGAATCCTCAAAAATACAACTTGCCTAATAATTCTGCACTCCCTGTATGGGAAGAATACGTTAACGCGGTCCTGATGTTGAAGTATAGTGTGAGTCGGCTTTCACTCATGGACAATTTTTTTGCTTTAAAATTTTAATATCCATGCCACCTGATGCACGCAAAAGCTTACGTCTAGTGAAGTGTACGTTCAAGCAAAGCGCTATATAGTGTCCACTTGTATTCCGGCCCTCAGTGTTGAGTGAAAAATCAAGAATGTATTTAGCACATGTGAACTTTATATTGTTGCCACAAGGCAGTAACATCCCTTTTGCTTCAGTAGTTATTTTTTATGTATAGGAAAAGCTGAACATTTAAACTAATTTATCCCATGGTAAAAATGGAAACATATGAGTGCATAATAAAAAGAACAGTAAAGTCAAAATTAAACTTTCATCATTCAGATAGAGCATGTCATTTTAAACAGCTTTCCATTTAATTTGTGTTATCAAATTTGCTTTGTTCTTTTGGTATCCTTTGTTAAAGACTAAATTTAGGTTGGATGATAGGAGCTTAGGAGCATGCATGTGTCTATAGCCCTATATTGTAAGAATATTTGTAACTATGTATAACATTGCTATAAACATTGTTGCAAACACTACTGCCAGATGGCATAAGTCACATACACGCTCCTTAAATTCGCCTAGGATTACTCTTTAACAAAGAATACCAAGAGAACTAAGCAAAATTGACAATGTAAGTCAATTAGAAAGTTGTACAATTTAATGGTCTATCCAATCTATTTAATTTTTATTTTGTCTTTTCTGCCCCTTTAAGTAATTATCTTTTTCATTGATTGGTTGTCTTTGGTAATATCAGCCTTGTAAATGAGTGCAACAATTCTCTGTAATTATTTTTAGGTATTTTCGGGTATTTCCACTAGAACTGTGCTGCTTGATAACATCAACCACTATGAGGATTCTGAAGAAGATATTCAAGATTCTATTGAGATTCACTTTCAAAAGCCAAGTAACGGCGGTGGGGAAGTGGAGCACACAGCTTACAATCAACAACCAAATAGAGTGGCTTACTTTGAGGATGACATGAATACAAAATGACATTTGCCTTAGCAGCATTTAACCATTTGTCTGACAAAAATGTTAAGCAAATACTCTGTCAAGTTTATTTAAAACCACCCAGTGACAAACCTGTATTTCTGTATGAAAAGCTACCTACTTTGTTGTGTTCTATATTATTCATCTTATTCTTTATTTTTCCATATACATTTCCTAAATGATTTGTGAATAGTATTCATATTTACTATGTATATAAAAAATATTGACAACATTTCTGCATCTAAGCTAACATGGGCACATCCTGTAGAAGATCGACATGCATATAACTAATAAACATCAGATGGTTAATAACTTTATTTTCCCCTGTAGTTATGCACTTAATGTAAACACTAATTATGTTGGGACTTAATAGATAGTTAAACAGTCTTTTCTTACTTTTGTGTTATATAAAAACATAGATAAAAGCTTAATTACTATTAAAATCTGTCAGAGGGTGCAGCATTGCTTCACTACATGCACTTTGTTTTTTCAGTTGAGTAATTTGTTTTATATAAATAAAATTCAAAACCATATATGAAATCATTAATTGCACATTTTGGTTAAGTGAAGAAACTGCTTTCAAATAGATTACGAAATCATCATCAATATTGCATCTATCAATTAGACCCCTTGGTTTCTCTACAAAACAGCCAAACTTGTATTAATGGTCAGCTGCTACCACCCCCTAAACACACATGAGCCGTGGTAAACAAACAAAAAAAATGGGCAAGGGTGAAATGCAAGTAAAATAATATAGTATTCATGGGAAATGTTAATTGATTGTGTATATTATTTAATGTGGGTTTTGGTATGGAAAGAGTAATTGATTTATATTGCATGCTAACCAATTGAATACGTTCTTTTTAAACCACACCAAACAGTGGTGCATCATGGTAGATATAGCCAAAATGTAATAGATTGTCTTTCTATCATGTTTTGTCATGATTAAATAAACTTTTATGAGTTAATGCTAAAAGAGTAAGCTGTCATGGGCATGTTTTATTTTTTGTTTGTTTTTTACTTTTGCATTGAAGGTAAATATTTATCTTACGTGTAGGTAACCACCATGAAAACCTAAGTATAAACCATGTTTTGGTTATGTTATCAGAGTATATGAAAGCCAGATTGTCCTGTTCTAATTTACTCATAATTTTGACTGACTTAACTAATTTGTAGGCAAATCTTATAATGGATTGGAATATCATAGAAAAGGATCCCCAGGACTGAATAAAACAAATTTGCTATTCAAACTGATAGATTGAAATACTCATCAGGTATACTGGTTAATGGAGGGCTGAGCCTTCACATATCCATGGCACAGTGCTTGCACTGCCTAGAATGGGCCTGTCTACTGGAAGCAGTGTTCTGTAGCTAAGGTGAGCATGGTAGATGAAGGTGCTGATGGGTAAGTACCATGCATCTTCATCGCTTTCTGGCTATAAGCATGATCATGTACACATGTTTCACATAGCCTGGGGATATAGTCACATACACAATTTAATAGTACATATATTTTTTTTAGACACCTTTAGTACTTTTAAAAAGAAAAAAATGCCTAAAAATAGGTTACTGACATTTTATATATACCAGTTTAAACTGCAGTGTGGTAGTCATCTTCAGAAGCAGAGGAGCTCTCAGGGGGAAGAGAAAGTGAGAGAACGAACTTAGCGCTTTATCGTCCTTGCAAATGCTATACAGGGGGCATATTTTTTCCCATTCCTCAAAGCTTGCCAAAAAAAGGAGGTTATAATAGCAGTTGTTGCAACTTTATTATTTTTATTTATTTTTGCCATAATGGAGCAGCACCAACCTGTCCCTGAAGTTACCATAGGAACTGAGTCTGTTAGACACCTTTCTACCAAAGCTAAGTGAGCCTATTGTAAAATAACTGAAGAAGCTTCTTCAGCTCATTTATGTGGTTCATGCTTAGATTTTCTATTGCATACCAATCAATCTAATGATGTGTCTATGTGTACTAAGACACCTACTGTTCCCTCCTTACAGATGGATGCAGGTGGCGTACCTACAGGAATGAAAAAGTTTATTGCTACAGCCATTATGAAGGCCCTGGCTGTGATACCACCTTCAAATAAACTAAAAAGGTCCGTTCAGATTTTACCTTCTACTAGTAATATAAGTACTGAATACTGAAGTATCTTGGAATGATGAGGATTCCTCTAACAGTGAGGCTCCCTCATCAGACGTAGAACCTGATAATTCCTCCTTTTTATTTCAAATTGAGCATATTCAAGGAAGTCTTAGTCACTTTAGGGATTGAAGAAGTTAAACCTTCTGATGATAAACCCTGTAACCATTTGAATTCAGCATATACAACTATTGTCAATCTCCCTGAGATTTTCCCCATACCTAATGCTGTCTCTGATATGATTGCTAAGGAATGGTCTAAACCAGGTGTAATCTTTTAACACTTCTTTAAGGTTTAAAAAATGATATTCTTTGCCTACTGCTAGCTTGGCGTTATAGGGAACGGTTCCCAAAATTAAAGGGACAGTATACACTCATTTTCATATAGCTGCATGTAATAAACACTACTATAAAGAATATGATGCACAGATACTGATATAAAAATCCAGTATAAAACTGTTTAAAAACTTACTTAGAAGCTCTCAGTTTAGCTCTGTTGAAAATGTAGCTGGAAAGCCCACTGCAAGTGGTAAATAAGACACTCCCCCCCTCCCCCTTTTGCATATGAAAAAGACCCTTTACACAAACAGGAGCAAGCTGGAGAAGGTAGCTGACGGTATTCTCATATAACTTTGGGGCTTGGTTAAGAGTCTGAAAATCAGAGCAATGTTATTTAAAAATAAGCAAAACTATACATTTAAAAAAAACAAAAAAAAAACTTTATGGGCTATATAAATAGATCATCTACAAAACATTTATGCAAAGAAAAAATGAGTGTGTAATGTCCCTTTAATGGGGCCATTTCCACTCTGGCTAAGCACACTACTATACCTCTAGAAGACAGTTCTTCTTTTAAAGACCCGTTAGATAGAAAATTTGAATCTTATCTAAGCTATATTCTTAGGCTAGCTGTGCCTATCACTGATGTAACTGCTTATTCTACTTTCTGGTTATCCAGTCTAGCTCAGCAGTTGTCTTCTGATCCTGAATGTTATTATCTCTTGAATTTACTTCAACATGCAAATAATTTTATTTGCGATGCAGTATTTTATATCATGAAAATCAACATAAAAAATATGTTGTTAGCTATTTTTACCAGAAGAGCTTTATGGCTTAAATCATGGAATGCTGTTATGGAATCTAAAACTAGATAACTATCTCTTTCCTTCCAAGGAAATCATTTTTTGGGGTCTCAACTGGATTCTATTATTTCTACTGTTACTGGAGGTAAATTAGTTGTTTCTTCCCCAGGACAAAAAAGCTCCTAATTGTTTTCATTCCTTTTGTCAGAACAGAAAATGGACTCCTCCCATAAACCCTCTGGCCCAGTCTGGAGACCATCTTCAAATTGGAATAAATCCAAGCAGAATAGGAAATCTAATCCAGTCTCTAAGACCCCATGAAGATACAGCCCCCTGTCCAGTACTACTGGTACGGGTCAGATTAAACCATTTTCAAAAATCTCTGGATTCTATTATTTCTACTATTACTGGAGGTAAGGGAGTTTTTTCTTCCCCAGGACAAAAAAAGCTCCTAATTGTTTTCATTCTATTTGTCAGAACAGAAAATGTGCTCCTCCCCTAAACCCTCTGGCCCAGTCTGGAGACCATCTTCAAATTGGAATAAATCCAAGCAGAATAAGAAATCTAATCCAGTCTCTAAGACCTCATGAAGGTAGAGCCCCCAATCCAGTACTACTGGTACGGTCAGATTAAACCCTTTTCAAAAATCTTGGTTAGAATCTCTACAAAATCCCTAAATTCAGAACGTTATTTCTTAGGGGTATCAAATTGGATAATCTCTCCAAAATTCCTGGATTCAGAACGTTATTTCTTATGGATATCGAATTGGATTCAGAACCCGACCTATGGGGAGCTTTTTTCTCATCCATATTACAAAACATCCTGTGTGTCCATGACTCTCTCCCTAACTGAAAAGAAGCAATTAAAATTTATTTTAGCTTGTCTGAACCTTCAGTCTCTCTCATTCCCTTCAGTGCTCAGTGAATGGAAGTACTAGGCCTAATGATTGCAGCATCGAATGCATTTCCATTTGCTTGACTCCATATGAGACCTCTTCAGCTTTGTATGCTACGCCAATGGTGAAAGGACTATATTCTAATATCCCAGCAGGTAATCTTAGATCCCAGCACGCTCCTATCTCTTACTTGGTGGCTAAATCACCAATCAATTATTCAGGGGCTTCTTTTGCTTGCCATACCCGGTCTGTGATCACCACAAAAGCAAGTCTTTCAGGTTGGTAATCTAAATAGAATGTGCTGCATTAATAAATATATATTTATTGAATGCAGCACACCTTTTTAGTGTAAGGATAATATTCTATCTATCTTTCTATCTATCAAAAATGATACATGAAAAAGCCATAGGACAGTTTTTATTAGCATGGTACCTTAATACAGGGAAGCAACACCTATGTCCATAGGCGTTAAACACGATACCCAATTCCAATCTGAACAGCGGACGTGGGAAGCGTTTCCAGATGTAAATGCAAATTATGTTTCTCTGTTGCAGGATACCATCACGCATAAATGAAATATTCCCAGGCACAATAAATAAATTATAAAAACTTACGGCTAGATTACGAGTTTTGCGTTAAGCTGAAAAAGCAGCGTTAACAGGTCCTAATGCTGCTTTTTCACTACCGCTGGTATTACGAGTCTTGCAGGTTTAGGGGCCCCGCACACTTTTTTGGCCTTACCGCAAACCGACTTACGTAAACTTTGTAAACCCTTTTTTCCGGTATTACGAGTCTGTCCTGGGAGGCCAAAAAGTAAGCAGTACACCCTCTACCTCCAAGATCCGTAGCGCATTCTAAAGTCAGTAGCATAAAACTCATAACTAAAGTGCTAAAAAGTACACTAACACCCATAAACTACCTTTTAACCCCTAAACCGAGGCCCTCCCACATCGTAAACACTAAAATAAAATTATTAACCCCTAATCTGCCGCTCCGGACATCGCCGCCACTATAATAAACATATTAACCCCTAAACCGCCGCACTCCCGCCTCGCAAACACTTGTTAAATAATATTAACCCCTAATCTGCTGCCCCTAACATCGCCGCTACCTACGTTATATTTATTAACCCCTAATCTGCCGCCCCCAACATCGCCGCCACTATATTAAATTTTTTAGCACTTAAACCTAAGTCTAACCCTAATACCCCCTAATTGAAATATAATTTAAATAAATCTAAATAAAATTACTATCATTATCTAAATTATTCCTATTTAAAACTAAATACTTACCTATAAAATAAACCCTAAGCTAGCTACAATATAATAGTTACATTGTAGCTAGCTTAGGGTTTATTTTTATTTTACAGGCAAGTTTGTATTTATTTTAACTATGTAGAATAGTTACTAAATAGTTATTAACTATTTAATAACTACCTAGTTAAAATAAATACAAATTTACCTGTAAAATAAAACCTAACCTAAGTTACACTAACACCTAACACTACACTACAATTAAATAAATTACCTACATTAAATACAATTAAATAAAGTAAATTGGCTAAATTACAAAAACCCCCTGCTAAATTACAGAAAATAAAAAACAAATTACAGATCTTTAAACTAATTACACCTAATCTAATAGCCCTATCAAAATAAAAAAAGCCCCCCCCCCCAAAATAAAAAAAAACCCTAGCCTAAACTAAGCTACCAATAGCCCTTAAAAGGGCCTTTTGCGGTGCATTGCCCCAAAGAAATCAGCTCTTTTTCCTGTAAAAAAAATACAAGCACCCCACAACAGTAAAACCCACCACCCACACAACCAACCCCCCAAATAAAATACTAACTAAAAAAACCTAAGCTCCCCATTGCCCTGAAAAGGGCATTTGAATGGTCATTGCCCTTAAAAGGGCATTTAATGCCAAAGCCCTAACCTAAAAAATAAACCCACCCAATACACCCTTAAAAAAATCCTAACACTAACCCCCGAAGATTCACTTACCGTGAGAAGTCTTCATCCAAGTGGCAAGATGTCCTCAACGAATGCGGCAGAAGTGGTCCTCCAGATGGGCAGAAGTCTTCATCCAGACAGCATCTTCTATCTTCAAGACATCCGACGCAGCCAATAGGATTTTTTCTACCTTAAAGGGACATTAAACACTTTGAGATGGTAATATAAAATGATAAATTGTATATAATAAAACAACTCTGCAATATACTTTCATTATTTATTTTGTCCTCTTTGCCTGTAATTCCATTCTGAAATTGGGAGCTTTTCAGTTCCTGTTAGAAATGGAAGTGCAGAGCACTGTTAAATCCAGCACAACCATTGGCTGCACACTCTAGTGACTTATTTATAACTGACCCTAATTGGCCACAGCATAGAAGGTAACACAAGTTACAACATGGCAGCTCCCAGTGTTTTATAGACACTAAAACTTTACATTTATTTTGTCAATTTTCAAACAACTAATGAAACTTTAAAAAATACATCTACATGTTAGTCATGGACTAATCTTTTCTTTGAATGCATCATTCTATCTAGCATGTATTTAGTGTTTAATGTCCCTTTAAATCCAATTGGCTGATAGAATTCTATCAGCCAATCGGAATCTAAGGGACGCCATCTTGGATGACGTCACTTAAAGAGATATTCATTACGAAGAAGCCGTCGTTTGAAGAGGATGCTTCACATCGGATGTCTTGAAGATGGACCCGATCCGCGCCGGAAGGATGAAGATAGAAGATGCTGTCTGGATGAAGACTTCTTTACTGTTGGGGGGGTGTTTGTATTTTTTTTTTTTACAGGAAAAAGAGCCGATTTCTTTGGGGCAATGCCCCGCAAAAGGCCCTTTTAAGGGCTATTGGTAGTTTAGGCTAGGGTTTTTTTTATTTTGGTGGAGCTTTTCTTATTTTGATAGGGCTATTAGATTAGGTGTAATTTAGTTTAAAGATCTGTAATTTGTTTTTTATTTTCTGTAATTTAGTGGGTTTTTTTTGTGATTTAGCTAATTTAATTTAATTTCATTTATTTAATGTAGGTAATTTATTTAATTGTGGTGTAGTGTTAGGTGTTAGTGTAACTTAGGTTAGGTTTTATTTTACAGGTAAATTTGTATTTATTTTAGCTAGGTAGTTATTAAATAGTTAATTATTATTTAATAACTATTCTACCTAGTTAAAATAAATACAAACTTACCCGTAAAATAAAAATAAACCCTAAGATAGCTACAATGTAACTATTAGTTATATTGTATCTATCTTAGGGTTTATTTTACAGGTAAGTATTTAGTTTTAAATAGGAATAATGTAGTTAATGATAGTAATTTTATTTAGATTTATTTAAATTATATTTCAATTAGGGGTGTTAGGGTTAGACTTAGTTTTAGGGGTTAATAAATTTAATATAGTGGCAACGACGTTGGGGGCGGCAGATTAGGGGTCAATAAGTTAGGTAGGTTGCGGAGACATTGGGGGCGGCAGATTAGGGGTTAATAAAAATAATGTAGGTGTCGGCGATGTTGGGGGCAGCAGATTAGGGGTTCATTAGTATAATGTAGGTGGCGGCGATGTCCGGAGTGGCAGATTAGGGGTTTATAAATATAATGTAGGTGTCGGCAATGTCGGGGGCAGCAGATTAGGTGTTAATAAATTTAAGATTAGGGGTGTTTAGACTCGGGGTTCATGTTAGGGTGTTAGGTGTAAACATAAAATGTGTCTCCCTATAGGAATCAATGGGGCTGCGTTACTGAGTTTTACGCTGCTTTTTGGCAGGTGTTAGACTTTTTCTCAGCCGGCTCTCCCCATTGATGTCTATGGGGAAATCGTGCACAAGCACGTACGTCCAGCTCACCGCTGACTTAAGCAGCTGGTATTGGAATAAGATATGGAGCACAATTTTGCTCTACGCTCACTTCTTGCCTTTTAATGCCGGGTTTCTGAAAACTTGTAATACCAGCGCTGCAGGTAAGTGAGCAATGAGAATAAACTGCTCGTTAACACAGCACAGCTCCTAACGCAAAACTCGTAATCTAGCCATTACTTTTTTAGGATCATATTAAAAATCACACCAAACTCTAGGGGAGCATAGAAGTGGCACTTTGACAAAGATTGGATTGAATGGGGTGATCAGGTTACATAGCATTAGAGGATCCTCTCCCTGCTATGATGAATGCTCATATGTTCATGAATCTTACATATGTTTGATACAATATTATTTAAATACATTTTCTCTTGTTAAGTGTGTTCAGTCCACGGGTCATCCATTACTTATGGGATATATTCTCCTTCCCAACAGGAAGTTGCAAGAGGATCACCCAAGCAGAGCTGCTATATAGCTCCTCCCCTCACATGTCATATCCAGTCATTCTCTTGCAACCCTCAACAAAGAAGGAGGTCGCGAGAGGAGCTGGAGTTTTTACTTAACTATTCTTCAATCAAAAGTTTGTTATTTTAAATGGCACCGGAGTGTGCTGTTTTTCTATCTCAGGCAGTATTTGGAAGAAGAAACTGCCTGCGTTTTTTTTCTATGATCTTAGCAGGCGTAACTAAGATCCACTGGCTGTTCTCGACATTCTGAGGAGTGGGGTAACTTCAGAAACTGGGAATAGCATGCGGGGTCCTCCGCAAATGAGGTATGTACAGCACATTATTTTCTGGGAATGGAATTGACTAAGAAAATACTGCTGTTACCGTATGATGTAAGTACAGCCTTAAATGCAGTAATGGCAACTGGTATCAGGCTGATAAATTTATGCGCAGTCGAGTTATTTTCTAGGGACTAGAATTTGACTGAGAAAATACTGTTAAAACTGAAATAATACTTAAGCCTTATCTGCAGTGGCAGCGACTGGTAGCAGGCTTAGTGATAACTTTGCATGACATTGGAAAATGTTGTTTTTTTAATAAAACTTTACTGGCATGTTATTCGTTTTTGTGAGGTACTTTGGTGATAAATCTCTTTGGGCATGATTTTTTCCACATGGCTAACATATATTTTCTGCATGGAAACCGTTATATCAGGGCTCCCACTGTTGTAATAGGAGTGGGAGGGACCTTGTTTTAGCGCCTTGTTGCGCAGTTAAAATTCTAGCACAGTCTTCCTGCTTCTTCCTCCTTGATCCAGGACGTCTCTAGAGAGCTCAGGGGTCTGCAAAATTCATTTTTGAGGGAGGTAATCAGTCACAGCAGATCTGTGACAGTGTGCTTGACTGTGATTAAAAGCGTTAAATCTTAATTGATATCCGTTTTATCCGTTTTGGGTATTGAGGGGTTAATCATCCTTTTGCTAATGGGTGCAATCCTCTGCTAATTATACACTTCTTGTTAAGAATTGTTTAATTATATCTGTATTTGTGAAGCGCTGCAGCGTTTTTTATATTGCTTGTAAACTTATTGAAAGTGATTTCCAAGCTTGCTAGTTTCATTGCTAAGTCTGTTTAAACATGTCTGATTCAGAGGAAACTGTTTGTTCATCATGTTCAAAAGCCAATGTGGAGCCCAATAGAACGATGTGTACCAATTGTATTGATATTGCTTTGAATAAAAGTCAATCTGTACCGATAGAGAAACTATCACCAGACAACGAGGGGGAAGTTATGCCGCCTAACTCTCCTCACGTGTCAGTACCTGCGTCTCCCGCTCGGGAGATGCATAGGATTGAGACGCCAAGTACATCTAGGCCCTTACAAATCACTTTACATGATATGGCTAATGTTATGAAAGAAGTATTATATAATATGCCCGAATTAAGGGGCAAGCACGATAGCTCTGGGTTAAGGACAGAGCGCGCTGATGACACGAGAGCCATGTCTGATACTGCATCACAATTTGCAGAACATGAAGACGTTGAGCTTCATTCTGTCGGTGACGGTTCTGATCCGGGGAGACCGGATTCAGAAATTTCAAATTTAAAATTTAAGCTTGAGAACCTCCGTGTGTTACTAGGGGAGATATTAGCGGCTCTAAATGATTGCGACACGGTGGCAATTCCAGAGAAAATGTGTAGGTTGGATAGATACTATGCGGTACCGGTGTGTACTGACGTCTTTCCTATACCAAAAAGACTTACAGAAATTATTAGTAAGGAGTGGGATAGTCCCGGTGTGCCTTTTTCCCCTCCCCCGATATTTAGAAAAATGTTTCCTATAGACGCCACCACACGAGACTTATGGCAGACGGTCCCTAAGGTGGAGGGAGCAGTTTCTACTTTAGCCAACCGTACCACTATCCCGGTGGAGGATAGCTGTGCTTTCTCAAATTCAATGGATAAAAAATTAGAGGGTTATCTTAAGAAAATGTTTGTTCAACAGGGTTTTATATTGCAGCCTCTTGCATGCATTGCGCCTGTCACGGCTGCAGCGGCATTCTGGTTTGAGTCTCTGGAAGAGGCGATTCGCACAGCACCATTGGATGAGGCTTTGTGCAAAGTTAGAACCCTTAAGCAAGCTAATGCGTTTGTTTCAGATGCCGTAGTACATCTAACCAAACTTACGGCTAAAAATTCCAGATTCGCCATACAGGCGCGCAGAGCGCTCTGGCTTAAATCCTGGTCAGCGGATGTAACTTCCAAGTCTAAGCTACTTAACATTCCTTTCAAAGGGCAGACCTTATTCGGGCCCGGCTTGAAGGAAATTATTGCTGACATTACGGGAGGTAAGGGCCACGCCCTTCCTCAGGACAGGGCCAAACCAAAGGCCAAACAGTCTAATTTTCGTGCCTTTCGTAACTTCAAGGCAGGAGCAGCATCAACTTCCTCCGCTCCAAAACAGGAAGGAACTACTGCTCGTTACAGACAGGGTTGGAAAGGCAACCAGTCATTGAACAAGGGCAAGCAGGCCAGAAAGCCTACTCCCGCCCCTAAGACAGCATGAAGACAGGGCCCCCTATCCGGAGACGGATTTAGTGGGGGGCAGACTTTCTCTCTTCGCCCAGGCTTGGGCAAGAGATGTGCAGGATCCCTGGACATTGAAGATTATATCTCAGGGATACCTTCTGGATTTCAAAACCTCTCCTCCACAAGGGAGGTTCCATCTATCGAGGTTAGCAACAAACCTAGTAAAGAGAGAGGCATTTCTACAATGTGTACAAGACCTCTTAATCATGGGATTGATCCACTCAGTTCCGCGATCGGAACAGGGACAAGGATTTTACTCAAATCTATTCGTGGTTCCCAAAAAAGAGGGAACCTTCAGACCAATCTTGGACTTAAAGATCTTAAACAAATTCCTAAGGGTACCATCGTTCAAGATGGAAACCATTCGAACCATCCTACCCATGATCCAAGAGGGTCAATATATGACCACAGTGGACTTAAAGGATGCTTACCTTCACATACCGATTCACAAAGATCATTATCGGTACCTAAGGTTTGCCTTCCTAGACAGGCATTACCAGTTTGTGGCTCTTCCCTTCGGGTTAGCCACGGCCCCGAGAATTTTTACGAAGGTTCTGGGTTCACTTCTGGCGGTACTAAGACCACGAGGCATAGCGGTGGCTCCGTACCTAGACGACATTCTGATACAAGCGTCAAGTTTTCAGAATGCAAAGTCTCATACAGAGATAGTTCTAGCATTTCTGAGGTCGCATGGGTGGAAAGTGAACGTGGAAAAGAGTTCTCTGTTACCACTCACAAGGGTTCCTTTTCTAGGGACTCTTATAGATTCTGTAGAGATGAAGATTTACCTGACGGAGTCCAGGTTATCAAAGATTCTCAATGCTTGCCGTGTCCTTCATTCCGTTCCAAGCCCATCAGTAGCTCAGTGCATGGAGGTAATCGGCTTAATGGTCGCGGCAATGGACATAGTGCCATTTGCGCGCCTGCATCTCAGACCGCTGCAACTATGCATGCTCAGTCAATGGAACGGGGATTATTCAGATCTGTCCCCTTTGCTAAATCTGGACCAGGAGACCAGAGATTCTCTTCTCTGGTGGTTGTCACCGGTTCATCTGTCCAAAGGAATGACCTTTCGCAGACCAGATTGGACAATTGTAACAACGGATGCCAGCCTTCTAGGCTGGGGAGCAGTCTGGAATTCCCTGAAGGCTCAGGGATCGTGGACTCAGGAGGAGAAACTCCTTCCAATAAACATTCTAGAATTAAGAGCAATATTCAATGCTCTTCTAGCTTGGCCTCAGTTACGACTGTGGCTTACATCAATCATCAAGGGGGAACCAGGAGTTCCCTAGCGATGTTGGAAGTCTCGAAGATAATTCGCTGGGCAGAGTCTCACTCTTGCCACCTGTCAGCGATTTACATCCCAGGCGTAGAGAACTGGGAGGCGGATTTCCTAAGTCGCCAGACTTTTCATCCGGGAGAGTGGGAACTTCACCCGGAGGTATTTGCTCAACTGATTCGTCGTTGGGGCAAACCGGATCTGGATCTCATGGCATCTCGCCAGAACGCGAAGCTTCCTTGTTACGGATCCAGGTCCAGGGACCCGGGAGCGGTGCTGGTAGATGCATTAGCAGCCCCTTGGGGTTTCAACATAGCTTATGTGTTTCCACCATTTCCGTTGCTACCTCGACTGATTGCCAGGATCAAACAGGAGAAGGCATCAGTAATTCTGATAGCGCCTGCGTGGCCACGCAGGACCTGGTATGCAGACCTAGTGGACATGTCGTCCTGTCCACCATGGTCTCTTCCTCTGAGGCAGGACCTTCTAATTCAGGGTCCTTTCAACCATCCAAACCTAATTTCTCTGAGGCTGACTGCCTGGAAATTGAACGCTTGATTCTATCAAAGCGTGGGTTTTCGGATTCGATTATTGATACATTGATACAGGCTCGGAAACCTGTGACCAGAAAAATTTACCATAAGATATGGCGTAAATATTTATATTGGTGCGAATCCAAGAGTTACTCATGGAGTAAGGTTAGGATTCCTAGGATATTGGCTTTTCTACAAGAGGGTTTAGAAAAGGGTTTATCCGCTAGTTCGCTAAAGGGACAGATTTCAGCTCTGTCTATTCTTTTACACAAACGTCTGGCAGAGAATCCAGACGTCCAGGCCTTTTGTCAGGCTTTGGCTAGAATTAAGCCTGTGTTTAAAGCTGATGCTCCTCCGTGGAGCTTAAACTTGGTTCTTAAAGTTCTTCAGGGTGTTCCGTTTGAACCCCTTCATTCCATTGATATTAAGCTTTTATCTTGGAAAGTTTTGTTTTTGATGGCTATTTCCTCGGCTCGAAGAGTCTCTGAGTTATCTGCCTTACATTGTGATTCTCCTTATCTGATCTTTCATTCAGGCAAGGTAGTTCTGCGTACGAAACCTGGGTTTTTACCTAAGGTTGTTTCTAACAGGAATATCAATCAAGAGATTGTTGTTCCATCATTATGTCCTAATCCTTCTTCAAAGAAGGAACGTCTTTTGCATAATCTAGACGTGGTCCGTGCTCTGAAGTTCTACTTACAGGCAACTAAAGATTTTAGACAAACTTCTCTGTTTGTCGTTTACTCTGGTCAGAGGAGAGGTCAAAAGGCTTCAGCTACCTCTCTCTCTTTCTGGCTTCGTAGCATAATACGTTTAGCCTATGAGACTGATGGACAGCAGCCTCCTGAAAGAATTACAGCTCATTCCACTAGAGCTGTGGCTTCCACCTGGGCCTTTAAGAATGAGGCCTCTGTTGAACAGATTTGCAAGGCTGCAACTTGGTCTTCACTTCATACTTTTTCCAAATTTTACAAATTTGACACTTTCGCTTCTTCGGAGGCTAGTTTTGGGAGAAAGTTTCTACAGGCAGTGGTTCCTTCTGTTTAATATTCCTGCCTTGTCCCTCCCATCATCCGTGTACTTAGCTTTGGTATTGGTATCCCATAAGTAATGGATGACCCGTGGACTGAACACACTTAACAAGAGAAAACATAATTTATGCTTGTAGTGTGTTCAGTCCACGGCCCGTCCTGTCTTTTTAAGGCAGGTTCTAAATTTTAAAATTATAACTCCAGTCACCACTGCACCTTATAGTTTCTCCTTTCTCATCTTGTTTCGGTCGAATGACTGGATATGACATGTGAGGGGAGGAGCTATATAGCAGCTCTGCTTGGGTGATCCTCTTGCAACTTCCTGTTGGGAAGGAGAATATATCCCATAAGTAATGGATGACCCGTGGACTGAACACACTACAAGAGAAATAAATTTATCAGGTAAGCATAAATTATGTTATTTAAAATAACTTTAAAAAGTCTAAAAATAAACATATACGGAGTCTGTTTAAAATAGAAAAAACGCTGTTTTTTCAAAGAGAGCTTTTGCTTAATCTCAGTTATAGATGTATCAGGGTATATAGTAGAAAGAATGAACGTTAGTAGTAACTAGGGTTGACCCGTTAAAATATAGCAAAGATAAGATCAGGAGCAGGTTGTAAATACAAAATTAATACAACATTTACTATATTAGAAAGTAAAGTTTGGTGTGATTTTTAATATGATCTTAATAAAGTAAGTTTTTATATTTTATTTATTGGAAATATTTCATTTATTAATGTTGCATCCTGCAACAGAGGAACATAATTTGCATTTATATTAACATTATGTACACAGTCTCTCCCTACAGGAACATTAAAGGGGCCACCTCTAGGAAGAGACTGTGTGCATAATGTTAACGCATTATGCAGTCATTCGTTATTGAAGACCTGTCTCACAATTAGTTTTACTTATGTGCTACAGTTTACACAACCCAAGTGCTTCCCTCCCTTCTTCTCTCCCTGTCTCCTCTCCCTCTTCCCCTCTCCCCGCCTCCTCTCCCTCCCTCTCTACTTTCCTCCCTTCTCTTCTCTTTTCCCTACATTCTCTTCCACCTTTCTCTCCGTTCCCTCCCACCCTCCCTTCTCTCCCTCTCTTGACGTCTCTTCCTCCCTCCTTTCTCTTTCCTTTCTCTACCTCCCTTGTCTTCTTGCAGCAGTGTTCTAAGGGATTTACTACCCTCCAGGGTTACCCCAGGACATGTCTCATAGTTTGAAACAGTATATTAACTCATACAACCACCTGTTAATGCATGAAGCAAACCCTTTGCAGGCCCTAGACTCATCTGGGACATCCCTAAGTAGTGACCAGTCTAGGTACCCTGTACCTTCCAGGAGAACAATTGAAACAAAATCCTCCACTGCTGAGGACAATTTTTCAGAAACCCAGGACCCCCCAGATGACTAACTAGCAGAAGATCAATTCAGATTGTAGCACATACAGTGCATATTCTCTTGCATGATGTTTGAATTGCCTTTAAGGTTGGAAACCCTCCATCTACAGATAAACAATCTTTGAAAAAAGACTGATAAGTTTTTTAAGGATGTCCGTAAAAAGCCACCTAATTTCCATGTTCTTGTTTCAGTTTCTAACTCAACAAGGAATGGAACATACCAGACGTTGGCTTTTTTCCCCGTTCCGGGACAAAGTCAAAAACATGTTCCCCTTACACTCTGAAAATTAGAGGTATCACATACTATTAGAAAGGTGTACTGTGCTATCTCCACTTTTGCTATGTGGACTACCATTCCACTCTTTTAAGGATCCAATGGACAGAAAACTTGAAAATGTTCACAAATTATAATTTTAGCTGACAGGCTATACATTATTTCCTGCTGTTAAGGTAGCATGCATATCTGCTTCTGCTGCAGTCTTGCGTGAATTTTTTAAAATTTTTATTTCCCAATTAGCTTCCCCTGAAGAAATTCAGGATAAATTGAGGTTGGTCAAGACTGTGAACAGTGTTGTTTCTTATGCAGCTATTAAAATAACTTGTGAAACTTGCTGCTATGACTGGTCTGGCTGGAAGAACCTTATGGCTTAAGTAGCTAAAAGCAGACTTATTTCCCTTTCAAGGAAAGATCTTGTTGATACCTGGACTGAATGTTATTATTGCAATAGTCACTGGATGAAAATAATCTTTCTTGACATAATAAACACCAAATCTAATGTAAGGGATAAATCCACTGGATGATTTCACTCCTTTTGCCACTCCAAGACGCAAAGATCCTCCTCTTCAGTGTTTCAAAATTCAGGCTCCTCTAAGCTTGGTTCTTCTTGGTCTAATTCCAAACAGACCATAAATCCTGCCCTTTCTCCAAATCTGCATGAAGATGCATCCCCCAATCCAGACTCTTTTCTGGTGCCGGCAGACTTAACCTTTTTCAGGAGGAATGGGAAAAATTGGGAATCATCAGTTCAAGCATCTTAGGTACTGAATATAATTTCCAAGGGGTACCGCATAGGCTTTGGTCTCATCCTCCTCCAGGACCATTCCTCCTGTACCATATCCTAAATGATCCTTTAAAGGCCAGAGCTTTCTTGTGTAACAGACCTAGAATCTATGAGAGAGGAATTATTCTGTTCCACTTAGAGGAACAGAATGAGGGGTTCTATTCACAAAGAAAAAAGGGACTTACAGGTCCATTTTGGATTTTAAAACTCTAAACAAATTTTTGAAAGTTCCAACTTAAAAAATTGAGAATTTTTGCATTATACTTCCTTTAGTTCTGGAGAGTCAATTTATGTCTACTATAGAACATAAATATTCCTATTTGTATTTCCCTATTCACAGGGATCAAACAAAATTCCACAGACATTACCAAATCATGGTACTCCCTTTTGTTCTGACAACAGCACCAAATATCTTCACAAAGTTTCCCTATCTGTAGTGAGAGTTCAGGGAATTGCAATAGCTTCTTACCTAGATGAACTACTGATACAGGCTACTTCTCTTCAGATTGCTCAGAAACATAAAAACAAGGTTCTTCAGTTCCTTTATACCCATGGTTAGAAAACCAACCTCCTGAAGAGCTGTCTACTTACACAAACCTTCCTGGGTTTCATCATTGATAGTGTAACAATTTAGATTATCTCTCACAGATCGACACAAATTTAAATTGCAAAAGGCCCTTTTCTAACAAACTCTTCTTCCTACAGTGCATCAGTGCATGGAAGTAGTTGGTCTCTTGGTAGCAGCCTCAGATGCCATACATTTTGCCAGATACCATTTAGGTCCTTTGCAGCTACAAATGTTGTAACAATGGAACAGAGATTACAAGAGCTTGCCTCAGAAGATCTCATTCGACTTAAAGACAAGACAATCTCTACCATGCTGGCAAACTCAGCAATCTTTGATTCAGGGGGCCTCATTTCTCCATCCACCATCTCTGGTGCCCAAACATTGCAAACATGTACAACAATTACCATAGCAGCTTGGCTTAAAGCTTTGATTCACAAATCATACTCTGTAGCTACCCCTCAGAAAAAAATACTGTTAATTCAATAGAGCAGTTGTCATCTCTTGGTCTGATTTGTAATGCAGCTACTTGGTCTTCTTTGCATACTTTTACTAAATGTTACCATTTTGACAAGTTCTCCTTTTCTGAGACTGCTTTTGGTAAGAGAGTTCTGCAGGCTACAATGCCTGTTTAAGTGCTTTTACCTCTCTTTAATGTTTTTTTCTGCCCATTTCATGGTAGTCTTGTGGACTTCACAGCTTGAGTATAGTATCCCACATGTGATGGCTGGTGGACTCTCACCATCTTATGAAAGAAAACAAAATGTATTCTTAGTGCAAAAGAGATGATAGGGGACGCCCTGTGTGTGTGATCCAGTGACTAGTGATTAGTGACACTATCAGTAAACAAGTAAAGATATTTCAGCAGTGAATGTAACAATAGGTGTAACCCATAACATCTAACATATAATATATACTAAATCAAAAAAGACTCAGAGCATATGGTAGTGCTATTTCAAAGAAATAACAAAGAACACAACATTAACAGTGAAACACAAAACTTAAAGATGTGCCAGTGGCATAAAATTATAAACAAAAACAAAAATAATAAAAAGTCCTTAAGTGACTTGTGTGTAATATCACTATAGGAAGATCAGTAAATACAATCAAGGCAGCTGTCTGTAGAGGATCAGAGTCAGTGATCTGGAGTGGATAGAAGTAGACAGAAACGCCACATGGCCCAATATTATAGGGTACAATTGAAATGATAAGTGTGATAATCGAACTCACATGTGGTATAACACCCCTAGTGGTGTAGAAGGAGCAATCTGGGATCAATAGCAGTCACCCAGAAGACTGACCTCCGGTGGATGTGTTTGCAATCTGTGGAGTATAAAGCACAGAGGGGTGCCTATATGGCCTAGTATTGTTGGTGCAAATGATAACAAATAAAGAAACAATGTTCCTTTCACATTTAAAAAAGCACCTCCCTTGGTGCAAGAGAGGCAAGCTGGGATCAATATAGTCACCCAGTAGACTAGATCTCTGGCAGTCAGGAACTCTCAGTAGTCCAGTCTCACAATGGTGGTATCGAGTGAGGATAATAAAGTGAAAAGGTATAATGATGTATAAAAAAGATCTGGCAGCAAGTGGTAAGTTAAAAAACTTACTTTATTAAAAAGTAAAATCAGTAGCAACGCGTTTCTCAGCCAACCAGTGGCTGTTTCATCAGGCTTAGTGAAAACATTATAAGAAAGTTATAAAACACTTGCTATATATGCCAAACAAACAAATCTGAATAATTGATGTAATGGACTACACCTGAGAAGGGTGTTAACAAATGAACATACCAATTATGTCCTGACCAGTCAGAAAGAGTATGTTCTCTGACATCACAGTTATAATCTATACAGACAATGTCAAAACACCAGGTACACCAATTGAAAAACAGATTATCTATGTATACATACACCATCAGATATAAAATACACCAGTGGTATAGATAATGTAAATTATACAAATATCGGAAGTTCATCATCCTAAATCAATAAACTAATCTAAGCAGGCAATATAATTAGGTCAGGGTAGAAAACTGGCTTGCCAAAATAAACGTATACATACAGTTATATAATAATAAGTAAATCACCATAACAGTGGGAATCAAATTTTATATGGACATAGGTGAATAGTGTCCTAATGTAGATTCTATAGCTATATACTTGTGTCTGAGTTCTAGATCTATGTGTTAGTTATTAAGGAGTACTTACAGTTTGATATGATCATGTTATAAATCGTCAGAGCTATCAGAGAAGGGCAATCCTGAGGGAGAAGCAGATAAAGTCACAGTCCCTGCACGCTCAGGGATATTTATTTATTTATTATTTATTTATAAAATATTTTACCAGGAAGGATACATTGAGATTTCTCTCGTTTTCAAGTGTGTCCTGGGTCCACAAAACATTGCATTAATACAATAGGGTACAATAAAATACAAAAACAATAATAATACACAAAATATATGCAAACATTTAACATAGAACAGTTAGGAAATATTTAATCAACCATGACAGGTGCATTCTGTTTTGAGATATGTAGAGAGGGATCTCTTAAAGGATATTAGGCTTGGGGAAGGTTTGAAAGTGTGCGGGAGGTCATTCCATAATTGTGGTGCTCTGTAGGAAAAGGATGATCGAGCTACTTTCTTTTTGTATTGAGGCAAGCTAAATAATGTGCTGGTACTGGATCAGAGGTTATAGGAGATGGGAATAGCCGGGGACAGCATTCTGCTCAGGTAGGGTGGGAGCTTCCCAGAAAGGCTCTTAAACACAAGGCAGGAAAGATGGAGGGTGCGTCTGGATTCCAGCGACAGCCAGTTTAGTTCTTTTAGCATGTCACAATGGTGGGTCCTGTAGTTACATTGCAGCACAAAGCGGTAGAATGAGTTATACAATGTATTAAGTTTATTAAGGTGAGTTTGCGATGCAGGTGCATATAGTACGTCCCCGTAATCCATGATAGGCATCAGCATTTGCTGTACAATTTTTCCTTTACTGTAGGGCTGAGGCAGGATTTGTTTCTGTACAGGGCACCTAGTTTTGGATAAAGTTTAGATGCAAGCTTTTCTATGTGGAGGCCAAAAGATGGATTGGGGTCTAACAACATACCTAAGTATTTGAAAAGTGTGGACTGCGGTCAGCGTTAAATTGGATTTTGTTTTGATGCGTAGATGGGAATTTTGTAATTTGTGTAATTTAGGTCCCGTTCCAAAGATCATTGTGACAGTTTTTTCAGTGTTTAGGAAGAGTTTGTTTTTTGAGATCCACTTTTCTACCTCTGTGAACTGGTCTTGGAGCACTACTTCAAGCTGCGGCAGATTGAAATTGTTTGCATAGATTACCTTGTCAACTGTGTACATGTGTACAGTTGAGGATTTGCAGACATTAGGCAGATCATTTATAAATAATATGAATAATAGAGGGCTGAGAATGGAACCTTGGGGTACACCACACGTGACTGGGAGGGGAGGGAGTTGCTGTCAGAAACGGAGACATATTGTCATCGATCCGATACATATGATCGAAACCAGGTTAATGGACGATCAGCAATACCAGAGTTTTTTAGTTTGAGCAATAGTATGTCGTGGTCTACTGTGTCAAAGGCCTTTGCAAAATCAAGGAAAATAGCTCCAGTTAGGTCTCCTTGTTCCATGCCAGTTTGGATGTTGTTGCAAACTTTTTAGGAGGGCAGTTGTAGTGGAGTGATTTGGGCGAAAACCTGATTGATCAGGGGTCAGATAGATTGTTGATAATACTCACATAGTTGCGTATGGACACATTTTTCTAAGATTTTTTACAACACTGGGAGCAAAGATATAGGGCGATAATTAGAAACCAAGGTTAACTCCCCACTTTTATGTATAGGCACTACTCTTGCAGTTTTCCAAAGTTTGGGTATGTATCCAGACACCAAGGATTGGTTAATTAGGGTTGTGACAGGTTTAGCAATTGCCGGCGCACTGAGTTTCAACAGCATTGCTGGGATTTGATCAGGTCCAGACTGGATTTTCATTTTTAGTTTATTAAGGTGTTTCTTAATGACATTGATGGGTACAGGTCTAAAGTTGAACTTCTCTATATTGGGTCTTTGCTGATTTAGTGGGGCCTAATCCACATTTGTAGTTTCAGGATGCGCGTGTCATTGATTAGTTTGTCAATCAGGGTGGTGGAGCATCCGACAAAATAACTATTAAAGGCATTTGCTACTTCTAAGGGGAGTTGCAGGGTTTGGTTGTCCACATTGACAGTGGGGGGTTGGGAGTGGATTGGTGGATTTTGTAAGTTGTTTATGAGTTTCCAAAACTTTCTAGGGTTTGATATGTTATTATTCAGATTTTCACAGAAATATTGGGCCTTGGACAATTTTGCTTGTTTAGTGCATATATTTCACCATTGTCTATATACACAGTGATCATTCATAGAGCCTGTATGCTTGAACTTTGACCACAATGAATCCCGAAACTGGTACATTTGAATAATGTCAGCGGTGATCCAATTCAAGTGTGATCCTTTTACTCTCACCTTACGCAGCGGGCCGGGGCATGTAAATTCCAAACTTGTAGGAGTTCAGACTGAAAGAATTCAACTGCAGAGTCTAGATCTGGGATTAGGTTTAATCTGTGCCAGGGGAGGTTCTTGATGTCATTTAGAAATGATTGAAAATTAAATAAATTTAAGGACCTGGTGATTTTAACCTTGGGAGAGGATTTAGTTGCCTTTATTTTGTGCACGCAGTACACTAAGCAGTGGTCACTGAAACTGTTAGGGAGAACACCTGCCTCCTGGATTCGATCGGCAGAAGTGGAGAGAATCCAGTCGAGCAGGGTGTGATTATGGCTTAATATATGTGGACATGGGATATGTGACAGATAGGAACGATCAACTTGTTATCATGAATCATGTTATTATTGGTAGCAAACAGTTTGTGTTAGTACTGCTGTGCAAGACTTTCCAATCACGCATCCTATTAAGGGATTGAGGGTCGACCCCTATTGCTTGCTACTGTTCGTCCATAATAACAACATCAAACACCCCAAAGATTTGACTGCGCTCCTATAGTATAGTATCCCCCTCTGGTTTGTTCCATAGTGAACTGAGAGTTGGATACCCAATCGCGACGTTGTGACAACGTGTAACCCACTTTTTTATTACTACCATACCCAAATTATAACCAGATATACTAAGTAATATAGCAATGGGGGCACTAATAATAAAAATAACAAAAATAAAAAACTCTTTGGTCATTTCTTTGTAGACCCTGCTCATCACTATGACGATCTGACCCCACGGTCCAATCACGCAGCACTCCTCTACTCTATATACACGAGTCTTGCACAGCAGTACTAACACAAATGGTTTGCTACTAACAATAACATTATTCATGATAACAAGTTGATCGTTCCTATCTGTCACATATCCCTGAGCATGCAGGGACTGGGACTTTATCTGCTTCTCCCTCAGGATTGCCCTTCTCTGATATCTCTGGCGATTTATAACATGATCATATCAAACTGTAAGTACTCCTTAATAACTAACACATAGATCACACACAAGAATATAGCTAGAGAATCTACATTAGGACACTATTCACCTATGTCCATATAAAATTTGATTCCCACTGATATGGTGATTTACTTATTATTATATAACTGTATGTATACGTTTATTTTGGCAAGCCAGTTTTCTACCCTGACCTAATTATATTGCCTGCTTAGATAAGTTTAATGATTTAGGATTATGAACTTCCGATATTTGTATAATTTACATTATCTATACCACTGGTGTATTTTTTATCTGATGGTGTATGTATACATAGATCATTTGTTTTTCAATTGGTGTACCTGGTGTTTTGACATTGTCTGTATATATTATAACTGTGATGTCAGAGAGCATACTCTTTCTGACTGGTCAGGACATAATTGGTATGTTCATTTGTTAACACCCTTCTCAGGTGTAGTCCATTACATCAATTATTCAGATTTGTTTGTTTGGCATATATAGCAAGTGTTTTATAACTTTCTCATAATCTTTTTACTAAGCCTGATGAAACAGCCACTGGTTGGCTGAGAAATGCGTTGCTACTGATTTTACTTTTTAATAAAGTAAGTTTTTTAACTTACCACTTGCTGCCAGATCTTTTTTATACATCATTATACCTTTTCACTTTATCATCCTCACTTGATACCACCATTGCGAGACTGGACTACTGAGAGTTCCTGACTGCCAGAGATCTAGTCTACTGGGTGACTATATTGATCCCAGCTTGCCTCTACTGCACTAAGGGAGGTGCTTTTCTAAATGTGAGTGAAACATTGTATCTTTATTTGTTATCATTTGCACCAGCAATACTAGGCCATATATACACCCCTCTGTGCTTTATACTCCACAGATTGCAAACACATCCACCGGAGGTCAGTCTTCTGGGTGACTGCTATTGATCCCAGATTGCTCCTTCTACACCGCTAGGGGTGTTATACCACATGTGAGTTCGATTATCACACTTATTTCAATTTTACCCTATAATATTGGGCCATGTGGCGCTTCCGTCTTCTTCTATCCACTGTAAAATGTATTCTTACCTGATAAATTAATTTGTTTTATGATGAGTCTACGAGATCAGTCTTTATATTTCTATAAGATTTGAAAAAAGTATCAGTTTGCACTTCACTTACCATGCTTTTTCTTTCCTACTTTTCTTAAAATCCCCTTTCTCATGACCGTATGTATAAATAAGGGGTCATGGGAAAGTGGGAGGGACTAAAGTTCTGTTATGTTCGGTGCTTTCCCTCCTACTATTAGATTGTTCCAATCACATGAGGCATCTATGTGCAGCCACCAATCAGCAGCTACTGAGCCTATCTAGATATGCTTTTAAGCAAAGCAAATTAGATAATAGAAGTAAATTAGAAAGTTGTTTAAAATTGCATGCTCTTGCTAAATCATGAAAGAAAAACATGTGGGTTTCATGTCCCTTTAATGATTCAGATATAAAACAATTTTAAACAACTTTCCAATTTATTTCTATTATCGAATATTCTTTGTTTTCTTGTTATTCTTTGTTGAAAAGCAAGAAGGTAAGTTCGGGAGTGTACACATGTCTGCAGCACTATATGGCAGCAGTTTTGCAACAGTCATATATTAGCTAGAGCACAAGATGGCAGCACTATATCCTGTCATGTAATGCTTCAGACATATGCACGCAACCTATCTAGATATATCTTCAACAAAGAAAACCATGAGAAAGTAGCAAATTTGATAACAGAAGTAAATTAGAAACTTTTTTAAAATTGTATTCCTTGTCTGAATCATGAGAGAAAAAATGTGGGTTTCATATCCCTTTAAAGAAATGAATTTATAAGCATAATTGTTTTTAATCACCACTTATCCTTTTAATTGTTATACTTTTATTAATTGGGGAAATTGTGGGATATTAGATAAGGTTTATGCAATTATATATGCCAGTAATGGTCACCTACTGAACTTGTGGGGTCTGCAGATCAATATTAAATAATAATAAATATATGGCTGTTACATATTATGTATTTCCACCAGTTGGCCATCCCTCATATATACTATCAAAAATAATTATGAATGCAATAATGTTTTACTTTAGTGTTTAAAAGTATAAGGAAATGTAATTTAGCATTGCTGTAAAAGAAACAAGTATCCACAAACAAGAGGAAATTAATAAAAATGTATATGCTGCCACCCAGTGGTATGCATATCAACTGCAGCATCTCATGTATGTCCATATAGTTATATTTAATGTACTTAATTCCAGATAGTTGCATGTAGTAGAAAAGTATTTAAATGTTTAGTTGTAATTATTATTAAAAGATATAACAGACCTAAAAATCCAAATTTATAATAAAACAACATAGCTAACTAACTTTGTCTACCTATAAATATATTACATATTACAAATATTTGCTAATTAATAGAAATACACATTCATTAAACATTATATTCTAAAAAATATAAATGTATACATCCACATATATAATACTAATGCAACAAATTAATCTATACCAACAACAACATCACAACCCCTATGATTTGGATTATTATCAAGCCAGTATATTGTCATAAAAATGTAAGAAAATAAATAAATGAAATACCTAAACATGTGATAACTAATTCTACAAAAAATACATATAGCTTGACAAAGTTATTCAGTAAAAACTTATGAATAACTGTCTAGCTAATAGCTATATTTATATATAAAAAAAATATCCCTGGGCTTTCATTAAAGTGCCAATTTTTTTTTTTTATATCTGTGCATATCCTAAAAGTAAAAATAGTTTGCATAAAAAAAATATTAAATTTTTTTCAAAGATAAGCAAAAATACTTAAAAAGCCATGCTTTCTGGAGCAGTCTGCTCCACCCCCAGCTTAGACACAGGCATTGTATTTCAACTGAGTTCACTGTTTATAAGGCATGCTCCAGCAGATATTCCCTATGCATTTTTGCATTCTACCAAAGCAACAATAGATATAGATACAGCCATAGAAGGAATTGTGTGTGGGGAGTTAGAGCTTTACAATTCAGAAACTTAAAAGAAAGGGTTAATGGCGAGGCACTGCAGTATAAATTTGCAGGTAAAGTAATTAAAGTACATATTATTATATTTTGTCTCTAACCTAACTTGTTTCATGTTTCTTTAAAACTACAATGTTATATTGATCCCCATGCATGCATATTATCAAAAATTCCAGAAAATCTAACCTTTCTATAAAATCTACCATCATTCACAAATTCTAATTCATGGATAGTTAAAAACAGTAAACACCTTGGGATCACCATATAAAATGTTTAGTTATGTGTAGTAAAACATGTTTGCAATGTACTTTCATTATTTACTCATTTTCCTGTAATTTAATCTGAAAAGTGCACATGACAGGCTTCTGAAGCCTAACAAGAAATGTGAGAGAGACCCATATAAATGTGCTGTAATATATTTTATTTGAGGAAGAAAATATAATTAAATCTATTTAACATTATTTTTTTTTTTTTTTCGTTTAAATGATTTTTATTGAAAATCGGTACAGAGGATAACAAGTGACATAGTTACAGTTCTTTTAGCTACGACATAACAATAATTCACTATGACGATGGTCATTAACAATCAGTGACCTAATTTTCAAAGGTATTTTCAGTTTTAATTTCTGTTCAAGATAGATATGAGTCATAACAGGACATACCTCGTTGTAGAGGATCAGGAAAAGATATAGAGGGGTAAGAGGGGGAGAAAAAAATGGGGAGCAGTAATAATAGTAGTAGCCCGTCTGGTCCATCCCAACACCGATATAGTAGATCTAAATTATATCTCTAAAGCTTCTGGAAGAGAGTGATATAGTGTTTACAGCTTTATATGTAAGGTATTAGATAAGCATTTTAAGTGTGAGCGTGGGATCTCTGTTCCCAAATGTATTGGACATTAGATATTGTGTCTAGTTTACCTACATAGCAGTAATGCATCCTTTCAAGTGTGAGGACATGGTTCACTTCAGATTTCCATTGGGCAATGGTGGGTGTCTCACATGTCTTCCATAATCGGGGGATTAACCTCTTAGCACATGAAAGCATTAAAAGCAGCAATTTCTTGCGATAGACGCAAGTGATTTTAGGGATAAGATTGAGAAGTATGATTTGTGGAGAAAGTGAGATATGGACGCCTAAAACATCAGCTATGTGCTGTTCTACCTGATTCCAAAAATTGGTTAAGTGTGGACAAGACCACCATATATGGGCAAGAGTACCTTCCTCTCCACATCTCCTCCAAAAGCTGGAGGAGGCGTTTGGGTATATGGTTCTTAAGCGCTGTGGGGTTAGATACCATCTAGCTAATATTTTATAGTTCAGTTCAGATATAGTCAGGGATAAGGAAGAGGAATGTGTATGACGGAAGCATCGCCTCCAAGTTTCTATGTCAAAGTCAGTTTGAAATTCGGCTGCCCATCTAGTAAGGTATGTGGGTCTTCTCTCTGGGAAGAAGCCCCTGTGGATTTTGTAGGTCAGTGATAGATGTGCCTTGTCTATGCTAGGATTGATACATAACTGTTCAAAAGTGGTTAGGGGTCTCAAAATCGCTTCCCTGTGGGGGCTGTGATGAATCGCATGTCTAATTTGTAGGTAGGGGTACCAACAGTGAAAGGGAGGTCCCAACTCTTCGTTTAACGTAAGCCTGTCTTTGACACCTGAGGTGTCAGTCAATAGGTAGATTGGTAAGGCCGTGAGGAGCTTATTAGCAGGGTTGTGAGTAAAGAAATTGTGGTTGAGGAACAGTTGGTATTTGAGAAGAGGGGTTAGGGGAGATATTGGTGTTGAGATTCCTTTGGTGTGGGCGAGTGTCTCATCCCATATAGCTAAGGTAGTTTTAACATAATCGTTGTGTTGTATAGAGTGTGGTCTGGATTCTTTAGGGATCCAGGGTAGGTCTCTCATATGGTCAACCCTAGAAAGGTAACTCTCTATTTGAATCTAGAGTTTCGAGGGGTTGGCGTGGTTCCACGCTACCACTCTTGCCAAATGTGCCGCTTTGTAATAGTTGGTAAGGTTAGGCACCCCAAGGCCCCCGTCCTCTTTACTCAAGTACATAGTGCGTTGGGCTATTCTCGGGCGTTTATATGACCAAATGAAAGAATTGATCATTTTTTGTTGCGTTTGGAGGAAATGTTTCGGTATGTTCATGGGTAATGTTTGGAATAAATATAGGTATCTGGGAACTATCATCATTTTTACTGTATTAATCCGCCCCAGCCAGGACAAGTGTCCTTGTCTGTGCCAATTCTCTAGAGAAGTCCTAACATTATTTTGTAGGCTGATATAATTGTCGGGGAAGAGTTTATGCATATCTTTGGGGATTGTTAATCCTAAGTATTTAATTTTGTCGGATAGTATAAATTTTGTTTGCTGCGATATAGTCAGTGTTTCTCGGGGAGTTAAATTAATCGGCATCAGCCCTGATTTTTCCATATTAATGGAGAAGTTGGAGACTTGTTTATATTCCTCCAAGATTTGTATAAGGGCAGGGATAGAAGTGATTGGGGACTGTAAAGTAAATATCACATCGTCCGCAAACAGGAGGCATTTTTGGGTGATATTTCCGAAACTTAGGCCTTGAACATGTTGGCAGTGTCTGATTTGTAATGCTAATATTTCAACTGTAATAGCAAACAGCAGGGGTGAGAGTGGGCATCCTTGGCGTGTGCCATTGGAAATGGGGAAGGATTGGGATATGCTATTGTTCACTTTAACTTTTGCACTTGGGTTATGGTAGAGAGCCTTTATTCTGGTGATATATAGCTCGGAGAAGCCGAATTTTGACAGAGTGGACCACATAAATTGCAAGTCCACCCTGTCAAATGCTTTCTCGGCATCTGTCGAAAGTAGAGTGAGAGATGAGAGGTTGTGTTGTGCTTGTTGGATTGAGTGGAGTAGTCTAGTGGTGTTATCCTTCGCCTCCCTTCCTTTAATGAAGCCCACCTGATCAGGGTGGATTATGTTAGGTAATATCGTATTCATGCGATTAGCTAATATTTTGGCATATATTTTCAATTCAACATTTATAAGTGAGATTGGTCTATAGTTACTGACCGAGTCTGTAGCTTTGCCCGGTTTCGGAATAACAGTGATCACTGCTTCTAGAAGGGAGCTGGGAAAAACAACATCATGGTCTATGTCAGTGTAGAGTGATAGAAGTTGGGGGTTTAAGTGTTGTTGAAAAAGTTGGTAAAACTTTGTTGTGAGACCATCTGGACCGGGGGATTTGCCATTAGGCAAGGATTTTATAACTAGGGTGATATCTTGTAGGGTAATGGGGGAGTCTAAGAATTGCTTGTTTTCTTCTGTAATAGTGGGCATTTCAACAGTGGCTAAGTAGGATTCTAACTTTCTTTTTTTATCCTGTGGTGGGGAGTCTACTATATTGTATAGTTTCGAATAATAGGAGACAAATGAGTTGATAATTTCCTCGTTTTTGTGAGTGGCTTTGCCAGAGGGCTGTCGAATTGTCCTAATAAAATTGGAGAGTCTTCGTTTCTTAAGGGATCTGGCTAACAGTCGACCTGCCTTATTACTTTCCACAAAAAATTTGGACTTAGTGGTCAACGCTCTCATATGGGCTTTTTGAATTAAGAATCTGTTGAGAGCCACTCTTGCGTCAGTTAGATTGGCGAGTTTGGTAGAGGAAGATGGGTCTGTTTTAAGTATGGCTTCACAAGTGGTCAGGTCTTTAGTCAGGGATGTAAATTGAGCAGTATGTATCTTGCGTTGTGTGGCAGTATGTTTGATGATAACCCCCCTTATAAAACATTTATAAGCCTCCCAGTTGTTAGCGGATGACGTATCTTCGGGTTTGTTTAATGTGAAGAATTCTTCTGTGTGTTTTTTAATGTCATCAACCGTTTCTTGGTTAGTCAATACATGTTCGTTAAGTCTCCAGTTGTAGGTAGTGTGAGGTTTACTGGCCCACTTAAATTCAGTGGAGACCATACTGTGGTCTGACCAGGAAGTGTGCGCAATTTTCGAGTGTACCAGGGTGGAAAGCAGAGTTTGATCACATAAAATGTAATCTAACCTGGAGTATGTGTGTTGTGGATGTGAAAAGAAGGTGTAGTCTGTCCTATTAGTGTGTACCATACGCCAAGTATCGAATAAATTAATAGATTGTAAAGCTGCGCAATTAGATCTGAGGGTGTTATTACGTATATAGGATTTTCCACTGGATGTGTCTAATATTGGGTTCATGGGAAAGTTAAGATCTCCACCAACAATGATTGGACCCTTAGCTATGTCTAATATTGTGTTAATAAGAGGTTTATAGAAGTTGGGGGTGGGTCTGTTTGGAGCATATATGTTTACCAAGGTAATTGGGGTTCCATAACACAAGCCAACTAAAATTAAGATCCTGCCCTCGTTGTCTGAGTATTTTTGCAATAACTCGAAGGGGAAACTGCGTCTAAATGAGATGCCTACCCCATTCTTTCTGTGGGTACCTGAGCTACAGTAATGTTGGTCAAAATACCTTTTGGATAGAGTAGGTTAATGTTTTTTCTTAAAGTGTGTTTCCTGGGTCATAATAATATCAATTTTTCGCTTAAAAAAATCATGGAACGCAATAGAACGTTTTTCAGCTGAGAGGAAGCCTTTAACATTCTGTGTGGCAATATGTAGAATCTCCTCCTTATGGTATGTGGTATGTGTCGCCCTAATGCTCAGTGCCCAAGGCTGTTGTATTAATGTGTGTGGGAGGACCAGACGGGACACCGAAGAGGGTTACGGGGGTCCTTATTGGTAGTATAGGAAGGAATAGGTTTTAGTGAAGCAGGCTATTCAGGTAAGGATAGTCAAGTTTGGGGAGGAATGGAGGGGAGTTATGACTGTTATAAAACAATATCAGAGCAAATAACAATGATTATATCAATAGTAATTCAAATTACATTAATATAGAGTACAGAGGTTGAGCTTAGTAAAAAGTATATAATAAATTTTAAATTGTAACTTTTAACTTGTAACTTGGGAGCTATTGTTACAGGCCGGGTGTTGATGTGAGTCAAGGTGGAATGAAAGTGGTGTATGTTAGTGTGGTGTTAGTCTAGTGTCATGGAGTTTGAGTCTTATATGGCTTGCTTTAATCTTGAGGACTCGGCTAGCTTTGGTGTATCTTGCGTAGTAGTAGAAAGGGGTTAGTGGCTAGTGTTAGGTAAGTTCCTTGTCAAGTTTCTTAGTGTGGATATATTGTCATTAGTGTTAGGATTTATATTTGTTGCACAGGATAATGCGAGTGAGTTAGGGGCTGGAAAGTCATGGTCTTCTGCAAGGACAATGTAGTGTAATACTATTCAACACCAACATGGTCTCTAGTTTTGTCGAAGAAAGTCCTTATAGTGTGTGAATATAACTCTATAAGGGTCGAATGTATATGTTTTAATTGGATGTTGCTAGGTACTTCCGAGTCAGGTCAAGTAGTGTAGTCAAGTATTCAGTTAGAATGTAGTAGTGTCTAGTGTTGTAATCTGAACTTTCTAAATAATGTCAGGATATGTGCGGGTGGTTGTTAATTGATATGGTATAAACAGTACTATAGCCCCAATATGTAACATAGCAGAACTTAATTGGGTACAGGCATAACTTTAATAAGAACATAATGTCTGCATATTGTACAATAGGTGGAGGATCTAATGGGCTCTAGTCAGTCCACCAACACCCCCATTTAACTGGGAGGGAAAGTGGGCGAGTCGTGCCCTAGTATCAATAATCCCATCATTTTGAGTAGGGTATGGCGAACACCTTAGGCAAAAGTGATAAAACCCAACAGATAAAACATTCAACAGATAAAACATTCAGAGAGAAAATAATTGGTTAATCTTAACTACACAACTTGAAACAACCATATAAAGGATACTAGGGGGCCCATCTGTGGAGCTTGAGGCCAGCTTTACTGGAGAAGCTGAGAGGGCAGAATAGATGAGTGAGAAAGAATAAAGAAAACATCAAGATAGACTCAATCTCTCATCTAATAGAGTCTGAGTCCATGATGTCCATTGTGGCTGAGGATATTTGTCTTCTTTTAGTTTGGCTGGTGATAGTATCGGGGCCTGGTCTTCTCTGAGATTTGGGGCTGTTCTGTCCATTTTGCTGTCTTTGAGAAGATTGAAGATTGGTTAAATCCGGTAGGGAGATGTTCAGAATGTTGCAGAATCTGTGGATATCAGACGGAGAAGAACACTCTGTTTTTTTCCCGTTCTTCATAACTATTACTGAAGTGGGAAATCCCCATCTGTATGGTATATGGAGTGTGCGAAGGTGGGATGTCAGAGGTTGGAAATCCCGCCTCTTTTGCAGTGTTCTAAGGGATAAATCCTGGTATATTTGAATTCTCTGATCCTGGAAGTGTATAACTTGCCTTTTCCTGGCGGCGTTGTATATCTCTTCCTTTAGCCTGTAATTTTGGAAGTGAACTATAATGTCTCTTGGAGGGGAATCATCTGGGGGTTTTGGACGTAGAGCCCTATGAGCTCTATCTAAGGGGACCTCCACATTTCCAGGTAGATTATCTCCTAATATCTCAGCAAACAGAGTCTGAAGGTAGTCACGTATATCATTGTTTAGTATCGATTCTGGTATCCCCCTGAAGCGTAGATTCCCCCTTCTGGTGCGGTTTTCCAAATCGTCGATTTTGTCCTCTAATTCTGTGATATGTCGGCTTTGCTGTGTTTGACTGGTTGAGAGCTTTGCTAGTTTTTGTGCTACGACGAATTCATGTTCTTCTAGGGTATCTACCCTGTGGCTAAGATCGCTGAGTTCTTTTTTCAAATCAGCGCATTCGTCTTTTATGCATGTTTTAACTTGCTCGATCAGAGTTACTATGGCTTTGTATGTTATTGGTGTGTCATCGTCTTGTGCCGCAGCTAAAGTTGTTACTTCATTAGTCGATGACGAACTATTGTCTTGGTCCTCTTCCATAGTGGTCAGCAAAGGATCTACTATGCTGGTTGTGGATGGAGGGTCAGTTTGCTTAAAAAAAGCGTGCACTGCAGTCTGGTGAGCTTGTGATGACTTTTGTAGTTTATCTTGGCGTGTGTTCTTTCTTTGTGACATTATGTCCTGGAGCGGGGGTAGGCTTCTGTAGTTGTCTTGTGTTGATTCAGTGCACAGTACCCCCAGGGGAGTTTACCCTCACAGGGCGATTACGGTGAAGGGAGAATGGGATATGACCCGCCGCACCTCAGTACGGCAGGAAACGGGGCAGGGGTATGTGCCCGAGGTGTGGCACAGCAAATGTCACAATATTAGGAACAGTTATGCACAAATTGTGGATTTTTTGCCTTGTGGATGATGTGTCTTCTTAGTGCAGGGGGTGCTGTGTTTTAAGTCTGCGTCTGAGGCCCAAAGTTAAGATATCAATAAAGTTCAGATCAAAGCCGCGCCACTGAACTAAATATTAATGATCTAAAACATGTATCGTTTTATACCCAGAGTCTAGCGGGTACCCACATACTTCTAATTGTACTGCGATTGTATGTGAGGTCCCCCAGGTGGGGGGGTGCTGTTTTTTGAAGAAATTTTGTCAATGATGGCGTAGAATGAGATAAAGTGCGCACACTTTAGTATTTACAGCGTTTCAGACTAGGACATGTCTCTTATAAGAATAAAAGTGCTTCGCTTTAAGTGGTTGATTTAGGTGATATCTTCATCTGTGGTTGAGGTATGTGTGGGTCCTCTGCTAGTTAATGACTCTGTGTTAGCCTGTCAGCGTAGCAGAGCACAGAAAGCTGCGTCATAGTGGGTTATTTTTATCAGGTGTCTCATGAGTGTGTCCTTTAGGTTGCCTTATATGTGGCAGTAAGAGTACGTAAAGAAGTCAAGTTAATTTGTGGTGGCAGTAGAGTTGAACATTCAGAAGTTTGCTTTTAATCTGCCGCGTTGTTAAAAATGGTCAGGGTAGTAGGAGGTGATGTGCGCAATGCTAGCATCTTACCGGGCCTTACGGTATACGATTCCTCAGTCGGCGGGGTTGGCAGCTCCGTGTGCCGAGAGTTGTAGTATTTTCTTACGTAGACCCCTTATATGCGACTTCGATCTCTGCTCCAGACCCGGCTTTAATACAGGGCTATGTGCGTCAGAGCTAGGGGCTCTGCATCACTCGTTGCGATGAGGGCCTCAAGCCTGAGAATGTTGCTCCGGAGGTGTCCTCGATTAGATAATGAGCCGCCAAGTTCCACCAACAGTTGCTTGGGTGTTGTGTCTTGCCTGTTACCTATGAAGGCATGTAGTAGAGGTTTTTTTTACCACTGTTATGGGCATTTACACCCGGCCCGCATTCAGAGCTTCAGTGAAGTGCGGCCATTATGGTCGGCTGCTCGCTCCGCCCCCTCTTAACATTATTATTTTTATGTGCAATTGATACTTTAGTATTAGTCATTAGCTGATGACGGCTCCCACACACCTCTACTAGCATTTTCCACAGCAAAGGAACGTGTCTTTCAGAAAAACTCACTTGAATATAAAACTGTCAGTTATTATTTCAAAACAATGACGTGTTCTGTATGCTTTACATAGCAACACAGATTGCTTAAAGGGATACTAAACCCACATTTTTTCTTTCATGATTCCGATAGAGCATGCAAGAGAATGAAGAAAATGTAATAATAAGAGTAAATTAGAACGTTGCTTAAAATTGCATGCTCTGTCTGAATCATGAAAGAAAAACTTTGGGCTCAGTGTCCCTTTATTGCAAGATCATCTTTGTTTGTTTAAGGGGGCGACATTAGTTCTTTACAACATAGTGCAGCCTAGAGGAAGTTTCTGAAGGGGATGACAAAAGATATCTCCTACTAAAGTGATATAAATAAACATTTTAACAATGTTTATGAAAAATCTTTTCATAGTTTACATAAATATTAGAGCCTTGAAAAAAAATCAGACATGTGAGTTGATAAAAAATAACCACCTGTAGTGTATGTCATCTGGAGTTATTATCCACTATGTTCGATAACAATTCCATTGGTGTCCCATAAGTTACAAAACCACAATGATATAATTAAAGGGGCTTTGTGAGTTAGTTGGAGCATACAATTTTAAACAGCTTTCCAATTTAGTACTATCATCAAATTTTCTTAATTCTCTTTGTATCCTTTTTTGAAGGGACAGCAATGTACTACTGGGAACTAGCTGAACACACAGGGTAAGCCAAAGACAATAGGCTAATAAATGCAGCCTCCAATCAGCAGCTAGCTCCCAGTAGGGTACTACTGCTACTGAGCTTACCTAGGTATGCTTTTTGTAAAAAAAATGCAGACGAGAAGGAAGCAATTTACATAACAGAAGTAAATTGGAAAGTTGATTAAAATTGTGTTTTTTTCTGAATCATGAAAGAAAAAAATTGAGTTCTATGTCCCTTTAAAGCATTAAAACTTTTTTTTAAGTGTTTGCTTGTGCTTGTCCACTGCTTATTTCAAAAGGATAGGTTGTGTGGAGTACATATGTTATGCAATATATATTTGTTTTTATGACTGTCCTCTTAATCTTATGTAGCAACAAGTTTACTTCAGAAAGAAAAAAAGCAGAAAAAAAGTTCTATAATACAACAGTTAAAATGTGCTGTATAATCTGATATTCTGGTGACAGGTCTAGCTCCCGTTATTACACAGTGCCAGTTTCTCTGCCACGCTGCATCTTAGGATGCAAGTCTGGGGCCTTCCATGTTAGTTAAGAATAATGTCAGTTAAAGTGACAGTCAGTCTACTCCAAAATTCTAATTGTTTAAAAAGTTAGATAACGCCTTTACTACCCATTTCCCAGCTTTGCACAACTAATATTGTTATAATAATATACTTTATAACATCTAAACCTTTATCTCAGTCCATTTTCTAAGCTTTTCACAGCAAGACAGATCTAGTTCATGTGTACCATATAGATAAGACTGTGCTCACTCCTATGTAGTTACAAATGAGGCCGCACTGATTGGCTAAAATGCAAGTCATAAACAGCCCTGAGATAAGGGGGCATTCTGCACTGGCTTACATACAAGGTAATCACAGAGGTAAAAAATAAATTAATATAACTGTGGGCTCATTTGCATTGGGCCGCAATTCGATTTGCTGATTCCAATGGCACGTTTTTACCTCAATATTGGCAGCCAGTCTCCGGCTGTCGAAAAAAACTTTGGGTCCCATAGAAAGTAATAGAAGCTGTTAATCGAGAAATTATATCAGGTTTTCAATGAAAGCGCAAACTGTTAATACACTGTCGGAGGCTGTTGATACATTGAGAAATATTACACCCAGCTCAAATTGCAAATCCTGCAAACATTTATGAGTGTTTCAATGTAGAAATAAGATTATATATGCTACATTTATTGGTCCTATGAATAGGAATATTTGCATCTATGTTTTCATTGAAACATCAATATGTATGTACATAGAAAAATAGATGCAAGCATATATCTACCTATTCCAAATGCAACCTTTGCCCAGGGATGCTATATATATTCTCAATACATATATAAATATAATTATATCTAATAATAATAATCTTCGCCTACATGTATATATATATATGATAATTGTATATATATCTTTGACATATATAAATCATATAATTACAATAATTACTTTTAAATGTTACAACAAAGGCTGATATATTTAAATTAAAAAATATTCTAACTACATTCAGTGTCTTTGAATTTGCGATATGTAACTACATATATGTTGAAATTATAGTTTATATAAAAAATAAGTCATGAGTAAGTATATACAGGTGGCCTTCGGTTTACAACGGTTCAATTTGCACCGTTTCAGAATAACAACCTTTTTTTCAGTCATGTGACTGCTAATAAAAAGCATTGCGAAGCAGTGCATTGATTAAAATAGCCAGTAGGTGGAGCTGTCCGCTTGTGTTGCAGCAAAGATATGCAAGCCAAGCACACAAGCAGGCTGAAATTAATCAGTGTAGCTAGCTAGACCTGAGCTATCGAGCAGCTTTCAAAGGAACAAGATCTTCCTGTCTATAAATAAGTCCAGATTGGAATGCATAGAAAGAACTGTTTGCAAAAAAATGCAAGTCTGTGTTGTATGTTTTTTTATTAGGTGTATAATGCTGTTTTAGCAAATGTTTTTGTTCATTTAACTTAGTTTAATTATATATTCTGTGTTGTGTGATTATTTAATTAGGTTTATAATGCTGTTTAGCAATTAAAGTCTTCAATTCAAAGCCTTAAAAATAATGTATTAGGTGTTACTTATGACAATTTTGAGAGGGGCCTGGAACCTAACTCACTCACTTCCCATTGACTTACATTATAAACTGGGTTTCAATTTACAACGGTTTCGATTTACAACCATTCCTTCTGGAACCTAACCCCAGCGTAAACTGAGGGCTACCTGTACTTACAAACTGCTCATTAAAGTAAGGATTAGATGAGTTGAAGATAAGCTTTTCCCCCCACATGTTATTCATTGCAATCACCAGTTTCACATATGTTAACCAGCAACACACAGCTATAAAAAAAGACCACACCTAGCCTAACCTCAGAACAAATATTTAAAAATGCAGGTTGAGAGAGAAGCTGAGAATGGTGAAGTTAGACAGCGTAGGCCTGACATCCCCAGAGTGAGGCTGGATATAGAAACCCTGAATGAGCAGCAGGTGGTTGAAAGTTTCAGGCTTACCAGGGAGCAAATATATCAGTTATATGCCCTGTTGCAAGACAGGCTGCAAAGCCAGGACTATTTAAGCAGGACTGTCCCTGGAATGACCAAATTACTAGGGGCACTTCATTTTTTTTGGCTTCTGAATCATTTCAGGCGACAGAGGGCATTGTAACTGGGGTGCATAAGTCAACCTTTTTAAAGCATTTCTCACAAGTGCTTGATGGACTTTATGACATATGCAGGAATTTTATGTTTTCCCCCACATCACCCAGAGGTTGGCGTGATGTTAAGAGGGACTTTTTTCTTTTAGGTGGTATACCCAATGTCCTTGGGATCATTGATTGCACTCACATTGGCCTAAAACCCCCTGTACACAGGGTGTCAGGGTACCAGGAATCAGACTGAGACGTGAAATGCAAAAATAATCACACCTACAAAAAATAATAAAAAGTCCACAAGCCGAATGGGGCGGAGCCAGCAGTGCACAGAAGAGGTCGCAGATCTTTAGAGCTCCTGCATAGTTTCAGCTAAATATGATTTAAAGCCAGATCTTTGACACATCTGAGAACCTATATTATAATGGGACTATTTCCACAACTTTATTTGCTGATCAGAAGCCACTAAACTTTGCTATTCTGCTATCTGTTGTGGGTTACACTTGAAAATCCTACTATCTATCTATAGAGCCGGCGGCCATTTTACCACGCTTGCAGACACGCAATCACTATGGCTGATATCCACGGGATATTTCTTGAGATCACCAAACTCCTGGCCCACCACCACGGCAAGCTCGCTGCCGTTTTGGATGGAGCTGGGGAATCGGAGGAGAATTGCAGGATTCCGGTGGAATTGTCTCCGGACTTAGCCGAGGTGGACACTGATTGGGGGGATGCCCTGGGGCCCCGGCATTCCTCGTATGTCTCTAGTCTCGCATCTGCTGGGTCCGGGATATATCGGGAGACTGAGGAAATCAGCAATGAACTCTTGCTCTCCAGCACGGTCCTACAACACCGCATGGGAGAGGATCTCACTCGCATAGCTGGTTTGGTAACTACCGAAAGTCAGGGTTCTCAAGGAAACATAAAGGTCCTTGATGCGATTAGCACTAACTGCCATCCTGTCACTCACGGTGTCTTTCTAAGAGGCCTAAAAATAAACAACACATCGCAACAGCTCTCTCTTAAATGGGAACAGCGTACCTCGCTTCGCTCCTTCTGGGTTAACACTTCTGAGGCAAATGGTGCACTGCTTCATTTCTGCCCTAGGAAAGCCGGAATAGGTTAAGTACATCTAATCTAACATCATGGTCTTCCCATCGTACACGAAACTTTCAACATGTAGTCCGATGTGTCGACACCATTTTTGACTGACAAGGTTAAACTGTATAAGGCACAGCACGATATTGTGGCCATAATGAACAACGGCAAATATGACAATGCCGAAAATTTAATATACAAGCAGGTTTGGGAACTATATTCATCCCTCTATAGTTCACAATGCATTTTTATCGATATGAAGCTATGGAAGGCCCTCCTAAATAGATAATGTTACTATGAAGGTGAACTGACATTAAGATACCGTGGGACTGCATTCTTTTATTCACCTCTTGAACAGAGGGCTTGTTTTATGGTTACAGGACGGACTATGTTCTTATGTTTTTATGCTATTTGTTAAGTGGCAGGTTAATGGGTTTTATATAGTAAATAGTTTTATATGTTCCGCCAGCTCATGCAATGTTAGGTAATTATCACTTGGGGTTGCTTACTAGATATGGTATATTTCACACTCATCAATGGGTTAATAAACTCTGTAACCCACTCAGTTTAGAGAGCCAGTCAGAGCAAATTTTATTAATTTAGTTGTTTCAAACGATGACATTTATGATTCTAGGGTTTTTGTGGTCAGCTACGCTACTCTCCCTATATGTTAGCATTTATGAGCTGGTTATTACCCCATGCACTACATATTAATGTTGTAGTTTATACGCTCCAAATAACACCACCTATGGCTTTAGGATCTTCTGCGATCAATAACATTGTTCTATTGGTATGTTGTTGTGTGCAGGTTGACTAGTTAATCTTTAGATTTCTAAAATAATTTGCATGTTGTGAAATATAATGCTAGACTGTGTGCTACCATTCTCAGTGCGTCATTGCCATAGATGTCAGTTTATACCATTCTCCATGCATGTATGACCACCTCCCCTCCTCACCCCCCCCATTTTCATATAATGTACCTTCCTGCTTGGAAGGGCTAGTTATGCGGTCTGTCTTATTTGTACCGCAACCTTTATCATTGAAAGTATTAATGTGACATTTCTCTACTTCATTTATACTGTAATGCTAGTAATATGTGACTATGGAAAAGTCCACAAGATATAAGAGATTCTCAAAATATTTTTGTATTGCAAAGCTGATTATGCATGGCTGCAGGGTGTTTCCCCAAAGTTTACAAGTATTCATGCTATATTATATACGTTCACAGAATGTTTCATGATGTAGGGGGACCTCTTAATTCTCTATGTCATAAAACTAGGAGTGCATATCAGCAAAATGTTTTATAGCAAAACTAAATCTGGAAAAGTGAGGTATTTGTTTTGTACGGGTAAAACTCTTTATGATATAATGGTTATGACTATATCTTTGTAAGTATCACGGATATGATGTTGTTCTTGCCCCGTTGCTCTTCCTATATGTTAATATCCCTCTTGCAATGTGACATGTATGTTGTAACCTACTTTTAACCTCAATAAAAATATTATATATATAAAAAAAAAAAAAAAGTCCACAAGCCAAAAGACAAGCCAGAAGTCAAAGACAGAGCTGGTAGTCAGACGAGCTGAGTCAGGAGCCAAAGCAAGTAGTCAGATAAGCCGGGATCAGGAACTAGGAAAACAGCAGAGTCAGGAACAAGCCAGGAATCAGAAGGGACATCAGACAAGCCAGGTCATACACAGGAACTAACAAACAAATCTGACACAATGCAAGGGCAAAATCATACTGAACAGAGGCCCTTTAAATAATAAGTGTGACATCATAATTCTGGGACTGCAACCTGTCTCACACTGATGATGTTCACCAGTTTGGCCATAAGAGGGCGCCCAGATGAGTGAGCAGCGTTACACACTCTGCATCTGATTCAGTGAGAGAGGTAAGTAAAATGGCAGCCTGTAACAAATAGCAAACAAAGCAGGATGAAACCCTAACACAGGGAGATAATATTCAGGAATAGAAAGCACTTTCACTCCTTAAATGTGCATATTATATGCGATGCAAACATGGGCATATTAAATGTCATGACAGGGTTCCCAGGAAGTAGCCATGATGCCTACATCCTGAGGAATTCTGGTGTGTGGAGATTGTTTGAGACAAATCAAATGCCTGAAGGACATCTCCATGGTAAGTGTTTATGAATATATTATGATTCCTTTATGTGTCCAATATTTTGTCATTTTTCCATTTCATTGCTTTATTATCCTTTATGTATGTTTCTAAGGAGGTGTAATTGTTTAAATAAATAAAATGTTAATCATTTTAAAAGATCAATAGTAACTATGTCATAGTAAGACATATGCATAAAATTATTTTATGTCATACATTGCTTTATTGAAAGATATGCGTTTATATTGATTTATTAAAAGATATGTGTTTATATATATTATATGCATATTTCAGCTGACTCTGCATATCCCCTTAAAAATGGATTTGGACACCATTGAAGTAGAACCAGGTTGTTGGGCCTGAATAAAGATAAAATACATTTCTTTGCTGCCATTGTATGTCTGAAATATTGAATGTGCCTTGCAAGATGCTCACTATAAGCGGTGTTTGTGCACATACATGTGTTGCTTGATATGCTCCTGTGTGTGTGTGTATGTATATATATATATATATAATATATATATATATATATATATTCGTAGAAAAAAGGCACTCACTGGTTCAAAATAAAACTTAGGCCTAGATTTAGAGTTTGGCGGTAGCCGTGAAAACCAGCGTTAGAGGCTCCTAACGCTGGTTTTAGGCTACCGCCGGTATTTGGAGTCACTCAAAATAGGGTTTAACGCTCACTTTCCACCCGCAACTTTTCCATACCGCAGATCCCCTTACGTAAATTGCGTATCCTATCTTTTCAATGGGATTTTTCTAACTCCGGTATTTAGAGTCGTTTCTGAAGTGAGCGTTAGACATCTAACGACAAAACTCCAGCCGCAGGAAAAAAGTCAGTAGTTAAGAGCTTTCTGGGCTAACGCCGGTTTCTAAAGCTCTTAACTACTGTACTCTAAAGTACACTAACACCCATAAACTACCTATGTACCCCTAAACTGAGGTCCCCCCACATCGCCGACACTCGAAAAAAATTTTTTAACCCCTAATCTGCCGACCGCCACCTACGTTATCCTTATGTACCCCTAATCTGCTGCCCCTAACACCACCGACCCCTATATTATATTTATTAACCCCTAATCTGCCCCCCTCAACGTCGCCTCCACCTGCCTACACTTATTAACCCCTAATCTGCCGACCGCAAAGCGCCGCCACCTACGTTATCCTTATGTACCCCTAATCTGCTGCCCTTAACACCGTCGACCCCTATATTATATTTATTAACCCCTAATCTGCCCCCCACAACGTCGCCTCCACCTGCCTACACTTATTAACCCCTAATCTGCCGACCGGACCTGAGCGCTACTTTAATAAAGTTATTAACCCCTAATCCGCCTCACTAACCCTATAATAAATAGTATTAACCCCTAATCTGCCCTCCCTAACATCGCCGACACCTAACTTCAATTATTAACCCCTAATCTGCCGACCGAATCTCGCCGCTATTCTAATAAATGTATTAACCCCTAAAGCTAAGTCTAACCCTAATACTAACACCCCCCTAAATTAAATATAATTTAAATCTAACAAAATTAATTAACTCTTATTAAATAAATTATTCCAATTTAAAGCTAAATACTTACCTGTAAAATAAATCCTAATATAGCTACAATATAAATTATAATTATATTATAGCTATTTTAGGATTTATATTTATTTTACAGGTAACTTTGTATTTATTTTAACCAGGTACAATAGCTATTAAATAGTTAAGAACTATTTAATAGCTAAAATAGTTAAAATAATTACAAATTTACCTGTAAAAGAAATCCTAACCTAAGTTACAAATAAACCTAACACTAGACTATCAATAAATTAATTAAATAAACTACCTACAATTACCTACAATTAACCTAACATTACACTATCAATAAATTAATTAAATACAATTGCTACAAATAAATGCAATTAAATAAACTAGCTAAAGTACAAAAAATAAAAAAGAACTAAGTTACAAAAAATAAAAAAATATTTACAAACATAAGAAAAATATTACAACAATTTTAAACTAATTACACCTACTCTAAGCCCCCTAATAAATAACAAAGCCCCCCAAAATAAAAAAATGCCCTACCCTATTCTAAATTACTAAAGTTCAAAGCTCTTTTACCTTACCAGCCCTGAACAGGGCCCTTTGCGGGGCATGCCCCAAGAAATTCAGCTCTTTTGCCTGTAAAAAAAAACATACAATACCCCCCCCCCAACATTACAACCCACCACCCACATACCCCTAATCTAACCCAAACCCCCCTTAAATAAACCTAACACTAAGCCCCTGAAGATCTCCCTACCTTGTCTTCACCATACCAGGTTCACCGATCGGTCCAGAAGAGCTCCTCCGATGTCCTGATCCAAGCCCAAGCGGGGGGCTGAAGAGGTCCATGATCCGGCTGAAGTCTTCATCCAAGCGGGCCAGAAGAGGTCTTCCATCCGATTGAAGTCTTCATCCAAGCGGCATCCATCCGGAGCGAAGCGGCAGCATCCTGAAGACCTCCACCGCGGAACATCCATCCTGGCCGATGACTGAACGACGAATGACGGTTCCTTTAAATGACGTCATCCAAGATGGCGTCCCTCGAATTCAGATTGGCTGATAGGATTCTATCAGCCAATCGGAATTAAGGTAGGAATATTCTGATTGGCTGATGGAATCAGCCAATCAGAATCAAGTTCAATCCGATTGGCTGATCCGATCAGCCAATCAGATTGAGGTCACATTCTATTGGCTGTTCCGATCATTAACAAATCTAGACAGGCCCGAAAGCTTGTTTTCCCACAGAAAACCTCTGAATTACATTGTTTCCAATGTAGCAAAGGATTCTGGGTAAGATATGCAAATTAAGTACACAATGACACACCTTTTTACTTCAGTCTGCTTTTCAGCAGATTCCCTTTACGCCAAAGTATTGCTGTTCACACAGCTTATAAACTTAGCTAGGGTTAGTGCAGTGATTCATAACCATACCAGGACAGACTGTTTCATAGTTGTTACTACTCATCAGCTGGGAGAAGGTTTGAATCACAAGCTGATGAGTAGCAACAACTATGAAACAGTCTGTCCTGGTATGGTTATGAATCACTGCACTAAACCTAGCTAAGTTTATAAGCTGTGTGAACAGCGATACTTTGGCGTAAAGGGAATCTGCTGAAAAGCAGACTGAAGTAAAAAGGTGTGTCATTGTGTACTTAATTTGCATATCTTACCTAGAATCCTTTGCTGCATTGGAAACAATGTAATTCAGAGGTTTTCTGTGGGAAAACAAGCCTTCGGGCCTGTCTAGATTTGTTAATGAACTACACAATGAGTTATTTTTCTATATTTTGTGCGTAGTGGAGGATTTTAAACTCACCTTTTATCTACCCCTAATTTAAAATGTTGTTGTATTCTGCCTTGAATCAACTTCACCCAGCAGTGATTCAAACCTTCTCACAGCTGATGAGTAGCAACAACTACGAAACAGTCTGTCCTGGTATGGTTATGAATCACTGCACTGCACAATGAGTTATTTTTCTATATTTTGTGCATAGTGGATGATTTTAAACTCACCTTTTATCTCCCCCTAATTTAAAATGTATATATATATATATATATATATATATATATATATGTATATATATATGTTGAAAAGGTACATGGAAAGCCCAGTGCAAGTGGCAAATAAGACACTCCCCCCTCCCCCTTCTTTTGCATATGAAAGACCCTTTACACAAACAGGAGCAAGCTGGAGTAGGTAGCTGACGGTATTCTCATAAAACTTTGGGGCTTGGTTAGCAGTCTGAAAATCAGAGCAATGTTATTTAAAAATAAGCAAAAGTATACATTTTTAAAAAAACCTAAAAACTTTAAGGGCTATATAAATAGATCATCTACAAAACATTTATGCAAAGAAAAAATGAGTGTTTAATGTCCCTTTAAATGTTTAATTCCACCACCACAGCCCCCAGGTGAAATTTTTGAACCTGATGTCATTAATCATCCCCAACCACTCAATGCCCATTTGGAGAGAACTGCAACTATTCAAGATTTCTTTTCAGGTACCTTTGTAGTATTGTAATGAGACCTTTTAGTTATTTATTAATGTTTTTGTAATACACATTTGTTTTCTTTTAATATTTTACAGATTGAGGATTGCCATTTTTAGATTCTCAGAAATGGAATTCCACTCCCCTCCCTCTCACACCCTCTCTCCTCATCCCCATATTTAACACTACTTCCCTAAATAAATGTCCTTTTATCAAATATAGTCATGATGAATGTTTCTTTATGTCCAGCTATGTACTAATTAATGCATTCTCTTTCTTTCTTTCTTTCTTTCTTTCTTTCTTTCTTTCTTTCTTTCTTTCTTTCTCTCTTTCTTTCTCTCTCTCTTTCTTTCTTTCTTTCTTTCTTTCTCTCTTTCTTTCTCTCTCTTTCTTTCTCTCTCTTTCTTTCTCTCTCTTTCTTTCTCTCTCTTTCTTTCTCTCTCTCTCTTTCTTTTCTTTTTTTCTCTTTTTTTTCTTTTTCTCTTTCTCTTTCTTTCTCTTTCTCCTTTTCTCTTTCTCTTTCTTTTTCTCTCTTTCTCTTTCTTTTTCTCTCTTTCTCTTTCTCTCTTTCTCTTTTTTCTCTTTCTCCTTTTCTCTTTCTCTCTTTCTCTCTCTTTCTCTTTTTCTCTTTCGCTCTTTCTTTCTCTTTTTCTCTTTCTTTTTCTCTCTTTTTCTCTCTTTTTCTTTCTTTTTCTTTCTTTCTCTTTTTCTTTTTCTCTCTTTCTTTCTCTTTTTCTCTTTTTCTCTCTTTCTCTCTTTCTCTTTCTCTCTTTCTCTTCTTTTCGCTCTCTCGAAGGGACTTTGGCTTGTCCCATATGGCCAGATGCGGTAACTAACTCTTCCATTTTTGCTTTTAATCTTAGCAGAGAGTTGTAAGTGAGTGCTGGACTTTTTCTGTGTGTTGGATTATATATATATATATATATAGATAGATAGATAGATAGAGTTTTATATATAGATACAGTTGTATGCAAAAGTTTAGGCACCCCTGACAATTTCCATGATTTTCATTTATAAATGTTTATTGGATTAACAGAAAATGTGCAATTTGCATCAAAACGAAATTAGACAGGTGCATACATTTGGGCACCCCAACAGAAATACTGCATCAATATTTAGTAGAGCCTCCTTTAGCAGAAATAACAGCCTCTAGAATCCAGAAATAACAGCCTCTAGAATCCAGCCACTCATTACAGGCTATAGGAAGCGTCTAGAGTCTAGACGCTTCCTATAGCCTGTAATGAGTGTCTGGATTCTGGATGAAGGTGTTTTGTACCATTCCTCCTTGCAAAACATCTCCAGTTCAGTTAGGTTTGATGGTTGCCGAGCATGGACAGCCTGCTTCAAATCACCCCACAGATTTTCAATGATATTCAGGTCTGGGGACTGGGATGGCCATTCCAGAACATTGCACTTGTTCCTCTGCATAAATGCCAGAGTAGATTTTGAGCAGTTTTGGGTCGTTGTCTTGATGAAATATTCAACCCCAGCGTAACTTCAACTTTGTGACTGATTCCTCAACATTATTCTCAAGTATCTGCTGATATTGAGTGGAATCCATGCGACCCTCAACTGTAACAAGATTCCCAGTATCGGCACTGGCCACACAGCCCCACAGCATGATCATCCACCAAATTTTACTGTGGGTAGCAAGTGTTTGTCTTGGAACGCTGTGTTCTTTTGCCGCCATGCATACTGCCCCTTATATGACCAAATAACTCAATCTTTGTTTCATCAGTCCACAGCACCTTCTTTCAACCTCACTCTCCCATACAGCTTCTCCCTGTGCAAAGTCTTCTTAATTGTTGAATGATGCACAGTGACACCATCTGCAGCACGATGATGTTGTAGGTCTTTGGAGGTGGTCTGTGGGCTGTTTTTGACTGTTCTCACCATCCTTTGCCTCTATTCAAAATTAAACTTTCATGATTCAGATAGAGCATGCAATTTTAAACAACTTTCCAATTTAATATCATTAAATTTGCTTTGTTCCCTTGGTGGTATTTTTGAAAAGCTAAACCTAAGTAGGCTCAAACTGATTTCTAAACCGTTGAAAACCGCCTCCTAGCTCAGAGCATTTTGAAAGTTTTTCACAGTTAGACAGTACTAGTTCATGTGTGTCATATAGATAACATTGTGCTCACTCCCGTGGAGTTATTTAGGAGTCTGCACTGGTTGGCTAAACTGCATGTCTGTCAAAAGCACTGAGATAAAGGGGCAGTCTGCAGAGGCTTGGATACAAGGTAATCACAGAGGTAAAAAGTGTATTAATATAACTGTGCTGGTTATGCAAAACTGGGGGATGGGTAATAAAGGGATTATCTATATTTTTAAACAATAAAAATTCTGGTGTAGACTGTCCCTTTAACGAGAACTGTGCCTGTGGTCTTCCATTTCCTCACTGTGTTCCTCACAGTGGACACTGATAGCTTAAATCTCTGTGATAGCTTTTTGTAGCCTTCCCCTAAACCATAATGTTGAACAATCTTTGTTTTCAAGTCATTTGAGAGTTGTTTTGAGGCCCCCATGTTGCCACTCTTCAGAGGAGAGTCAAAGAGAACAACTTGCAATTGGCCACCTTAAATACCTTTTCTCATGATTGGATGCACCTGTCTATGAAGTTCAAGGCTTAATGGGCTCACCAAACCAATTGTGTGTTCCAATTAATCAGTGCTAGGTAGTTACAGGTATTCAAATTAAAAAAGGGTGCCCAAATTTATCCACCTGTCTAATTTCCTTTTGATGAATATTGCTCATTTTCTGTTAATCCAATAAACCTCATTTCACTAGTGAAATATCACTGTGTCCTTCAGTTATTTGATAGATCAAAATGAAATTGCTGATCCAAACACCCAATTATATATAAATTAAAATCATGGAAATTGTCAGGGGTGCTTAAACTTTGCATACAACTGTAGATAGATATATTATTTCTATAAAAATGTGTAACATATTTAACCAGAGGTGTATATTTAAAGATTGTGACTCCAAGCAACTTTTTGTATTACACATAGTCCACATATATGATATAGATAAAAATAATTAAAATCTAAAACCCTTGCTTGTTTGAGCAGATAGCCACTCTAGAAATCATGATGAATGTGTCCACTACAAGTATGTTTAGATGCACTTAAGTCAATGTGCAAATCAAACTTTGTGCCATGTAAAACATTACTTCTCCTCAACCTCCCTAGGTATGTTTTTCCACTGATGTTTGAAAACAATTGATTAATAACCATATGTAAAATAGGAACATTCTATATTCTGTATTACACATGTGCATGATTACATTGATATTTCAAGCACAAATGTTTATTTCAGATGTTAACATATATTTATTAAAAATAAAACATTTATTACATATGATATTTAATATTCACCTTCATGGACCTCTTCAGGTGGCACGGATGTGTCCATTGTCCCTTTGCATCCTAGTATACCTTCACCCGAGATGACATTAGACAAGACAGCATCTCTTTCCATGACTTCAGATGAATTTGCTTACTAGGACCACCACCTGTCGTATCTCCTCCCACAATTTTTTGCGGAGACCCACCCTCAGTTTAGGGTTCTCCAGCTGGGGTGCCCTCTCCAAGTAGGCCTCAACCAGAACCTCCTTCTTCTCTGAGTACCTCTCCTCTCTTAGCCTGCCCTTCACAGCTGAAGGGCCATCAGACAGACTATCTCTCCTGTGACGGGAACAAGCCCTCTCTCCCTCCTCTGTCCCTGAAGGCTGTGACAGGCTACCACCAGCCCCACCCCCACTTGCCACAGTCTCCCCCACTCTCCCTGTTCTTTATGTTCCTAGTTGAGGCTGACTCCTCCACTCTCCTCCCACCTCCACTCTTCCACCCTCTCTCCTTCCCTCCTCTGCCAGGGTTTGAGGAAGAAAAAATCCTCCACCCAATACTCGGCCCCTAGACCTACCCATACTACTCCCTATGTCCCCACTCCCCATCCCTCTATCCCCCCTCTCCACTGCCCTCCCCCTAGCCACCTCCTCCCAACTCCACTAGGCCTATCCATCCCTTTCTCCCTAACTCTAACCTAATACTAAAGTCCCAAGTTTACCTACCTACACTAATTCACCTAACTAAACCCTAAATTAAATATCCCCAAAACTAACTACCTAACCTATCTAGACCCTAACTATCTTTAATCTATATCCCTGCAAATAAAAATGTGGGGGTGAAATTAAACAAAGGGATGTAAATGAAAAAAGGGGTGGGCTAAATAGTCAAATATTTTTTTTTTTAAATAAAAAATAGAAAATATATGAGATTAAAAAAAAATCCAAGAAAAATAATATGGGATGTAAATTAAAAAAGGGGTGGGCAAAATGTATAAATGAATAAAAGGAAATAAATGTATGTAGTAGTTAAGGGAATGGTAGTTAAAAGATAGATGGGAAGTGGGATAGGGGGTTAATGAAAGGGGTAATAAAGGAAGATGGGGATATGGGGGGGGGGTAATGAAATGAAAAATAAATGTGAATGTGTTTGAATCAAATAAAAATGTGTGTGTTTGTGTGTATAAACTAATGTGTGTTAATTAACTAATGTATGACTGGTGTTTGTGTTCCTAATATTATATGAGGCCTACAATAAGAATATCTGAAAATAAAATCTAAAACTCTCCACTAACTCTTAACTATCAAAACCACTGGTCGAAAAGAGTGACTGCGTGCAACACGCTATCCTTTTGAATGGAAACCTGGTACTAAAATGGAGCCGTAATTTATTTTTAGCTGTCGGCCTCTTTGGTGGCTTACGGCTCCATTTTTAGTGGCTCAATGGAAACGAGCCCTATGTTGGTTATGCAAAACTGAGGAATGGGTAATAAACGGATTATCTGTCTTTTCAAACAATCACAATTTTAGAGTACACTGTCCCTTTAACCCCTTCCCGGCATTAGGATGTTCCATGCCGTCTTTAGCTGGGCTTTAGCCCAGTTAGGACGTATGGAAAATCCTAGCTGTTTGGCTTTACTGAAGCCAACAGTGCTTCCTGAATGGCATTGCGGCCTGCAGGACACTTGCCTAGTGTCATAGGGACGCCCCCCTGACCCCATTCCATAATTGAAATCTCAATTTGTTTACATCGGAACGTTGTTCTGATGTAGACAAATTAGACCGGTCCTGAAAGGGTTAAGATCCGACTGCTCTTGTGTGATTGGTTGCACAATATCTGGGGGTGCAGCCACACAAGCAAATGCCCATTCAATAATAAATTATGGCCAGTGGGAGTTGCATGTTCACCCCAGTGCCGCAGTATGATAAATCTGGGTCTCTGTGTTTACAGTATATTTGAGCAACATTTTTATAGTTAGTTGAGTATTAAAAAATAAATATAAATGTATTTATATAAAATGTAATCTTTAGCTTTATCAGTTTCATTTCTAAACAATAAGCATCAGGTAGGTGAAGATATGAGGATTTGTTATAATATTTCACTTGGAGGACATTGTTAAGGGAAGGGACACATAGTGAAGACTTTTATTTTAGCAAATTCTTATTTGATATGTTGCAGCAAATATACGTGGCTGTATTTTCTAACCTTTTATTCGAAACTGAGGGAGTATAAACAGGTATATATATTTCTCACTGGACTTCGTTTTCATAAAATATATTGCTTTTATTTCAGCCTTTAAAATCCAGAACATTTCGGCTACTGGTCCGGTCCCTTTGTTAAATGACACTCAAAGAACACCCATTATATCTCAACACCATACCTTTATCCCTTATATACCCCATAGCTCAATATTTAGCCAATACAGCTGTTGCCGCTCACAACCATGCCACTGTCTCGCCATCATGATGTCATCAGGACATGCCAGCGTCCCCATTAGTCCGACTACACCAACGTGGGAGGAGTCAGCCACAACAGCTGATTGTCAAAACAAAGAGGCAGGCAGCTGTCATCATATTACACTAAATTAAGACATTGCCTATGCAAACTATGATCGACCCATGTAGAAATGCATATTTAGTCATATTAACATAGTTAGAAAATATAGGCTATAATGGCTAGGGGAAGGATTTCATGCTGTGTCTTTTAAAGCATACATACATCCTTTTTTAATATAAGAGCATATAAGGACAATGAGAGATACTGCTTTCATTATCAATATTTATTCCACAGTTCTATTTCTTCAGACTAATGATGACCAAAAATGTTATAGTCCATGTTTATACACAGACACCATAAAGGTAGTACATCCGAGATGGGGAATGTATTTTTACCATACTGGCTGTGCTTCAGTATTATGTATCAAGGGGAGATTTAGAAGGGATTTCCCACAGTACCAGCAACTCCTGGGTGGTCCTTTGTCTGTGTTATATATACACTGCTCCTATACTTGGATATATACAATTAGTGAGAGATACTGATCTTCCATCATCCCACGTCATTAGTGATAAATGGACTGAAATCCATCTGTGAATTCAGACTCTTAGTGGTAATTGTGTCAAGTGTGGCACCTTTCTCAATAGCTTTTCTTATCGTCGATCTATGATTGGCCATTCAATCTCTTAATGAAGTGATCTTCTTGCCCACATAGAACAGGGAGCATGGGCATATGAGAATATATATCACATAATCAATGGTGCATGATAAACAATAATTAATTTTAAATCTTTTATTTGAGTGAGGGTGTTGGAATCAGGATCTTTTGAGCATGCTGTTACAGGTGACACAATCACCACATTGGAAACATCCTTTCTTTCCAGTATTAAGCCAGGTTGTTTTCTGGTAACACTTTACCAGATCGGATTCTACCAATATATCACGTATATTTTGTGCACATCGATATGCCATCCAGGGATGGAAGAGATTTGTCCACTCTAATCAATTCCCAGCATTGTTTCAATGAGGCATCCAGTATCCCATGGGATGCATCAAAAGTGGTCACAAAATTCATCCGTTCTGGTTTTGGTGTTGTCATAGGTCTTGTAATGAGCTCATCCTGAGTATGTCCCAGAACTAGCTCTTTAGTATGTTTTACCAATTTGTCATCATAGCCTCACTGCTGCAGTCTATCCCCCATCATGTTGAGTTGTTCAAGCAACATGGGTTCTTCTATATTAGAGAACGGATGAATGTTGTGACCACTTTTGATGCATCCCATGAGATACTGGATGCCTCATTGAAACAACGCAGGGAATTGATTAGAGTGGACAAATCTCTTCCATTCCAAAACGTGGATCCACCCCGGATGGCATATCGACATGCACAAAATTTACGTGATATATTGGTAGAATCCGATCCGGTAAAGTGTTACCAGAAAACAACCTGGCTTAAAACTGGAAAGAAAGGATGTTCCCAATGTGTGGCGATTGTGTCACGTGTAACAGCATGCTTAAAGGTGCCTCATTCCAACACCCTCACTCAAATAAAAGATTTAAAATCAATTATCGTTTATCATGCACCAGTGATTGTGATATATATTCTCCTATGTATAAACAAACGGCAAGATTTAGAGTTCAGCGGCCAAAGGGGTGCGTTAGCTACGCGTGTATTTTTCCCCCCGCACCTTTTAAACAACGCTGGTATTTAGAGTTCACAGAAGGGCTGCGTTAGGCTCCAAAAAGGGAGCGTATAACATAATTTACCGCTACTGCAACTCTCAATACCAGCGGTGCTTACGGACGCGGCCAGCTTCAAAAACAAATGGGAAACATTTGGGGCAGTTTGAGCTGAAAAAAAACATAACACCTGCAAAAAAGCAGCGTTCAGCCCCATTTTTTCCTATGGGGAAACACTTCCTAAGTCTGCACCTAACACCCTAACATGTACCCCGAGTCTAAACACCCCTAACCTTACACTTATTAACCCCTAATCTGCCGACCCCACTATCGCTGCATATTATTATTAACCCCTAATCTGCCACTCCGTACACCGCCGCAACCTACGTTATCCCTATGAACCCATAATCTGCTGCCCCTAACCCCCGCCGACCCCTATATTATATTTATTAACCCCTAATCTGCCGCCCCCAACGTCGCCGCCACCTACCTACACTTATTAAACCTCACCGCTACTATAATAAAGTTATTAACCCCTAATCCGCCTCACTCCCGCCTCAATAACCCTATAATAAATAGTATTAACCCCTAATCTGCCCTCCCTAACATCGCCAACACCTAACTTCAAGTATTAACCCCTAATCTGCCGACCGGACCCCACCGCTACTCTAATAAATTTATTAACCCCTAAAGTAAGTCTAACCCTAACACTAACACTAAATATAATTTTTATCTAACAAAATAAATTAACTCTTATTAAATAAATTAATCCTATTTAAAGCTAAATACTTACCTATAAAATAAACCCTAATATAGCTATATATAGGATTTATATTTATTGTACAGGTAACTTTGTATTTATTTTAACCAGGTACAATAGCTATTAAATAGTTAATAACTATTTAATAGCTACCTAGTTAAAATAATTACAAAATTACCTGTAAAATAAATCCTAACCTAAGTTACAATTAAACCTAACACTACACTATCAATAAATTAATTACATAAAATACCTACAAATAAATACAATTAAATAAACTAATTAAAGTACAAAAAATAAAAAAAATAATTTACAAACATTAGAAAAATATTACAACAATTTTAAGCTAATTACACCTAGTCTAAGCCCCCTAATAAAATAACAAAGCCCCCCAAAATAAAAAAATTCCCTACCCTATTCTAAAATAAAAATAGAAAAGCTCTTTTACCTTACCAGCCCTTAAAAGGGCCTTTTGCGGGGCATGCCCCAAAGAATTCAGCTCTTTTGCCTGTAAAAAAAAACATACAATACCCCCCAACATTACAACCCACATACCCCTAATCAAACCCCCCTTAAATAAACCTAACACTAAGCCCCTGAAGATCTCCCTACCTTATCTTCACCATGCCGGGTATCACCGATCGGTCCAGAAGAGGCTCCGAAGTCTTCATCCAAGCCCAAGCGGGGGCTGAAGAGATCCATCATCGGGCTGAAGAGGTCCATCATCGGGCTGAAGTACTCTTGATCCAAGCGGCGGCTGAAGAGGTCCATCATCGGGCAGAAGTCTTCATCCTATCCGGGCAGAAGAGGACATCCGGACCAGTAGACATCTTCATCCAAGCGGCATCTTCTATCTTCATCCATCCGGAGCGGAGCGGGGACATCTTCTTCCAGCCGACGCGGATCCATCCTCTTCTACCGACGCCTACTCGCCGAATGACGGTTCCTTTAAATGACGTCATCCAAGATGGCGTCCCTCGAATTACGATTGGCTGATAGGATTCTATCAGCCAATCGGAATTAAGGTAGGAAAATTCTGATTGGCTGATGGAATCAGCCAATCAGATTGAGCTCGCATTCTATTGGCTGTTCCGATCAGCCAGTAGAATGCGAGCTCAATCTGATTGGCTGATTGGATCAGCCAATCGGATTGAACTTGAATCTGATTGGCTGATTCCATCAGCCAATCAGAATTTTCCTACCTTAATTCCGATTGGCTGATAGAATCCTATCAGCCAATCGGAATTCGAGGGACGCCATCTTGGATGACATCATTTAAAGGAACCGTCATTCGGCGAGTAGGCATCGGTAGAAGAGAATGGATCCGCGTCGGCTGGAAGAAGATGGCTCCGCTCCAGATGGATGAAGATAGAAGATGCCGCTTGGATGAAGATGTCTACCGGTCTGGATGTCCTCTTCTGCCCGGATAGGATGAAGACTTCTGCCGATGATGGACCTCTTCAGCCGCCGCTTGGATCAAGACTTCAGCCCGATGATGGACCTCTTCAGCCCGATGATGGATCTCTTCAGCCCCCGCTTGGGCTTGGATGAAGACTTCGGAGCCTCTTCTGGACCGATCGGTGATACCCGGCGTTGTGAAGATAAGGTAGGGAGATCTTCAGGGGCTTAGTGTTAGGTTTATTTAAGGGGGGTTTGGGTTAGATTAGGGGTATGTGGGTGGTGGGTTGTAATGTTGGGGGGGTATTGTATGTTTTTTTTACAGGCAAAACAGCAGAATTCTTTGGGGCATGCCCCGCAAAAGGCCCTTTTAAGGGCTGGTAAGGTAAAGAGCTTTTCTATTTTTATTTTAGAATAGGGTAGGGAATTTTTTTATTTTGGGGGGCTTTGTTATTTTATTAGGGGGCTTAGAGTAGGTGTAATTAGCTTAAAATTGTTGTAATATTTTTCTAATGTTTGTAAATTATTTTTTTATTTTTTGTAACTTAGTTCTTTTTAATTTTTTGCACTTTAGTTAGTTTATTTAATTGTATTTATTTGTAGGTATTTTATGTAATTAATTTATTGATAGTGTAGTGTTAGGTTTCATTGTAGATAATTGTAGGTATTTTATTTAATTAATTTATTGATATTGTAGTGTTAGGTTTAATTGTAACTTAGGTTAGGATTTATTTTACAGGTAATTTTGTAATTATTTTAACTAGGTAGCTATTAAATAGTTATTAACTATTTAATAGCTATTGTACCTGGTTAAAATAAATACAGAGTTACCTGTAAAATAAATATAAATCCTAAAATAGCTACAATATAATTATAATTTATATTGTAGCTATATTAGGGTTTATTTTACAGGTAAGTATTTAGCTTTAAATAGGATTAATTTATTTAATAAGAGTTAATTTATTTCGTTAGATAAAAATTATATTTAACTTAGGGGGGTGTTAGTGTTGAGGTTAGATTTAGCTTTAGGGGTTAATAAATTTATTAGAGTAGCGGTGGGGTCTGGTCGGCAGATTAGGGGTTAATACTTGAAGTTAGGTGTTGGCGATGTTAGGGAGGGCAGATTAGGGGTTAATACTATTTATTATAGGGTTATTGAGGTGGGAGTGAGGCGGATTAGGGATTAATAACTTTATTATAGTAGCAGTGAGGTCCGGTCGGCAGATTAGGGGTTAATATTTGTAGGTAGGTGGCGGCGACGTTGGGGGCAGCAGATTAGGGGTTAATAAATATAATGTAGGGGTCGGCGGTGTTAGGGGCAGCAGATTAGGGGTACATAGGGATAACGTAGGTTGCGGCAGTGTGCGGTTGGCAGATTAGGGGTTAAAATTTTTTATTAGAGTGGCGGCGATGTGGGGGGGCCTCGGTTTAGGGGTGCATAGGTAGTTTATGGGTGTTAGTGTACTTTAGAGCACAGTAGATAAGAGCTTTATGAACCGGCGTTAGCCCATTGTAAAGGATTTCTAAGCAGCATATTAGTATGTCTGTCCCGGGACATCTGAAAGGATGAGCATTGTGCACTCTCATATTATTTCACCAATCAGGTAAAGGAAGCTTACTATGAAATCTCATGAGAGTTAAGTCAAATCTCATGAGATCACAGTAAGAGTTCATGACCTCAGCACTGCTGATGCTGATTGGCTGCTGTTCATTACTTCATTTTTTTTAATTTTTTTACCTGCAGCTGGGAACAGCTGAGTATAACTTTTTACACAGAACTTACTCTGCTGAGCTTAGGAGATTGTGAGGTAAAATATCTTCCTTTTTTACATAGAGATGCTCAGGTGATATTTTCCTGTCAGCTTTTTACAGTTACACTGCATCAGTTTCAAGTGATTTAGCATATGAGTATTATGTCCCTTTAACTCCTGGCTTTTTGCTGCGGCTGGAGTCTTGTCATTAGATTTCTAATGCTCACTTCAGCCAAGACTCTAAATACCGGCGTTAGAAAGATCCCATTGAAAAGATAAGATACGCAAATGGCGTAGGGGGATCTGCGGTATGGAAAAGTCGCGGCTGCAAAGTGAGCGTTAGATCTTTACCTACACTACTCTAAATACCAGTGGTAGCCCAAAACCAGCGTTAGGAGCCCCTAACGCTGGTTTTGACGGCTAACGCAGAACTCTAAATTTAGGTGAAAGTTTGTCTCATTGCTTAGGGGCATGCCCCTCCAAGTTTTAATGTCTTAAATAAATGTTGTATTTTATTTATCCAAGTATTGCTGGCAATCCTTTATTTATTTATTTATATATATATATATATTCCAATGGATTGTCCCCACTTGTAGCGCAAAAAATCTCTCTCCAAAGAAAAGTAAAACTTCCTTTATTGTAGTAACAAAAGTAAAAACATGACAGCCTACACACGACTGTAATAAAGCACTTAATGTAAAAACACAGTGTCAGTGATCTGAACCACATGCAGACATGTTTCGTGCAGTTGCGCACTTGATCACTGCTTGAAAGCAATCCTGATCACACCTGCTTTATAGCACTTTTCTTAAAGAGACATTTGTAAATGTTAGACACTGTGTGCTTGAACTCTCTCTTTACTGCCTATCCTTTGTTGAAGAACATGTTTCAAAAAGTTATTTAATACATTTGCAGAAATTTTTTTCTCTTCTACATGTATATTAATAATAATATGATGTTAACTTTTATACATTAAAAATTACCTTATGTCTTTGCCTCATTTCTCATAAGTATATCTTATACCACTAGATAAAATTGCAGTCTTTCAACTGTAGTACTTTGATGTAATTTATATATGACACTATGTGTCATACAAAAAATGTTAAATTTATTTCTAGAGTAAGGTTTAGAGTTTACAATATATGTAAAAATAATTTATTGTTTAAGACTTATATGATGGCCATATATTATTTCTCCCCTTTTCCTTATCTAAAAGAAAAGCTGTTGTGTATATATTAATTCACAAAAAGATCCAGGTCTCTACGCATATTGAGACCTAATGGATTACATGTTTTTAATGTGAAAATCCAGAAGACTTCACGTTTGTTAAGTTTATCTTCTCTGTCTCCTCCTCGTTTCCATAGAGGAACATGATCTATACCTTGAATTTTTAATAAAGACACATCTGAATTATGTTGACTTTTAAAATGTCTCGACACTGGTGTGTCGGTGTCATCATCCTCTATTGATCTGAGGTGCTGAAGAAACCTATCTTTAATGCTACGCTTGGTTTTACCTACATAGTTAATTTTACAGAGATCACACGTAAGTAAATATACTACATGTGTAGTTGAACAATTTATGTAATACTTAATTTTATAGTCTTGCTGGGTAGCAGATGAAGAAAAAGTATCGCCCTCAATGACATTTGCGCTACAAGTGGGGACAATCCATTGGAATATATTCTATTTACTCAGACGCTGACTACAGACCGGCTCAGTCTCCACAGCTGCAGATCTCCATACACCCTGAGCCAATTGCTCCCCAGCGTGTTACCGGACAGTGAGTGGTATACAGGTACCTTTTGAAATTATATTGCTAAAGTCTATGTGTGCGCTACTTACTTACAAAGTGTTCTTTTGCATACTATGTCTGTTGATTTAAGTCTGAGCAGCCACATAAGATCATATGTATTCCTTTCCACTTAAGCACAAAGCTACAAACAGGTGCAATCTGTGGTTAATTAACAGCAACAGTAACAAAGTTGTTTGCACTAGGAAAGCATTATCCAATATACCTGACTTATAAATGAAACTGTGATACACGGTCTAAAGGGGAGATATATAAAAAGGATCAAAAAAGAAAAAGAGATTAGATTTGTACCTAAATATACACTAAGGTGATTGGATTTATCACATACTCTGATCTCTAAATAAACAAAAGTAACAGCCTTTACACACAATAAAGCACTAATTTACACACAAATCATTTGTGTAAGTACTCTATTCTGCCTAAAAATCCTTGAACAAATATGGATAATTCAAGTGAACCAAGTTATGTGTTGGGAGACTTTCAGGATGAAGTATCTGAAACCTACAATCAAATAATACATACTATAGACAGTCTTTTCTTTGAAATGGATTCCTTAAGAAAAAAGGACATTTTTCTATTTACAAGCATGAACACAGAATACCAAGAGGTCTTCGTATAAGAAAATTTCCATCCTTTGTGATTATGGATACAGAATTTATCTCCAAATGGAACAGCATTCTAGATGCATGCTCATTTGCATTAATTGATTTGCTCATGGAGCACAAAAGAAAACAAAAAGCAGAGCTGTTACAGGAGATGAAAGAGGTTCAAAACAAACTTAGAGATTTTCAACATCACAAAGACTTTAAGGAATATGACAAAAAATTTGAAACAACCATGAATACTTTCAGACAAGAAATATGGCAATTTAAGTCAAGAAAAATAACAAGAGACAAAAAAGATTACGATCAGAAACAAGTTTACAGATGGACACAGGAAGAATATCCTAGGAGATTTCAGAGAAGGCAACAGAGAAGAATACATAAAGGAGGAAAAACTGTGACATTCTCAGACACAGAATACGAATTTGACTCATCTGATAATGATTTGCAGACTGAGGAAGAAACACCAGCAGTATTTCAAGAGCTGGAGGTACAAGCTACAACATCAGGATCTCATAAGGAGTCAAAAAACGAGGACCCCCAGACTTTCCCAAGAAAAACAAAAAAACCCATAGAGGAAGTAGGGGCAAGGGCAGCAAGCGGAAACAGATACAACAAACAACATCAGAGGAAAGGACAACAGAAGAAATACATCACGAGATCACAGGGACAGAACAAAAAGAAATAAATGCAGATCTGAGTGTCTGTAATCTGTCTGATGTTACCCTGAACTCCATAGAGATTAATCTTTTGTCCAAAGGTCTCAACTTTGTGCCATCAGCTCAGTTTAATTTGTTTGAAACAGTATTAGACGTTAACAAGTTTGTACGCAAACTTACTTTGAAAAAACATTTTTTTTCAGAAAGTGAGCATATGACACAAGTTGAGACTAAAAATGATATTAATGAGAGTGTCACGTCAGCCATTACTGATGTCTTGTTATTTCCTGACATGTGCTATTAAAGATTTGCAAGAACTAGCTGAGGATAGCAATAGAGAATCTATAGATAAGATAATGGAAGAAGATATCAAATTTGGTCACTTAAAGAAAAAGAGCACCTTTTATCCAGTACACACCAGACCTAAGGTGTTAGATATTTTCCAGAAAACAGTGGAAAGTAAGTTAAGAATACTACATGAAAAGAATCTAAAAAGTAAAAAAAGAAGGTACTCTAATTTAACAAATAAAGAAAAAGCAGCTTTATTAACTCTTCAAGAAAATAAAGATATAATGATCCGCCCTTCTGATAAAGGAGGAAATGTAGTCATTTTAAATACTGTAGACTACATTAAAGAAGCCAAAAGGCAACTGTCTGATCAAGAAGTGTATATCAAACTAGATGGTAATCCCACGAGAGAGTTTAGAAAAGAGCTAATTAAAATCACTAAGATAGCTAAACTAAACAATATCATAACTCCTACATTAGAAGAAGTCCTAACTCCAACTAATTCAGTAATTCCAATATTTCATTATTTTCCCAAGTTACATAAAGATTTAGTCTGTCCACCAGGACGACCTATAATTGCAGGTATTGGGGGCTAGTTATCAAGCCGTCTACTTTTCTGGCTTCGCCGGCCCAATACGTCCGCCTAAGCTCGCCTACCTTCGCCGCCGCGGACCTTGAATACGTTCGCCTAAGTTATCAAATAAAGCTGTCAAAAAGCTGCGGGGCGATGAGCAGCGGACTGTGACAGTTATCACTCATCCGATCTCGCTGCCCTTCGGCTTTTTCCCAGCTTTATTGCTAGCCTGTCACTAAGCACCCACACTAAACTACACTGTTCTACCCCCTATACCGGCGCCCCCGGAGCCCCCCGCAACTAAATAAAGTTACTAACCCCTAAACCGCCGCTCCTAGACCCCGCCGCAACTCTTATAAATGTATTAACCCCTAAACCGCCGCTCCTAGACCCCGCCGCAACTCTTATAAATGTATTAACCCCTAAACCGCCGCTCCCGGACACCGCTGCCACCTACAGTATACCTAGTAACCCCTATCCTGCCCCCCCTACACCGTCGCCCTCTATTATAAAATTATTAACCCCTATCCTGCTGATCCCGCACCTCTCCGCAACTAAATAAATAGTTTAACCCCTAAACCGCCGCTCCATGAACCCGCCGCAACCTATATTAAACCTATTAACCCCTATCCTGCCCCCCCTACACCGTCGCCACCTATAATAAATTTATTAACCCCTATCCTGCCCCCCACTACGCCGCCGCCACTGTAATAAAATTATTAACCCCTAAACCTAAGTCTAACCCTAACGCCCCCCTAACTTAAATATTAATTAAATAAATCTAAATAAATTAACTCTTATTAACTAAATGAATCCTATTTAAAACTAAATACTTACCTTTAAAATAAACCCTAATATAGCTACAATATAAATAATAATTATATTCTAGCTATCTTAGGATTTATATTTATTTGACAGGTAACTTTCAATTTATTTTAACCATGTACAATAACTATTAAATAGCTTACCTAGCTAAAATAAAGAGAAATGTACCTGTGAAATAAATCCTAACCTAAGTTACAATTACACCTAACACTACACTATACTTTAATAAATTATTCCTATTTAAAAATAAATACCTGTAAAATAAACCCTAAGATAGCTACAATGTAATTAATAATTATATTATAGCTATCTTAGGATTTATATTTATTTTACAGGTAACTTTGTATTTATTTTAGCTAGTTAGAATAGTTATTAAATAGTTATTAACTATTTAATAACTACCTAGCTAAAAGAAATACAAAATTACCTGTAAAATAAATCCTAACCTAAGTTACAATTAAACCTAATACTACACTATCATTAAATTAACTAAATAAACTACCTACAAATAACTACAATTAAATACAATTACATAAACTAACTAAAGTACAAAAAATAAAAAAAGCTAAGTTACAAAAAATAAAAAATTAAGTTACAAACATGTTAAAAATATTACAACAATTTTAAGCTACTTACACCTAATCTAAGCCCCCTAATAAAATAACAAACCCCCCAAAATAAGAAAAATCCCTACCCTATTTTAAATTAAATAAATTTCAAAGCTCTTTTACCTTACCAGCCCTTAAAAGGGCCATTTGTGGGGGCATGCCCCAAAAAGTTCAGCTCTTTTGCCTGTAAAAGAAAAATACAACCCCCCCAACATTAAAACCCACCACCCACATACCCCTAATCTAACCCAAACCCCCCTTATAAAAACCTAACACTAATCCCCTGAAGATCATCCTACCTTGAGTCGTCTTCACTCAGCCGAGCCACCGATGGAACTGAAGAGGACATCCGGAGCGGAAGAAGTTAATCCTCCAAGCGGCGCTGAAGAAATCTTCCATCCGATGAAGTCATCATCCAGGCGGCGCTGAAGAAGTCTTTGATCCGGCCGATGTCATCTTCCAAGAGGCGCTGAAGATGTCTTCTATCCGGGTGAAGTCATCTTCCAAGCCGGGTCTTGAATCTTCCTTCCGCCGACGCGGAACCACCTTCTTCACCGACAGACTACGACGAATGACGGCTCCTTTAAGGGACGTCATCCAAGATGGCGTCCCCTCAATTCCGATTGGCTGATAGGATTCTATCAGCCAATCGGAATTAAGGTAGGAAAAATCTGATTGGCTGATGGAATCAGCCAATCAGATTGAGCTCGCATTCTATTGGCTGTTCCGATCAGCCAATAGAATGCGAGCTCAATCTGATTGGCTGATTGGATCAGCCAATCGGATTGAACTTGAATCTGATTGGCTGATTCCATCAGCCAATCAGATTTTCCTACCTTAATTCCGATTGGCTGATAGAATCCTATCAGCCAATCGGAATTGAGGGGACGCCATCTTGGATGACGTCCCTTAAAGGAGCCGTCATTCGTCGTAGTCCGTCGGTGAAGAAGGTGGTTCCGCGTCGGCGGAAGGAAGATTCAAGACCCGGCTTGGAAGATGACTTCACCCGGATAGAAGACATCTTCAGCGCCTCTTGGAAGATGACATCGGCCGGATCAAAGACTTCTTCAGCGCCGCCTGGATGATGACTTCATCGGATGGAAGATTTCTTTAGCGCCGCTTGGAGGATTAACTTCTTCCGCTCCTGATGTCCTCTTCAGTTCCATCGGTGGCTCGGCTGAGTGAAGACGACTCAAGGTAGGATGATCTTCAGGGGATTAGTGTTAGGTTTTTGTAAGGGGGGTTTGGGTTAGATTAGGGGTATGTGGGTGGTGGGTTTTAATGTTGGGGGGGGTTGTATTTTTCTTTTACAGGCAAAAGAGCTGAACTTTTTGGGGCATGCCCCCACAAATGGCCCTTTTAAGGGCTGGTAAGGTAAATGAGCTTTGAAATTTATTTAATTTAGAATAGGGTAGGGATTTTTCTTATTTTGGGGGGTTTGTTATTTTATTAGGGGGCTTAGATTAGGTGTAAGTAGCTTAAAATTGTTGTAATATTTTTAACATGTTTGTAACTTATTTTTTTATTTTTTGTAACTTAGCTTTTTTTATTTTTTGTACTTTAGTTAGTTTATGTAATTGTATTTAATTGTAGTTATTTGTAGGTAGTTTATTTAGTTAATTTAATGATAGTGTAGTATTAGGTTTAATTGTAACTTAGGTTAGGATTTATTTTACAGGTAATTTTGTATTTCTTTTAGCTAGGTAGTTATTAAATAGTTAATAACTATTTAATAACTATTCTAACTAGCTAAAATAAATACAAAGTTACCTGTAAAATAAATATAAATCCTAAGATAGCTATAATATAATTATTAATTATATTGTAGCTATATTAGGGTTTATTTTAAAGGTAAGTATTTAGTTTTAAATAGGATTCATTTAGTTAATAAGAGTTAATTTATTTAGATTTATTTAATTAATTATTTAAGTTAGGGGGGCGTTAGGGTTAGACTTAGGTTTAGGGGTTAATAATTTTATTACAGTGGCGGCGGCGTAGTGGGGGGCAGGATAGGGGTTAATAAATTTATTATAGGTGGCGACGGTGTAGGGGGGGCAGGATAGGGGTTAATACATTTAATATAGGTTGCGGCGGGTTCAGGGAGCGGCGGTTTAGGGGTTAATACATTTATTATAGTTGCGGTGGGCTCCGGGACCGGCGGTTTAGGGGGTAATAACTTTATTTAGTTGCGGCGGTGTAGGGGGGGTCAGATTAGCGGTGTTTAGACTCGGGGTACATGTTAGGGTGTTAGGTGTAGACAGCTCCCATAGAAATCAATGGGATGTCTGTCAGCAGCGAACTTGTACTTTCGCTATGGTCAGACTCCCATTGATTCCTATGGGATCCGCCGCCTCCAGGCTGGCGCTTTGAAAACCAGGTACGCTGGGCCGTAAAAGTGCCGAGCGTACCTGCTAGTTTTTTGATAACTAGCAAAAGTAGTGAGATTGTGCCGTACTTGTGTGCGGAACATCTGGAGTGACGTAAGAATCGATCTGTGTCGGACTGAGTCCGGCGGATCGAAGTTTACGTCACAAAATTCTACTTTTGCCGGTCTCGAGCCTTTGATAACTAAGGCGAATCAGCCTCGCCACAAATACGCTGCGGAATACGCAGTGTATTTGAGGTTGACGGCTTGATAACTAGGCCCCATTAACTCATTAAATGAGCCGTTATCAGATCTGGTGGACACTTTCTTACAACCACTTGTTAAAGATTTACTAAGTTACATACAGGATAGCACATCATTGCTTAATAAGTTACAGAATATCAAATGGAAAGAAAATTACAGATTTCTAGTAGTGGATGTATCATCCTTGTATACTTGTATAGATCACAACTTAGGCATGACAGCTATAGAATTTTTCTTGAACCAGTGTACTGACTATGAATCAGCAACAAAAATGTTTATACTTAATGCAATTGAATATCTTTTAACGCATAATTTCTTTATGTTTGGATCAGATTTCTTTCTCCAAAGGCGTGGAACGGCGATGGGGGCCAAGTTTGCCCCATCATACGCCAACCTATTTATGGGTTGGTGGGAGCTGTTCCACGTCTTTGGAGAGAGAAATCCCCATAGAGAGAGAATCATAAATTTTTTCAGATATATAGACGATTTACTTTTCATTTTTGAAGGAGACACAGATCAAGTAAAAGATTTCTGTGCTTATTTAAATAATAACAAATGTGGGTTGAAATTCACAGGAGAAGAAAGTACGGAGTCAATAGACTTTCTAGATCTTACATTAAAAGCAGATGTAGAACATGAAAAAATAGTCTCTATACTTTACAGAAAGCCAACAGCAGGCAATACTACACTTTTATACAAATCATGTCACCCGAGACATGTGCTACAAGGAATACCAAAGGGTGAATTCATTAGGGCCAAAAGAAATTGCTCTAATGAGGAAGATTATAATAAACAGTGTAAAATTATTGAAGAAAGACTAAAACAGAGAGGATATAATGAAGGCACTTTAATTAAAGCAAAAGAAAGTGTTCAGCAAAAAACTAGGGAGGATTTACTAAAATATAAAAGGAAAGATGCAAAAAAAAGGGACACTGAGAAACCCAGGTTTATAACTACCTATAGTACTGATTTTAAAAACATCAGCAAAATCATTAAAGATACTGTACCTGTGTTATATTCAGATCCAGTACTAAAAATTATAATGGAAGAGGGTGTAGATATTATACCCAAAAGAGGAAAAACACTTCCAAACTACCTCTCTCCATCTAATCTTCCAATAAAACACAATAAATGCTGGCTAAAAGAGAGAAAGGGATTCTTTAGATGCAGGAGAAATATATGTAAAACTTGTAACCATGTCATTGAGGGCGATACTTTTTCTTCATCTGCTACCCAGCAAGACTATAAAATTAAGTATTACATAAATTGTTCAACTACACATGTAGTATATTTACTTACGTGTGATCTCTGTAAAATTAACTATGTAGGTAAAACCAAGCGTAGCATTAAAGATAGGTTTCTTCAGCACCTCAGATCAATAGAGGATGATGACACCGACACACCAGTGTCGAGACATTTTAAAAGTCAACATAATTCAGATGTGTCTTTATTAAAAATTCAAGGTATAGATCATGTTCCTCTATGGAAACGAGGAGGAGACAGAGAAGATAAACTTAACAAACGTGAAGTCTTCTGGATTTTCACATTAAAAACATGTAATCCATTAGGTCTCAATATGCGTAGAGACCTGGATCTTTTTGTGAATTAATATATACACAACAGCTTTTCTTTTAGATAAGGAAAAGGGGAGAAATAATATATGGCCATCATATAAGTCTTAAACAATAAATTATTTTTACATATATTGTAAACTCTAAACCTTACTCTAGAAATAAATTTAACATTTTTTGTATGACACATAGTGTCATATATAAATTACATCAAAGTACTACAGTTGAAAGACTGCAATTTTATCTAGTGGTATAAGATATACTTATGAGAAATGAGGCAAAGACATAAGGTAATTTTTAATGTATAAAAGTTAACATCATATTATTAATATACATGTAGAAGAGAAAAAATTCTTAATATATAAAAGTTAACATCATATTATTATTAATATACATGTAGAAGAGAAAAAAATTTCTGCAAATGTATTAAATAACTTTTTGAAACATGTTCTTCAACAAAGGATAGGCAGTAAAGAAAGAGTTCAAGCACACAGTGTCTAACATTTACAAATGTCTCTTTAAGAAAAGTGCTATAAAGCAGGTGTGATCAGGATTGCTTTCAAGCAGTGATCAAGTGCGCAACTGCACGAAACATGTCTGCATGTGGTTCAGATCACTGACACTGTGTTTTTACATTAAGTGCTTTATTACAGTCGTGTGTAGGCTGTCATGTTTTTACTTTTGTTACTACAATAAAGGAAGTTTTACTTTTCTTTGGAGAGAGATTTTTTGCGCTACAAGTGGGGACAATCCATTGGAATATATTCTATTTACTCAGACGCTGACTACAGACCGGCTCAGTCTCCACAGCTGCAGATCTCCATACACCCTGAGCCAATTGCTCCCCAGCGTGTTACCGGACAGTGAGTGGTATACAGGTACCTTTTGAAATTATATTGCTAAAGTCTATGTGTGCGCTACTTACTTACAAAGTGTTCTTTTATATATATATATATATATATATATATATATTCTTATAGGCCCATGCTCCCTGTTCTATGTGGGCAAGACGATCACTTCATTCAGAGAGCGAATTGCCAATCATAGATCAGCGATAAGAAAAGATATTGAGAAAGGCAGTGGCACATCACTTCTATCAAAAGAAACATGGAGTATCAAGTATCAGAACCATGCTTATTGATCATATTCCACCTATGACTTGAGGTGCAGATAGATCCAAAGCTCTATTAAGAAGAGAAACAAAATGGATTTACACACTTGACACAATGGTCTGAATACACAGATGGATTTCCGCCCCTTTTATCACTAATCACTAATGACGTGGGATGATGTAAGATCAGTATCTCTCCACATCTTTGATATACTACCTTTATGGGGTCTGTGTATAAAGATGGACTATAACATTTTTGGTCATAATTAGTCTTTGAAGATATAGGACTGTGGAACAAATATCGATAAGTAAAAGCAGTATCTCTTATCGTCCTCATATGCTCTGATATAAAAAGGACGTATGTATGCTTTAAAAGACACAGCATGAAATCCTACTCGATCTAAAATATTTGATGATGTTTGAACAGATGGAAACAACTCCCTCCAACTCTGATTCTATTACAATATGTTTTTTACCATACTCTATTTGGTTCCGAATTATTAACTGTACATTACAAGAAAGTAATAGCGTAAACAATATAGCATATAAATGTTCAAACAATAGTACATTATTAGCTTTGTTTTTAATTCACGGTGTTACTATACTGTCCCTAGCCGTTATAGCCTATATTTTCTAACTATGTAGTCGTTATCTAAGTATGTTAATATGACTTAATATGTGTTTCTACATGGGTCAACCATAGTTTGCATAGGTAATGTCTTAATTTAGTGTAATACGATGTTGTCTGCCTCTTTGTTTTGACAATTAGCTGTTGCGGCTGACTCCTCCCATGTCGGTGTAGTTGGACGAATGGCATCACGATTGCATGACAGTGTCATAGATGCGAGCGGCAGCAGCAGTATTGGCTAAGTATTGAGCTATGGGGTATATAAGAGATTAAGGTATGGTGTTGGGATATACTGGGTGTTCTTTGAGTGCCATTTGACAGAGGGACCAGACCGGTACCCGAAACGTTATGGATTTTAAAGGCTGAAATAAAAGCAATATTTTATGAAAACGAAGTCCAGTGAGTGCTTTCCTTCTTTTAGATATATGCAACTCCTGATAGCACCTTGGCATATCTGAAAACTGAGAAGTGCAGATCCCATTGCCTAATAGAGATATGTGTGTATATATATATATATATATATATATATATATACTCTGTATATATACACACACAAACACACACACACATATATATATATATATATATATATATATATACAGACACACACACATCTATATATATATATATATATATATAAATATATAAAAGAAGAAGTATTGACTGACTCATCGAAACCCAGCTCAAACCGCTATGGGCATGTTGTTTTTATGACGTAGGCACCCACTAAGGAAGGGGGGTGAAAGGGGGGGTTACCTATATCTCAAAAAACGAAGATGTTACAGACGTCATATTTGGCATTTAGATTCTCCTTTAAAAATAAAGAACGTGTTTTACCATTTTCCGAAAATCCACTTAAGGCAGGTGAAAAGGGGGGGGGGGTGATTTATGAGGAAACCTATATCTCAAAAACCAAAGATGTTACAGATGTTAAAATTAATATTTCGATTCTCCTTTAAAAATAAACACGTGTTTTACCATTTCGCGAAAATCAATTTAAGGGGGGTGAAAAGGGAGGGGGTGATTTATGAGGATACCTGTATCTCAAAAACCCAAAGATGTTACAGACGTGAAAATTGGTATTTGGATTGACCTTTAAAAATAAAGAAACACGTGTTTTACCATTTCCCGAAAGTCCACTTAAAGGGGATAAAAAGGGGGGAGGGTGATTTGTGAGGATACCTATATCTCAAAAACTAAAAATGTTACAGACATGAAAATTTGTACTTAGATTCTACTTTACAAATAAAGAAACATGTTTTACCATTTCCCAAAAATCCACCTAAGGGGGGTGAAAATGTGGGTGTCATTTATGGGTATACCTATATCTCAAAAACCAAAGATGTTACAGACGTGAAAATTGGTATTTACATGCTCCTTTAAAAATAAAGAAACAAGTGATTTACCATTTCCCCAAAATTCACTTAAGGGGGGTGAAAGGGGGGAGAAATGATTTGAGGATACCTATATCTCAAAAACCAAAGATGTTACAGTCGTGAAAATTGGTATTTACATTCTCCTTTAAAAATAAACATGTTAGAAAAGTAAAAATAATAATTTAAAATCTTCATGATAAAGTAAGTTTACATGCCAAATTTCTTGAACCTAGGGTCAGTAGTTCTCAAGATATGGATTTCACTAAAAAAAATAACTCTTTTTTTCAAATCTGACAGTTGAGTCATAATATATAATTATAATTTAATATTTAAGTAATTGTAAACAGAATAATAACATATTTCTTATGTGCCGGACAGACGCCCCGCCTACAACTAACTGATTGGTGCCCATGTATGAAAAACACAGAGAATTAATGAAAACTCACAAAGTTCATGTCAGCGAGTGTGCAACCCGAACGGGCACACACGTTTTTCCGCTAATTTTTACAAATCCATAAAATCCATGCTAGCAAAGATGCGAGCAACAGCTAGTGTGTGTATATATATATATATATATATATATATATATATATATTCATATATATATATATATAAATTCACATACATATATATATTCACACATACACACACACACATATATATATATATATATATATATATATAATTTTTTATGTTTAATATGGAACTGAAACTGGCCAAATTTAAGTGACCATAGATAGTAAATGCAGTAATTGTATCTTTAGATTCCATCTAACCTTTTTACAAATTCTGCTGGTATGAATAATGCCTACTCTATAATCATTGCACAAAGTGTAAAATATGTTACAAAGATAAGATAATCAGTTACCTTTGCCAAAATCCTAAAGGGTAGAACCCAGTGTATCTACCGACACAATGCAAAATGCCATGGATTGTAATATTAGAGGAATATTGTATGAATGCTTACTCTTTTGTAGTATCAAAATCTGCTTAACAAACTCGCTATGGGCGCTATTTATCGCTCCCACTGGCGTGTTAACTCCTTTAGAAGTTTTTTTAGCTCAACGAGGGTAGCGTGCATATTACAAGTTGAAAGTAAAATATTTACGCTCGAGCGCTAACCTAACGCACGCAAAAAGCCGAACTTGGAATATTACAACGGTATTGACGTACTCCCCCATAGACTTCAATGGAGCGTGTGCAAAAAAAACCCTCCAAAAACTAACACCTAAAAAGACTTTCTCAAGTGCACTAACTCAACATGAAAATATTAATATTTCACGTTCCAATGTACTTCACTTAGCAGAATATGTTCTTTTTATTCCTAAATTCAAATTTCTCTATACATCTGATGTTTATTTGGTAAAATATATATCTATACCAATATTTATATATACATATATATATTTATATGTATTTAAAAATAGAATATATTCCCCTAAGTGAAGAACATTGTGAAATATTCCCCTAATATATTCCCCTAAGTGAAGAACAATGTGAAATATTTACTGTACATACACAGTAAAATACACTTTATTAACTGAATATTGCATACATATGATTTTACAAAGGGCTCCAATGCTTTTATATATCCTCTTATGACTTTTCGGAAGTATATCAATCTGATCACACCAAACAACAAGGTCAGTCCAGCCCCGAAATACCAGGCAATTCTCCTCTGAACAAGCAAACGGCAACCCCAGATGATCGTTTCGGTCTTCTATGGGCCTTGGCAGTGAGTTGCAGCCATATCCCTCTAAGCACACTGGGCAGGGAGTCCACATCTAATTTACCCCATCACCCTTTGGGAGACTTTCCCCATGTAAAATCCAAAGAAGTAATTTTCCAGCCTCCAGTAAAATTTAAAAGACCTTTATTGTTTCCTTGCAGGGTCCATCATACAAACAATGTTTCAAACCATAACTTGGTTCTTAATCATGTCATGATTAAGAACCAAGTTATGGTTTGAAACGTTGTTTGTATGATGGACCCTGCAAGGAAACAATAAAGGTCTTTTAAATTTTACTGGAGGCTGGAAAATTACTTCTTTGGATTTCACATTGGGGTTTGGCTAACCCATTCCTGTTCCCCAGGACATCAGTAAAGGTGCTGTCTTTCACCACTATATTCAGACTTTCCCCATGGTCATTATACAAATTCAAACAAAGAGAAGCAGTCTGCCAGTAGCAAACAACAGCTCAATAGCTTGTTCTATGGCCGGGTTACCTTCTTTTCACCCAGTTGTGCTTTTCACAGAACTATATTTATGCTATATATGTATACATATTTCTTTATGTGTTTATATGTGTGTTTACAGCTGTAAATACATATATACACATATAAATACATATATATATATATATATATATATATACATATACTGTACATATATATATATATATACACAGTACATACATATACATATTTAGACATGTATATGTGTGTATCTCTATGTTAAAGCCCTTTGCATACCTGAGACCTCATATCTTTGAGTCCTTAAAACTTTTTTATGTAAAAAAAAATGTAACATTTTTTATTAGATGTTATTATGAGTGTTACTGTACTATGAATTTTTTATGTGTTTTGTGGCACTTTTTAGTCGAGCGTAACAGTTAACCAGAGCTCTGAAGTCACGCTTTAAATTCAATTGTGCTCAAGCGAACGCTTTTACTTTTAACCTATAATATGTGCGCTACTTCCAATGCGCTCAAACACCCGCAATAAACCCCTTTTTGCTGCACGCAACAGTTAGCGCACCACTCATAATGTAGCCCTATATCTCTATTTTGCCTACAGTTTGGTTCTTGAGTAACGCTCTTATCTGTTTATCGTTTTGAGCCTAAACAGACTCTCTCTCTAGTTTGAATAAGCAGGTCCTAACAAACCACGCATTGTTAATTTTTTTAAATGAGCAATTCTCTAGTTTTTCAGGGCGATTTTTAGATTACATTTTTTTAAAGATATATTTTTTTTGGAGGGGTTATTTTAGTTTTAGTGTGTTTTTTTTTAGAGGGCGCTTTTTTAGGATACTTTAGTTTTAGGACATGACTTTTACTGGTCGTGTTTTTTTTTATTTGGTAATGTTTTTTTATTTTTTTAATGGTAGTGTTTTTTTTTTAACTTAGAGGGTCTTAGGTTAAGGGTCTTGGGGGGCTTAGCTGTTAGGGAGTTAACTCCTTCAATACTGAGAATTTTATAGCAAAACTCAAAGCATTTTTCATGTCACTCTATTTAAACCGAAATAAATTCTTTCACCTAGATTACGAGTTTTGCGTTAACAGGGGTGCGGTGCTTACGAGCAGTTAAGCTCACCGCTCACTTACAGACATTGCTGGTATTATGGGTTTTTAGAAACCCGGCGTTAACCGCAAAAAAGTGAGCGAAGAGCAAAATTTAGCTCCACATCTCACCTCAATACCAGCGCTGCTTACGTTAGCGGTGAGCAGGTAAAATGTGCTTGTGCACGATTTCCCCATAGGAATCAATGGGGGAGAGCCGGCTGAAAAAAAACTTAACACCTGCAAAAAAGCAGCGTAAAGCTCCTAACGCAGCCCCATTGATTCCTATGGGGAAATACATGTCTACACCTAACACCCTAACATGAACCCCGAGTCTAAACACCCCTAATCTTACACTTATTAAACCCTAATCTGCTGCCCCCGACATCGCAGACACCTACATTATATTATTAACCCCTAATCTTCCGCTCCAGACACCGCGGTAACCTACATTATAGTTATGAACCCCTAATCTGCTTCCCCCAACATCGCCGAACCCTACATTATATTTATTAACCCCTAATCTGCCACCCCCAATGTCGCCGCAACCTAGCTACAATTATCATTTATTAACCCCTAATCTGCCACCCACAATGTCGCCACCACTATAATAAAGTGATTAACCCCTAAACCTAAGTCTAACCCTAACACCCCCTAACTTAAATATAATTTAAATACATATAAATAAAATTACTACAATTACCTAAATAATAACTATTTAAAACTAAATACTTACCTATAAAATAAACCCTAAGATAGTTACAATATAACTAATAGTTACATTGTATCTATCTAAGGGTTTATTTTTATTTTACAGGCAACTTTGTATTTATTTTAAGTAGGTACAATAGTTATTAAATAGTTATTAACTATTTAATAACTACCTAGTTAAAATAAAGCCTAACCTAGCCTAAGTTACACTAACACCTAACACTACACTATAATTAAATACATTTACTAAATTAAAAACAATTAATTACAATTAAATAAAATTATCTAAAGTACGAACCCCCCCCACACTAAATTACAGGAAATAATAAAATAATTACAAGATTTTTAAACTAATTACACCTACTCTAATCCCCCTAACAAAATAAAAACCCCCTGCCCTACACTAAATTACGAATAGCCCTTAAAAGGGCCTTTTGCGGGGCATTGCCCCAAAGTAATCAGCTCTTTTACCTGTAAAAAAAAAAAGTACAAATACCCCCCCAACATTTAAACCCACCACCCACACAACCAACCCTACTCTAAAACCCACCCAATCCCCCCTTAAAAAAACCTAACACTAACCCCTTGAAGATCACACTACCGTGAGACATCTTCACCCAACCGGGCAGAAGTGGTCCTCCAGATGGGCAGAAGTCTTCATCCAAGCCAGGCAGAAGAGGTCCTCCAGATGGGCAGAAGTCTTCATCCAGACGGCATCTTCTATCTTCATCCATCTGGTGTGGAGCGGGTCCATCTTCAAGACATCCGAAGCGGAGCATCCTCTTCAAACGACGGCCGACGACTGAATGAAGGTTCCTTTAAATGACGTCATCCAAGATGGCATCCCTTCAATTCCGATTGGCTTATAGAATTCTATCAGCCAATCGGAATTAAGGTAGAAAAAAATCCTATCGGCTGATGCAATCAGCCAATAGGATTGAAGTTTAATCCTATTTGGTGATCCAATCAGCCAATAGGATTGCGCTTGCATTCTATTGGCTGTTCCAATCAGCCAATAGAATGCAAGCTCAATCCTATTAGCTGATTGCATCAGCCAATAGGATTTTTTCTACCTTAATTCCGATTGGCTGATAGAATTCTATCCACCAATCGGAATTGAAGGGACGCCATCTTGGATGGCGTAATTTAAAGGAACCTTCATTCAGTCGTCGGCCATCGTTTGAAGAGGATGGTCCGCATCGGATGTACCTGCTCTGCGCCGGATGGATGAAGATAGAAGATGGACCCGCTCTGTGCCTGTCTGGAGGACCTCTTCTGCCCGGCTTGGATGAAGACTTCAGCCCGTCTGAAGGACCACTTCTGCCCGGTTGGGTGAAGACGTCTCACGGTAGTGTGATCTTCAAGGGGTTAGTGTTAGGTTTTTTAAGGGGGGATTGGGTGGGTTTTAGAGTAGGGTTGGTTGTGTGGGTGGTGGGTTTTAATGTTGGGGGGGGTATTTGTACTTTTTTTTACAGGTAAAAGAGCTGATTACTTTGGGGCAATGCCCAGCAAAAGGCCCTTTTAAGGGCTATTTGTAATTTAGTGTAGGGTAGGGCTTTTTTATTTTGGGGGGCTTTTTTATTTTGTTAGGGGGATTAGAGTAGGTGTAATTAGTTTAAAAATCTTGTAATTATTTTATTATTTTCTGTAATTTAGTGTTTGTTTTTTTAATACTTTAGATAATTTTATTTAATTGTAATTAATTGTTTTTAATTTAGTAAATGTATTTAATTATAGTGTAGTGTTAGGTGTTAGTGTAACTTAGGTTAGGTTTTATTTTACAGGTAAATTTGTCTTTATTTTAACTAGGTAGTTATTAGATAGTTAATAACTATTTAATAACTATTCTATCTATTTAAAATAAATACAAAGTTGCCTGTAAAATGAAAATAAACCCTAAGATAGCTACAATGTAACTATTAGTGGGTTGGGGATGGCAGATTAGAGGTTAATAAATGTAGGTAGGTGTCGGCAATGTTAGGGATGACAGATTAGGGATTAATAATATTCAACTAGTGTTTGCGATGCGGGAGTGCGGCGGTTTAGGGGTTAATATATTTATTATAGTCTTGGCGATGTCCGGTTCGGCAGATTAGGGGTTAAAATATTTATTTTAGTGTTTGCGATGTGGGGGGCCTCGGTTTAGGGGTTAATAGGTAGTTTATGGGTGTTAGTGTACTTTTAGCACTTTAGTTAAGAGTTTTATGCTATGGCGTTGTAGTGTAAAACTCTTAACTACTGACTTTAAAATGCGGTACCAGTCTTGACAGGAGAGGGTGTACTGGCGCTCACTTTTGGTCAGACTCGTAATACCGGTGCTATGCAAGTCCCATTGAAAATATAGGATACGCAATTGATGTAAGTGGATTTGCGGTATTTCCGAGTCTGGCCAAAAAAGTGAGCGGTACACCTGTACCTGCAAGACTCGTAATACCAGCGGGCGTTAAAAAGCAGCGTTGGGACCGGCCAATGCTGCTTTTTAAGCTTAACACACAACTCGTAATCTAGCTGTTTTTTCGATTTGCTTATAAAACCTATATTTTTTTTGGCATAAAAAGAGCTTTTAGTGGATCACAGTTTCAACTAGCTATTTATTCACATAATTAAGAAATTATTGTAAATTTACCCCAAAAAAGTATATCAAATATTAATTATCACATGCACTAAAAACTTGTAGTTTTCTTACTGTATAAAAAATTGGTTCAAAGGAATTCTCCAATTCAGCTAAAACCACACATATATATTTTGTATTTTTTTTTATAATTTTAAGGTTTTAATCTGCAGCTATTTATACAAATATATTAAAATGAGGCAATGTGGTAACTCATTTAGTATAGCAGAACTGCCTAAAACTCAAAATTGACCACCAAACCTAAGCCGCTAATTGCACCAGTGGAACACACTTCTTAAAGAAGATTTTTAGACACGTTATGGAAAAGGGTGCAGGGCCCATTTGGAATGACATAACATCTGGAATTCTCAAAATTGACCCCCAAAACTGTAGGTAGGGCCCCAACCCATATATTGCTTCTTTATGAATGGTCCTTCCCCATCCCTCCCACCCAAACAGTGTATTGAGGGTTCCTCCCTCCCATCCAAATATCAGTGTGAGGGTCCCTCCCTCCCACCAAAGCATCACTGTGAGTACCGGTGTAGGTTGTGAAACTTAGTTTTAATTTTTTTTTTGTTTAATGCAATTGCATTCGATCAATCGCATTTACTTTCAACTTGTAATATGAACGTAAGTTAATGAGATCACAATATTGCAATATAACATTCATATTTTACCGCTTTACTCGTAATCTAGCCCACAATGAGGGAATATTCTGAAAGTGAGATAATTGTTCCAAGATGCTATAAAAAGGCTGACTGGTTATTCCTACAACTACGCTTTAAACTGACTGAAAAGTGTTGCAAGGCAGTTTTATATTTCTAGGAAGGGTCCCCAGACCAGGATGTCATTGGCTCCAAGCTGTCACTGATCTCTGCATACAGGTTCATTATGGACTCTTAGTCCAGGCGGAATCTCTGTACAATTTCTTGGTCAGACAGAGCTTCCAATCCACTTCTTGGGAGAAATACTCTTGGAACTCTCCTACTTCTTCTTTCATCTAGTAATAGCTGTTTGATAGATTTATTCTCTCCAGTCAATTAAATATGGCTGCCGCTGCAGAATCTAGGTGGTTCAAGAAAAGTCGAAACCCACAATTTCCCTACCAGCAGAATATACTACTGGTGGATAAAATTCTGAAATATTATGACTACATTTTTGGAAATCGTGTTAAGCAAACACCTGGTGCCCAGGGACTAGCAAAAAAGGATGTTGAATCATGCAAAAAAAGGTTTAATGACATCAAGCAAAAAAACAAATAGAAGCTAACCCGTGAAATGAAATTGACAAGGAGTACCATCAGAGGCCCAACATATCTTGTAGATTTAACAGACAGAAAACGTTTTTCAGAGACATGGACTGGAGGTCATTAAAGGCGTCACTGATGACTGTGATAGCGATATAAGAGGTAAATATTTTATCTATTTGTTCCATTTTTTATTAATCTGCTGTTATTCAACCCGTTTTATACAGTCTCAATGAACAGCAGAAAAGAAAAAAAGAATTTTGACAAATTACTCATGCATAGGACTTAATTCTGGATTAATTCTAATATTTTATTTAGTAAATGACTAATCCTTTTGGTGTTAGTCTGTGAACCCCCACTGATTTCTACTGTCTCCGCAAACCAAAAAAGTTGCGGATGTTAATTCCCGAAGTAGACATGAAAATATACACTGACAAAATAATTGAACTATAGATAATATTCACTACTGGCAGAATTTTGGTCATACAATGGCATCTCCAAAGAAAAAAGATAAGTGGACACACCCACAGTATTGATCATTCACATGTTTGATTAAGTGGTTTTTAAAGTACTTTTAGATCCTTAATGGCTTTGTACATTAGAATTTTGACCCGTGCACAAATTGTGATGCAAATGTACATGAGGACAGCAAGTTGACGACTTGTCGGTCAGTGAGACAAACCAACTTCTCACTGACCGCTGGCAAAAACAAATTAACAAATTATGTTAATTTGGCAATTATTTTCTTCAATGGAAATTTAATTATGCATTAATAACCTGCACTAATAAAAGGCTCCCCTGCACACACCTATGTATAGAATGGCTGCTTTGGGTCCCAGCACTTGGGCCCTGGTGCCACAGTACCTACTGCACCATAGGTAGCCCCGCCCCTGATGTTAATATATGCAAATGCATGTATATTCTCCCCCTGATGCCCATGTAGGCCATTCCAGTGCTTATACTGTACGTTTAAAGGGACAGTAAATTTTGTTTGTTTTTTCATTTAATTTTTCAAAATGCCTCATGCAATATGATGATCTAGCAGCATTTCACATTTTAAAACTATTTCTAACATTATTAAAATCATCCGCTAACCTTACTTGCAGGGAGTTAATGCTGATCGCCCAATGCTGGTTATGGCTAATGATATTTTTCCTATTCTTCATCTTCATAACCAATCCCCTATGTATCGATCGTGCAGCTTCTTGAGTGTCAGGGACACGTGATCATTGATTGACAGGAATTTGCCAGAGACATACTGGGCATGCGCATAATCAAGTTACACAGGAACTGTGAAAAATTTAATATTTTTCCTTTTATTTTAAGTATCCAAGGTAAACAATAAGTCTTTTCTTGCATTTTCACGTATGATACTAAAACAATGAATACTAAAATAACAGTGATCCAGTGTTTACCATTATGCTGCTAATGCGCACGTGCAGTTTGAGTAACAGGCCAGAAACACTTAACTGAAAAAAGCTTGTGAACGAGTAGTAATGGGAGTTACTGGGGGGGGTTGTTAGCTCTTCCCAAGGAATGAACTGTTAGCCGAGATAACAATCCCACGGCAGGATCGCCTTGATGGGCGTAGAGTTAGGACTTTTATAACATTCATTTTTGGTAATTTCTATAAGCTATTACTTAGTTTTAAAATATGTTACTTTAAAAAATATAATAGCTAAGTGCTCAGAACATTATAGACTGACAATATGTGATACGTAAAATACCAACATTTACTGACACTTTAAATATGATAGTCAGTTTTCCTATGCATACATACCAGTCACAAACGTCTGTGCTCCTCAAAGGGTTAACTGTGTGAAAGATAAAGCACTGATCTCATGGTTCTTACAGCTCCCAGTTACTTTTGAGAATATTCACAACTAAAAGCATGGTTAAATTTAACTAGCATTAAATAATATGTATAATTATATTATAAATTGATGTTTATAGTGTATTTTTATTATCTGTGCAATTTAAACTGTTTGTATGCCTCAAAAACAATTGGCAGGAGACTGCATAATTCGTCAATTGCTACATAAGTACTGGACTTTATAGTAATTTATTAATTAGAGTCTAATTAACAACTTTATGGATACGAAATGATGATGCCGTTTATGGCTCTCAGATTCAGCTTTACAAGCTGTAGAATGTGACCATTTATTTATTTGCATGAAAACAATCTGAAAGCTGCAGCCAGCATTTTAACTTAGTTGATTTCTGATTCTTTTTAGTCATGTCCTAAAATAGCTGCTTTCAACGTGCTGTCGGCAGCATAAATCATTAACTAAAACACCTGTCTCTTCACTTTCCAAAAGCCCCTGTCAGCAAATAAAGCAATATAAAAAAATAAATATTTATACCTTGCACATTCTAAATCTCACAGCTACATGTCCACACGTAACACTTCCCAAATCATATTTTATTTATTTACATTAAAACCTTTCCTACAGGGGTGTTTCTAGTCTAAAAAAGACCAGGGTCTTGGGATCTTGGATAATTTCAATAGCCCTATATTTCTCTAAATAAACTCAATCATGATGCAGATCCAAGAGGCAGATAATAATCACTGACAAAAGCAAACACACAACAGACACGCTGATAATTACACATCACACAGATATAGTATATTACAGGCACTCACTACTCACAAAACAGACTCACTCATACCAAAAACACTACAAACACACACTCACGTGCAATAAAAATCAATTTCAGACTAATAATTTCTTCTGAATTTTTAAAATTGTTGTTGTATCCAGAATGAATCACTATTTATTTGTTTCATCCAAAACTTGTTATAAAAATTAGATTGCTAATGCACGACCAAATTAAAAGTGGTACGCTATTTAGTGCTTTCTCTCGAGCGTAAACTCTGCTAGAAGTAATATTTTTGCGTGTTTTGGGTTGTGCTCGTATTACAAGTTGAAAGTAAAAAGTTTGCGGATGTAAGATATGCTTAACCCAATTTGTGTTTTGTGTTGTAGGTCTAACGTGGTGTTTGGTTAGTGCACAAGAAGAATTACAAATCTTAAAGCGTGTTCTTGAAATATTAAACAGTAGGACTATATCTTGCAGATTGTCTGAAAACTGCAAAGGCAGAAGATATTTTGCAGGAAAGTGGAGCAGCGTGGAATGACAAGACAGTTAACACAGTGACACTAAGAAAAAGTGTGTAGTGCAGCATGTGCTATCACAGCTTATTAGTATCTGGCAACAGAAAACCCTGTTGTCAGGCATGAAAGAACAATGCCATGGAGCAAGTCCATGTCATTTATAAGTGTCAGGGTTTTACCCTACTTTCGTTTGTTATTTGCTGTTGGCTGCCATTTTTACTCACCTGTCTCTCTCTTTATCTGCTGCAGAGTGTGTAACGCTGCTCACTACACCTAGGTGCCCTCTTATGGCCAAACTAGAGAACATCATCAGTGAGAGACATGTTGCAGTCCAAGGATTATGATGTCATCACTATTTAAAGTGCATCAGTTCAGTCTGCCTTTGCCCTTGCATTGTCTCAGACTTCTTTGTAAATTCCTGTGTTCCTGTTCCTGTGTTTAACCTGGCTTGACGTCCCTTCTGGTTTCTAATCCCTGGCTTGTCCCTGACTCTGCTGATATTTGTGTTCCTGAGCCCTGCTCATCTGACTACTCGCATTGGCCCCTGACCCGGCTCGTCTGACTACCAGCTCTGGTTTTGACTCCTGGATTGTCGTTTGGCTTTTGGCTTTTTTGTTTTTTTTTAATAAAGGTGTCATTATTTTAGTATTTCATGACTCTGTCTGATTCCTGGTACCCTGACAGGAAGATCATTTCATCACTAAAGTGCTGTCTTTCTTATGAGCACAGCACTTTGTTGTTCCTGAGAAAAAAGTTCTAGTGGGAACATATAAAAGACACTAGTTAGACAGTTAGGAGTAACAGTAGGTCACAGGATACCCATATGTCAGTCTTTAAATCAACATAGCTAAATCACTTATTTTATGTTATATAAATTAAATTAACAAACAGATGTAATTTTTATTCCGTATATATAACAATTTTGTTAATTATATATCTTTATTTTGGCGAAATATTAAAAAGGAAAATGGAAATGTAATATAAGAACAATACAAACAAAAATACATTTGGAATATATATGAATGTGTTGTACTCAGTGGTGTCTTTAATTGTCATAGTGGCCTCGGAACTGGGTACCTGATCGACAAATTTTGTTGCCCTAGGTGCAAGCCTAGGTGACGTAGCCCAAACTATGCCTTTCGGTGTTTAAGAAAAGAAAAACAACATTATAAAAGAGAAATTGTAGGCATATTTAACTTCATATTGTTATTGGCTTACTTTATCTTATGGTCGGTAATATAGCAACATAGATTTTGGAGGGACATAAGAATCATAAGGCCCATTGAGTATGTCCAGATATCTCCTTGATTTATGTTTTATTATTTTATTAGGATAGCCTTATGTATTTTGGGCATATTTGAATTCACTTGTTGTTGTCCATATCTAAAAGCATCCACAGACCTACTACCAACCTAGGTTTCCCTACATGAATCCCACTGCAATTATCCCTAACATGACTTCTGCAACAGCAATTAGCATTTATTTTCAAGTCCTCAAACTGTCACCTGTCTCAGTAGCTGTTTAATAGCTTTCAAGGGAAAAAAAAAGGTGGAAAACAGCACACTTCTCTTCCCTGGGGAACGGAACAACAGACTTACCAGGTCCTCTTATCCAGACAACACAGAATATTCCAGCCTCCAATTTGGCAAAAACAGACCTTTATTGGTTACATTGGGTCCAAAGAAACAGATACGTTTCAGGCCTCTGCTAGGTCCTTAGTCATGTATGTTTGATTATACACAGGTTTGTGCCTTTTATACCTTCACCTGTTACCTGTTACCATGGGAGCATTTGTAGCATATTAGTGAAATCTTGTGAATGCAAATCAGTACTACATCCTTTTGCACTTATTCAAATGTAAATGATCCCATGGGCATAATCTATGCATGTTTATTTACAATATAAAACACATAACAACCTATATATACAATTAAAAAAGGAGAGCAATGCACAAATATCAGGGTATACCAAAGACAGTCATAAAGCAATATTGTTTATATATAGAACACTTTTAGGGAGATGTAATTAAAGAAACAGACGCAATCAAAATCTTTGTTAAGGCCTTTTGGAGCTAGGGCTTCTAGTTTGTATATCCAGAACATCTTTCTGGCCTTCAAAAAAAAGTTATCTGTCCCCTCCTAGGTTTAACAATCTGTTCTATAATTTGGAACCTTAACTAGAGAGGAAGTGAGTGTGCTGTTGTCAGTAGCTGTTTAAACCATGAAAGTTTAATTGTCACATTACTGTCCCTTAAAATGTATTTTGTCTAATTGAGATTTATATGATCATCAAATATGAAGCATAAAACATGGCCTAGAGTAAGTAGTCATGATCCCCTATAAACATGAAAAGACACAGATAGGCATGTCTTCTCATTTGGCAGGTGTACCTAAAACCAGTTCCTTATTTCTACTACATTGGCTTTCCTTTTTGCTTTCCTTTTTTTTTTTCTTAATATTTTACCTTTGCCCTATCAGATTATCTGTTGACTCTAAACGCCTTCACTGCTGGACGTTGCCTGTTTTTAAGCCCCAGCAGGTTGCCGAGCATCGCAGTGCTTTTTAAATTGTGCACAACTGCTAGACAGTGCTAGTTTATGTGTTCCATATACATAACAGTGGAGAATTATAATTATGCAAGAACCAGCAGTGATTGGTTAAAATGCAAGACTGCAAAGCACTGAAATAAAGGGCAGTCTGCAGGGGCTTAGATATAGGTAATCATAGAGGTAAAAAGTATATTAATATAACAGTGCTGGTTATGCAAAACTGGGGAATGTGTATTTTTTTAAATTAATAATAATAATAATAATAATAATAACATATATGAATTTAATAAATCTATCTTTTTAAACTATACAAATTTTTAAGTAGCTTGTCCCTTTAATTGTTTGTTTTGGTATAGATAAAGCAAGAGATGTTTTTACTGCAGTTTTTTACTTTTGTATTAAACAGCTTCTTAAACTTTAAATCTGCTGCCATTTTATGCTTATCTCTGCATCTTATCCATTCTTTCAGCAACAACAATTAATAAGAGATTAGTTTTTCTTTCGTTCCTAGATGTGAAAGATAATGTTCTTAGGGTGTTATAATGGTGTTCAGCACATTCTTGATCCTTGACCTGGTCAGCAGTTTTCAACTCTTATGGAACAGGGCTAAATATACATTATTTATTGTGTTAGGAATCTGGCTAAATTTAGCACCAGTGGAGATTGTGGTTTTAATGTTTTTTTTTATAATACAATGCAAGTTTTTTTGTTTAATCTTTTATTTATGTCAAATTTCACAATACAATAAAAATTGCAATACAACAATACATCAATAACAGGACTTCAGCAGAGCACAAAACTATCTCATACATAGCCCAACAGTCAGTGATTTCCGTGACACTTTTATAAAACGTATATGTAAAAGGGACCACATGACTTCTTCCCCTTTCCAGTAATAATGAGACCCATATGTGTGCAGACTTCAGCATGATAAGACTTCTCCCTCCCACCCGGTCTGTGAAAACCTATGAAACAAGCTATTGGCTCCATGTTAAAGTCGAAAGGTCTGTATTCATAATACTCTGTATAGGTGGCTACTGCGGCAATGTCATCCTCTATTCATATTTGTCGTTCCCAGCAACCCAAGTCAGGTTGGACATCCCTAGGGGTGCGTATGTGCCCTCAACTATCAAGGAGTGTCATCTCTCACCACTATGCTAGCGGTGAGCCTTAAGTCCCTTTCCAACTAGTTCCATCTAAGCTCCTCTATTATCTAAGCCCAGGGTATCTATATGGGGGGGTTCACCTCTGTCTGGGGCATTGATAGGATTCCCAAAAGAACATCATTTCAGCATAGAAATCCAATTTACCTGTAGTATAATAAAAGTACCTCTCTAGTGACAGATTTGTTTCCATTTGTGATCTCCACATCTGTAGAGTGGGTATGGCTTCAGATTTCCATAGTCTAGGAAGTATTTGTTTGGCGCTACAGATAGCTAACTGAAGGAGGGATGAGTAGTGTTTAAATGGGAGTTTAGGCAAGACATGAAACAGGTATACCAAGGGGTCTAGGGGAAGATCGTGATTCAATAACCTGCTCATCTCCTGGTTTATCTCTGTCCAGAATTTCTGAACTTTTGGGGCATTCCCACCAGATATGGTAAGGCGTGCCCTCTCCTGAACATTTCCTCCAGCATCTGTCCGATGCTTCCGGGAAAATATATTTTAATCTATGGGGGGTGAGGTACCAACGAAGTAGAAATTTATAGTTAGTTTCTAATAATGCGGCCGAGTGTGCGGATTTGCTGGTGTGCATAAATATAGCGTACCATTCGTCTTCCGAGAGTGTATAAGGGAGTTCTTTATGCCAGGAAAGTATAATCGAGGTTTGTTTGAAGTCAGAGGGTGTGATTAGTAATTGGTATAAGGTGGAGATAACGTGCGGTGGGGGCGAGTCAAGGGTACACAATCTTTCTAATGGGGAGCGTTCGCTAGTGGTTAGGTGTCTAAGTTTATGGGTGTGTACAAAGTGCTTAAGTTGCAAATATCCAAACCAGTTAGTGAATTGTGTGATTCCTAAGTCTGATAATTGCTGTCTAGGCATCAGTTTCAAAGTCACTTAGTGTGTGAGCACCCGTTAGCGTCCAAGGAGCAAGGAAGCCAAATTACACACTCCTGTTCAATCCTCGATCGGATACAGGTGAAAAACTCCCCTGCACACTCACCCAGCTGACAGGTTCTCTACTACGTCACCCAAAATTGATGCTGATACAACTTACGGAATCGGCCCGTCCACAGGGGGTATCACCGGATGGATACAACCTCTCACTCTCACCGGTCTAATAACGCTCCCCTCCTGGGTCCTTTCCTCGATCGGCAATGTTGGCGTGTGACGTCACCCGAAATCCACAGATTAAAGACAAGAATTCCCACAGGGTTAAACTCTGAATTTGATTTAATTAATTTTTGGGAATAACTTTATTAAAATAAAATAATTAATCTGTGTATACTTGGATCGCACCAATACCCCTCTCTGTTCCCATGTCCACATTATCTTTGTTCCCACTTTTAGACCTTTGGTGAAAAAATGTTTTAAGCAATGTTTATATGCCTATAAGTTTATATATTGTAATTCATTGATGTTATATCATACAATAGCATATAAATATGTTGCTAATTATTTTGTGAGATCAAAGCAGAGTTAAACAGTCTTTAGAATGTATACAGGTTGTTATGGAAATTAAGTTTGAGTGCTTGTAATAGGAGTACACCCAGGATGAGGTTTTTATCCAATCACAAGTTTGCACAATGGTTTAAAAGGCTAACTAGGGTTATGAACTGCAGCTACGATTACGGCCAGAAGGGCTGAAACGCGTCAGCAATCAGTTCATTGTGTGTACTCCTAAGGCACTTCTATGTCACATGAGTTTTATGCTTGGGTTTGAAGAATTATGAACTGTTAAATAAAACTTTTTTATTGCTCAGAACAGCTGGTGCAGCTTATTTCACATTATCACTTTTAGGCATCAGTTTGCCTGAGTCCAGTATTGTATATAGTGGGAGAAATCTATCCAAACAGCACTGTACGTTAGGTGTAGCCGACATTCCGCTTATAAAGTCAGGGTTGGCAAGGGCTGTCGTCAAGGGGGAGGGGACTGTTGAAAGATGTGGATACGTGGTTAGAACCTTGGACCACACATCAAACGTCTCCTTAATTATAGGGTACGCTTTTGTTATGGCCGGCTGGTGTCCTTTAGGTTGCCAGCAATATACCCCAAGTTGGGCCTGGTTAGTCAGGTTGTGTTCCAACGTCATCCATGTTTTGTCGTGTACTGAGGGAAGTGTGCACCAGTCTACTATTCTACGTAAAAAGACTGCTGTACGGTATCCCCTCAGATCTGGTACACCCAAACCTCCATATTGTTTTGATAGAAAAAGAGTGGACCTGGCTATTCTGGGAGGTATTTTCCTCCAGATGTACGAATTCATCACTGATTGCAATTTGCTAAGGTAAGTATCAGATAATGGTATGGGGAGTGCTTGAAATACATATAAGATCTTAGGGTGGATAGTCATTTTAGCTACCCCTATCCTACCCAGCCATGAAATATTTTTGTTTAGCCACCTTGATGTGTCTTTGGTAATAGTTGCCAAGAGTGGTTCATAATTCAGTTCCTGTAACTGTTGTACGTTATTTGCTAGGTTAATACCCAAGTATTTCAGTGAGGACTTCTGTATCGAGTACGGCACCTGTGTACTAAGTGTGTGAATCTCAGCTTCGCTTAGATTGATGGGGAGTAATTCGGATTTAGTTTTGTTAACTAAATAATTAGAACATAAGCCAAATTCTTCCAGGTTTCTCTGCACCGCAGAGAGAGATGAATTCGTATGAGTCAAAGTCACTAGTAAATCGTCAGCATAAAGTGCTAATTTATGGTGGGTATTGTTTACGGGAAGTCCATTTATGGCAAGATTATCGCGTAGTTTAGCAGCTAGTACTTCCATTGAGAGTACAAATAACAGGGGTGATAGAGGGCACCCTTGTCTGGTGCCATTTAATATACAAAAGGGGCTGGATAATGCACCATTAACCTTAATTTTAGCAGTGGGCCTTGTGTAAAGGGTTAGTATTTTCTGTATAAAACCGTCGGGGAAGCCAAATTTCTGTAGGGTAAGTTTAAAGGGACAGTCAACCATAGAATTGTTATTGTTTTAAAAGATAGATAATCCCTTTATTACCCATTCCCCAGTTTTGCATAACCAACACAGTTATATTAATGTACTTTTTACCTCTGTGATTACCTTGTATCTAGGAACCTTCTTCCAGCCCCCTGATCACATGACTGTGACTGTTTATTATCTATTGTCTTAAATTTAGCATTGTTTTGTGCTAAATCTTAAATAACCCCTGTGCCTGAACACAGTGTTATCTATATGGCTCACGTGTACTTTCTGTCTCTTTGTGTTGAAAAGAGATTTAAAAAGCCTGTGATAAGAGGCAGCCCTCAAAGGCTTAGAAATTAGCATATGAGCCTACCTATGTTTAGTTTAAACTAAGAATACCAAGAGATAAAAGCAAATTTGATGATAAAAGTAAATTGGAAAGTTGATTAAAATTAAAAGTCCTATCTGAATAATGAAAGTTTAATTTATACTTGACTGTGCCTTTAAGAAAGGTCCAGTCAAGTCTGTCAAAAGCTTTTTCAGCGTCAGTCAATAGTAAAACTAGGGGTATGTCATGTGTGGTCACGTATTGTATTAGATGGAGAACTTTTACTGTATTGTCTTTAGCTTCTCTCTGCGGCACAAAGCCCACCTGGTCCGGATGAATCAACCCGGGTAGGATTTTGTTAATTCTTGTGGCCAAAATTTTTGCATAGATGTTTATATCTACGTTCAACAGAGAAATTGGGCGATAATTTGATGGGACTGTTGGGTCTTTGCCTGGTTTCGGTATAACTGTGATGATAGCTTCAAGCATAGAAGGGGGCATATTATGGGACTCATCAACACTGTTAAAAACTGAGAGCAAATGAGGTAGGAGGAGGTGCTTACATTTTTTATAATAACCACTAGTAAGGCCATCCGTACCAGGGCTTTTCCCTTGCTTAAGTGAGTGTAAGGCGTTTCCTATCTCTTCGGCTGTTATCACCGAGTGAAAGGAGTCTAACTCCTCACTGGATATCTTTGGTAATTTTATAGTATCTAAATATTGTTGACAATGCAAGTGATGAGTTGTCTTGTTTCTATATGGCGTCAAACTATATAGAGCAGCATAATACCTTCTAAATATCTCTGCTATTTTCTGAGTTTCCACTGTGGGCTTATTAGGGGGGTCTTGTAGCATGGGGATGTAATGTGTCGACTGCTTTGCTTTAAGTGCTCTGGCCAGTAGTCTGCCAGGTTTGTTACTTTCTACAAAGAATTTCTGTCGCAATTTCAGTGCCTGTTTCTGGGCCGAGTGGTCAAGGAATTTTGTAAGTTTTTGTCTGGCTTCTTCATGTTGATGTTTTAGGGAATCATCCTGTGGGTTATTTTTATATAATTTGTCAGTGTGCTGATATGTAGCGGAGAGGTCCGTATATTGCTGCCTATATGCCTTACCCTGCATTGACCTAAGCTTTATCATCTCCCCCCTGATAACACACTTATGTGCCTCCCATAAGGTGAACGCTTCAATGCCTGGTGTGTTATTATTTTCAAAATATTCCCTAATGGATTTTTCTACTTGTTGTGTTAGTAAGTCTTCTTTAAGCAGTGTATCATCAAAGCGCTATTGAAATGGCTTGAAAGGGAGGGTGGACCAATGCATCTTACAGATCACAGCAGAGTGATCAGACCAACTAGTCGGTATGATGTCAGTAGATGATATGGAGGCGATAGTGTAGTGGTCTACAAAGATGTAATCTATGCGAGAGTGGGTGTTCTGTGGTGCTGAATAGAAAGTGTAATTCCTACTAAGTGGATTCTGGACACGCCAGACGTCATGGATCCCTAATAGCGTCGAATCCTCCTTGATAGATCTAAGTGACTTCCTTGACAGTTGTGAATGTGCATTAGAGGCATCCAACCCCGGATCAAGAGGCGTATTTAAGTCAGTCCCAATAATAAGATAGCCTTTATGAAAAGCCATGATATTGTTAGATATTTTGCGAAAAAAGGACGCCTGGTGTGTGTTTGGGGCATAGACATTTACCAATGTAATTGGCTTCCCGTGTAGTAGACCCATTAGTGCCAAATACCTCCCCTCACTGTCTCTATCTACTTGTTGGACATGAAACTGTAGTGATCTATGAAGTAAAATGCTCACCCCAGAAATCTTCTTTGTCGGATGGCTGCTGTGATAGTGGTTGGTGTAGGTGGATGTAAAGAACTTAGGTTCTTGTCCCTCTAAATAATGTGTCTCTTGCAAGAATAATACTTCTACCTGCTTATGTTTAATGTCGCTAAATGCCATACGTCTTTTGTGGGGTATGTTAAAACCTTTGACATTCTGTGTCATGAAAGTAATTGGCTGAGGGCCCGTCATGTCCTCTTCTCTAGGTCAGTATGTGTCTGATCGTCAAATCTCGTCACATAACTGCGAAGTCTGTTCCAAAATAGTCTACAAAAGTCCCGCATTGTAAATTTGTTAAGGGCAGATAGATTGCATTTAAACATAAACAACAACAACAACACAAACATAAATAACAAAAACAATAAACTCAACTTGGGCATATAACCTAACATTATATGTCACTACGTAGGGGTAGAATAGCTTGCCCCTAATTAAAGCTTATACTTGAACAGGTATAAAAATACAAGAACATTGTTGCTTCTTAAAGCTTTCAACCCTGAGCAATTTAGAAGTTATTGTAATAAAAAAAAAAAAGGAAGAAAAATACAAGAACATTGTTGCTTCTTAAAGCTTTCAACCCTGAGCAGTTTAAAAGTTATTGTAATAAAATGTTCAGTCTCTTCACTGGAAAAGTTCAGATAGCAGCAAAGAAGCTCTAGTTCAAGGAAGATTTATAAGGTAACAAAACACAGAATTATCTCACCCAATTGGCTTCCTCCGACTCTTCCATAGCTGTCAGCAGGCAAAGTGTCCTGGGCTTTCTTCGCCTTCTTAGGCTTTTGCTGTTGCCACTGAGCTTTGGGAGGTCTTTCAGGTCTTGCCCCCACGGTTCTTTCTTCATCATCTCTCACTGGTGCTTGGTGAGGGGGATCAATCCCCAAGGCCACACAGAGATCCAGTATATCATCCGGAGACTTACAGGTATGTTTAGTGCCCTTATGGGAAACATTAAGGGAGCAGGGAAAACCCCAACGATATGGGATCCCCTTTCCCCTGAGCAGTGTTGTTAAATGCTGATATTCTTTCCACCTTTGCAAAGTACGGGGAGCGAGATCAGTGAATATTTGTAAATGGCAACTCTGAAAGTTTATATCCTTAAGTTGTCTAGCAGCCTTCAAGATATCCTCTTTCGTTTGGAAGAGGGTCAATTTGAGTATGACGTCTCTTGGAGGCGCTTGGTCTGAGGGTCTCGGTCTGAGTGCCCTGTGGGCTCTGTCCATTGTGAGATCTGCGATAGAAGATGGGCCCAAAATAGAGGAAAAGAGGCCTTTTAGGAATTCAGGGATAATGTTCGGCAGGATTGTTTCTGGAATTCCCCTAATTTGGAGATTCTGGCGTCTTTCCCTGTTCTCCAGGTCCTCTAACTTGTCCTGTAATTGCGTGAATAATGAATCATGTATTTGAGCTGTGGTCTGCAGGTTGGAGATTTCTTGCTGGTTAAACTCATTGTCTTCTTCTAGGGCTTCCACCCTGTTACCAATCTCCGTCATATCTTTCTCAGGGTAGCCAGCTCCTCTTTAATGCAATCTCGAACTTTAACAACTATATTGTCCAAATCACTTTTAGATGGTGTAGTAGCCAAAAAGGATTTAGTTAGGTGAACAGATTCTTCCAGGTCACTGTCCTCACTTTCGGAGGGTGACATTTCAGACCTCCGCGGGGTATTAGAGTCAGATGGAGTAAGTTGGGAGGGTTCAGTAGGTCTGAAAAAAGAGCTTACTGAGTTGCGTGAGGCAACAGGCTTCTTGACCTCTTTACCTTTTGTTGTTATTTTTTTGGGAGACATTTTGGTTAATATGATAGGTTGCCTCTGGTTTCACTTTATATGTTATTACCCTCACTCTGCAAACTGTGCACAGGGACTTGTCAACAGGGTGTGCAGCAGTGCTAATACTTCGGTTATAAGGTTCTCCCTCACCACCTATGAGCAATGATTAGTTTAACATGTGATGTCCCTGCAATCTCGTGTGAGATCTCTTTGCATACTTATTTTTTGTGAAAAGGTATGTCCTTGCTAGGCATGGTGATAACGCTCTTTTATGGGAGCAACAAGTAAAAGCTCAGTTTTTTCAGGTATTTCTGTAGATTCCCTTTCAAGGCCCGTTATCCGTGTTCATCTGTGTGCTTAATACTATAGAGGGTATAATTTGCCTGTGCGGGTATAACTCCGTGTTTCAATGGTTAATAATGCCTTGTAAATTGGCAGACATGTGTCTCATGGCTCCCATATCAATTGCTTCATGCCTCTTTTAAGCCCCTAAGGGTCCGATAGTACATGCGTAGCCCATGGGCTGTAAAGGATAGCGGTTATGTCAGGAGTCCCCAAGCCTAGTGCACACCGCGCTTTAAATGTACCTGTCAGTGCTCTATCCGGTAACTAGTGCAGTCTCTGCAGTCTTTCAGGACATCTGTCACATAGTCCTTAGTGCTCCGGTGGGATCTTGCGTGTTAAACTTCAGCCTCAGGCTCCCAAGATGGCGGCCGTTATTGAGGCCTCAAAATGAAGCTGCGGTCTGCATCGGGCTGTAACATTAAAGCCTGCGTTCAATCAAGTCTCCATCTGTCCCAGAATTGTATGTGAATAATTTTACAGCTGGATGGCTCCTAATAAGTCCCTGCAGAAGCGATCTAGGGCACTTGCACTCGGAGCTCACATTAAAGTGCGGCCATCTCTCACGCTAGCCGGCTCCTCCCCCTGTATTTTATAATTTTATCACTGTTAGTTCTTTTTGCACTGTGTAATACATCAGCACTTTAAATAAAAACATTATCAATTTGAAATCTGTTATTTGTTATTTATCATAAGCGCCCATAAAGATAACTGCTTATAGCAATACTTTTGATTTATTTGATTATTTGTGTTATCATTAAACACCCCACCTTTTTTTGATTTGTTGGTATCTCAAAAAGTGAAATGTTGAGGGCGTGTCCAGGCAGAGGCCATGATAGGTTGCACTATCAGTTTCTGCGTGCAGACAATGGAAAATCTACAAATAATCCTAAAATACCCTTAACATCGGACACTGCAAATGACATATTCAAACAGATAATTATCTGTTCTATCGAATGATACCGATATTATCCTAAACTGCAGATATATAATTGAGTTTCAACCAGTAGACATCATGTGGCGGCTTTTCGTATATCTAACATCCTCCCCGATACATCGGTTAATACAGCCTTTCTTAAATTGATCACAGAGCTACATGGGAGATAGAACTACTAAAAAATTTGAGTACCCTACTGGACGATCATTTTATAAAGTTGTCACAGCGCCTTACTGAATGTCTGGGAGCAAATGAAAATTCCCACTATCTTAAAGATGTCGTCCTGCTTCTTACCACTACAAAAAACATGAGGCTACTAATCATTGAAACCTGCAACCCCCCTGAAGCCTTGTACCAGACAGAGCAGGATGATAAAGCCTTGAAGAAGCTACCCAACATGCTATTGGGAACTTCACAGCTACTATAGATAACAAGGACCGGAGAAAGATTGAACCTGAAAAGTCAACACCAGAGCTAGCTCACTCACCACTTCTGAGAACATAAACATTCTGCAAGCATCTCAGTGCAGCAACTATCCCTCCTGCTTATGAGAATGACCTGAAGCAGCTAGTCAAGGTACCACTCACAAGGATCACCAACATGAGAAACGAGCACAAACCAAAAAACTCCTACTTCCGATCAGCATTATTTGTACGCCATAGAGAAGTCCTTCATGCACAGCAAGTTTTACTATTGCGACGCCCAGTAGATTTTATCAAAAAAACGGATGCTGTACTGAAAACAAAGGATCGGTTGAGGGACTTCTCCATGTAAATATGAAACTCTAGTGTTGAAGTGGACATTGAACCTTGGGGTAATACCTTGGAGGTTTCTTATTGTCTCTGGGAAGCTATCCACTTATAAACATTTTAATAATATATTTCCCTCTAGAATTTGAATACACTTTTAGCCACATTGTCAAAGTTTTACTAGCTCCTATAACCAAAGACCGCTGCTCCATAACTTGTCCGCCTGCTCTGAGGTGGCTAACAGAAATCAACCTGATCGAATACGATCGGGTTGATTGACACCACCTGCTAGCGGCCGATTGGCCGTGAATCTGCAGGGGGCGGCATTGCACCAGCAGTTCACAAGAACTGCTGGTGCAATGATAAATGCTGAAAGTGTATGCTGTCGGCATTTATCGATGTGCAGTGGACATGATCCGCTATATCGGATCATGTCTGCTCGCACCATAGTAAATAGGCCGCTATATGTCTAGTATTAATGTTATTGTGAGTTTCTCCATCCTACATAAGTTCCCACACCTGGCTCAACAAGCTACTGAACTACTTATGTTAACCCTTACTAGATAAAAATAAGATGCTGCTATAATCCTTGCTACTATCCTAGTTAGCTTTACCAGGTCTACAGTTGGATAAGCATTTCTACAATGAAAGACAAACCTTGCTATAAATTTTTAAAAGATTCAAACTGTAGTATATACAGACTGCAGACAAATAGTAAACTACCACTAAGACCTATCTGATTCCTAGCTGGGTATAGGGCCCATATTCAGGTGATAATAGCTAAGTTAAAGGAACGCAGATCTTTATTTCTTATAGTACTGATGTACTTGCATTTTGGTTCTTGACTAACGCAGGTTTTGCTGGAGTTTATTCATACTGAAACTGCAGACACATTATTTTACTCACTGTTACTTCACTGCATAGCTAATAATATAAATGGTATTATTAAGTAACTTAAGATAACTATAATTGGTAGATACAATTCCCTTTATAACAAGTTTATGTAGTTTAGTATCTCAGCACAGCTATTTAAAAAATATGCAGCTATATTTTTTGCAAGGATAAAGTACCATATATCTGAGCTATTGAAATATTGCTAATATCATTCTCTCATTTACATAATAACTATGGAAAATGTTATAATTATATGTCCATAACCATGCATCTATAGTCCATTTTATGTAAGGGCTTACAAAATAAGGAACTCCTACTAAACTCATGTCCGGACTCACGCCAATATATACTTAATTCCTTTTTATTTTGCTCACTGACCATATATATTATCTATGTTTAATAGTCAATGTCCATGGATTTTATTTATATCCCTCATAGCTCTATACCCATTAAAGGACAGTTAATTTATTATTTGACAGTTCCCTCTCTATACTTGAGCTATAATGCTCCCAAGAACACTTATTTTATCATTAGGTTTTATCAAAGTATTCTTAGAGGGCCAATGTCCCGGACACCATTCCCCACTTCTATATATGTATCCGAGTATTTACAATTTCTACTCTGATTCACAGAGAGTGGTTTCCCTCGAAATGACCGCAACTAATCTAAAAATTACATTAATCCATATACAGAGGTTTCACTCCTTATGCTAAATAAATCTTACAAGGTTACGAGTAATTGACAATTTTACTCTGTACAGATATGCATATAAGTCTGCCAATGAGACCTAAATCATACAAACTTTTTTTGCATAAGACCATGAGTCTTGTAAGATGTTGGGTACATCTGCAAGAAGATATATATATATATATATATATATATATATATATATATATATATATATATATATATATATATACAGTATATCTGTATCATAGCAATTTAAGATTTATACTCCAGACGACAAATGCTTATGTTACCTACTTGTTTCCGAAACCATTAAACTCTATGACCACTGTTTTAATGAGCAATTTCTACATATTGTTTGAAGCATATCACTCAGTTATATCCACATTAGATATTTCATATATAAAGGTTCAGGATCTCCATAACGTTATGGGTACGAAAGAGCCTTATACTATACAGTTATCTGAAAAAAATGGGTAACAAGGTCTAAATTTTATAGCTTGTTTGTGCATAAAACAATGTGTATATTGATGTGTACATTTGAAAATTCACTTATACTGTACATTTTCAAACTGTTATTTCTGTATTATGAAAAAATCAATAAAAAAAATATTAAAAAAAAGTGAAATGTTTAACGACTGTTAAATGTTTAAATATGTTAAATACTGAAATATTCTATATTAGATTATTCATTCATAATTCTATGAAATTCCCTAATACCTTCCAGTTTTGTTTGGAATTTCAGATATTCACGTGTTGGACTTCCCAGAAGCCATCTGTGATGTTCATTGCTATCCTGTGTTTCCTGTTTCTTACCTGCCTTCTCTTTTTTGTTGTCTGCTGGCTCCTTAAAGGGACATTAAACACTTTGAGATGGTAATATAAAATGATAAATTGTATATAATAAAACAACTCTGCAATATACTTTCATTATTTATTTTGTCCTCTTTGCCTGTAATTCCATTCTGAAATTGTGAGCTTTTCAGTTCATGTTAGAAATGGAAGTGCAGAACACTGTTAAATCCAGCACAACCATTGGCTGCACACTCTAGTGACCTATTTATAACTGACCCTAATTGGCCACAGCAGAGAAGATAACACAAGTTACAACATGGCAGCTCCCATTGTTTTATAGACACTAAAACTTTACACTAATTTTGTCACTTTTTGAACAACTAATGAAACTTTAAAAAATACATCTACATGTTAGTCATGGACTAATATTTTTTTTGAATGCATCATTCTATCTAGCATGTATTTAGTGTTTAATGTCCCTTTAACTCTTTGCTCACTATTCTTGGTTTTATCTTCTTTGCCTGATCCTCCTTATTGACTCTTGTTTGGACAGACTACCTAGCATGACACAGCTCTGACCTTGACATTAAAGGGACAGTCAACACCAGAATTTTTGTTGTTTCAAAAGATAGATAACCTCTTAATTACCAATTCTCCAGTTTTGCATAACCAACACAGCTATAATTATACATGTTTTACCTCTGTAATTACCTTGTATCTAAGCCTCAGCAGACTGCCCCCTTATTTCAGTTCTTTTGACAGACTTGCATTTTAGCCAATCAGAGCTGTCTCCATGGTAAATTCACGTGCATGAGCTCAATGTTATCTATATGAAACATGTGAACTAATGCCCTCTAGTGGTGAAAAACTATCAAAATGCATTTAGATTAGAGGCGGCCTTCAAGGTCTAAGAAATTAGCATATGAAGCTCCTAGGTTTAGCTTTCAACTAAGAATACCAAGAGAACAAAGCTAAATTGGTGATAAAAGTAAATTGGAAAGTTGTTTAAAATTACATGCCCTATTTGAAACATGAAAGTTTTTTTGGACTTGACTGTCCCTTTAAATTTAGGTTCTCCTTTGGTACCTCTGGATCTCAACAACCCACATACCTATAGCTTCTCTCATGCTCTTGTTCTGTTCCAGGTCTCCTCTAGCAGAAATGTATGTAGGGATGAGGTACTACTTGTGTCTGGAGTCTAGACCAACAAACCCTACAGGTACATTTTACAGCAGTAAGAATTTTTTCATCTGAATATGTCTCTCATCTTGGTTATTTATGTATAAGTCCAGAATTTGTTTGTGTTCTATGTTTTCAACAAATGGCAATGATTTACTATGTGTTAATGTTACTGTAAGAATTTACATAATGAAAATTAATTGTTTTGACTCCTTAACATTTAATATTAATGTATTAATAGAGGGACATGAAAGTATAAAAATCAAGACAGTTGCTTTTCAAACATTCTATCGAATGTATGAGAGCAGAATTTAAACATTTTGAGAATATTTTTTTTTCTGAAAGCAAAATCTATTTGAATTTAAATTGATGGTTGTGAACTTCCTATTAGTTCCCACTGGCTGATAAATACAAATTCTTCCGCTTTTAGATAAAATAGAGATAAACAAATGTCCCTTTAAACTGTGTCTGGTTTGTTTTTGAGTACAATGTATTTATATTTGTTGACTCCACTAGGGGTCACAATTGGTTTTCAATGGAATATCCAATATAAAAAGTTTCATTGCTTTTTTTAATACAGGAAATAAATTCATGAAAATAATTTTTCATTGTTAAATCTTGTCAACTCTGTCTCACAAAGACCAAAAATATGCTCTGTGTAATTAAGTGACACATTCATTTAGATGTATGATGTATGATCCTTCTGAATTTGTGTTTTGTTTTTACATTTGAAGCATTAAATATTTGACTGTTAATAAGCTATGTATATCATTAACATCAATGTCATAAAAAAAAACTTACTCATCATGTGTTTATAACATGTGTGATATTTCTAACAATCATTTGTAGTATATTTTTGTATCAATATATGTTGATATACAATACATGTGCCCCGGCTATTTTGAATTCCTGTCTGAGGTACTGCACGGCATACACAGATTCCGGGGGCGGCTAGGCTCCTTAAGGGTAAGTCCCGGACCCAACAGTATTTACCTGTATGCACCTTTTTGTTTTGCACTTACATATTGCATATTAGAAGAGGACTTCCCATATCTCTCTATATCACCTCATATATAAACACATGGTTCAAATTAAGTATGAATAATAGAAGACAACTCATGTGAGGTGCTAGATCACATGCTGATATTTCCTTTCTCTGCAAAAGTTATATGAACGCGTTTATCTGGTGTTATATGAAGTAACTTTTAAATCCAGTGTATGAATATCTTTTTTTATTTACTTTTTTGCATGAAAATTAAATATAGAAACTTTAAAATCCTGCTTTCACAAGCTCACAAAGCAATATAGCGTGATTTTTTTTATTTCAATAGTATATTTACGTTTACAATCTGTTCCTACTTTATTCTTGAAGACAGTTTACTGGACCACTGTTTATTGTCATTTTCTAATCTCTGTTAATGGCATAGTTTACTATTTCAAGGGATAAACATAGATTACATTACTGCTGAAACAAAAATGGGCCGGTTCCTATGCTTATATTCCTGCTTTTTCAAATAAAGATAGCAAGATAATGAAGACAAATTTATAATAGGAGTTAATTAGATTATTTTTTTTAAATTACATGCTCTATCTGAATCATGAAAGAAAAAAATTGGGTTTTGTTTCCCTTTAAAACCTAATACATTTAGTAGAACAAACTTATGTTAATGCCAGAATTTGAGTTTTCAATCAAATATCAAAAAGCATGGAAATTCTGAAAAACTGCTTAACCTCACATTACTATATAATAATATAATAGTAAAATATTTGAAGGGGAGTTACATTTTATAATTTTAATGCTTTTAAATATTTGATTAATTGTTTTGTAAATAAAGTTCTAGTTGTGTATTTTATTGCATCAGTTTTGTTTGTTATTAATTAACTATGTAATGTCACTTGTTTAGTTTATCAGGTCTGTTCAGTTCTAATAATATTACTAAACTTATCATCAGTCAAACAAATTATATAACAACAAAACACCAGTCAGAAAATAAATGTGTATTTGTTATTGATAATCAACAATGGTATCATAAACAGACAATGCAATCACACTTAGGGGCAGGGCTCGATGATTGAAAGCTCTCTGGGCTGGAGAAATTCTTTAAGATGCCTCATTAGTATTACGTGGTTCCTGATTGATTGTTTTAAAAGCAATATTTACCTTGTGAACTGTGTTTACCCATTCCCCAGTTTTGCACAATCAGCACTGTTCTATTAATTCCCTTTTTACCTCTGTAATTACATTGTATCTAAGCCTCTGCAGACTGACCCCTTATCTCAGTTCTTTTGAAAGACATGCATTTTAGCATAAATAACTCCACGGGAGTGAGCACAATGTTTTCTATATTGCACACATGAACTAGCACTGTCTAACTGTGAAAAACTGTCAAAATACACTGGGATAAGAGGCTGCCTTCAAGGCTTAGAAATTAGCTTATTACCCTACTTATGTTTAACTTTTAACAAAAGAACTTAGCATATTTTATGATAAAAGTAATGGTTTGTTGTTTAAAATTGCATGCCCTATCTGAATTTTAAAAGTACATTTTTTTTTAAAAGTGTAATTTTGACTTGACTGTCCCTTTAAGGGGAGTTCATGAATATGTTTTACATTAAGGAGAGAAACTTTACAATATAATACTCAAAAATAAGCTGAATATTATCGTTTTTTTTAATAGCACCGCAAAATTCCATAGTGCTGGTTACAGAGAAAGGGGTATACAAGGACAAACATTTCTAAAAAGATACAAAAACATAACAGACTAAATAAAACTAGTACAGAAGAAGGAAGGCCCTGCTCTGAAAAACTTACAGTCTACAGGTTAAGAATGCATACGTTTTGGGATAGCTTGTCACATTGATTGTATTTGCAGCAGTGAGTCAAGGCAGTTCAAGATTTATTTTGGTTAGGATGAAAAACAGAGGAGAGATGGTAAACCTCTCTGAATAGCTGAGTTTTCAGAGAGTGTCTAAAGCTATAGTAGGTTGGAAACAGATAATAGGAGTTTAGAGACGGAAGTCAAAGTTTGATCGAAGGGGGTGGCTCAGGGAGTATATGGAGATGGGAGAGGAAATAAAGTTGGGAGTGAGGCTGTTGAGTGTTTTATAGGTTATTTTAATACTTTGAATTGTATTCTAGAGTGTATGGGGAGCCAGTGTAGAGACTAGCAGAGCGGAGCATCTGATGTAGATCGGTGACTTAGGTGGATGAGTCTAGCTGAAGCATTCATAATAGATTGAAGGGGAGAGAGGTGGTGTTTTGGAAGGCCATTAAATTGCAGTAGTCAATGCATAACAAAATGAGTAAGCAATGGTCAAATTCTGGAAATATAGCATAGGTGTGTATGACAGGATTTTGCTAAGAGCATGAATATGTGGAGTGAATGTGAGTTCAGAGTCAAGTGTGACCTCAAGACAGCAGACCTAGGGGTAAGGTGTTAAAAATAAAGTCTGCAACTATAAGAGAAATGTCAGGTGTTGGATACCTTGGAGAGGTGAGAATAAGAAGCAGCTCAGTTTTAGACAGATTGAGTTGGATATAGTGCAAGGACATCCAAGAGCAAATTGCAGAGAGACCGTTGGTTGACTAAAGAGGGAGAGATATCAGGAGAGAAAATATTGATATGGGTGTCATCAGCATATAAGCGGTGCTGGAAGCCAAAGCAGGATATATACTTTTTCCCAGGTAGAATGTAGTGATCGAAGAAAGCAAGGGTCCCCAAGACAGAGCCTTGTGGTAATCCTACTGAGAGAGGCAAAGGATCAGAGGATATGCTGTTAAAGGAATCTGTTAACTGGCGGTTTGAGAGATAGGAAGCAAACCAGGAGACGGCTGCGTCTCAGATGCCAAAATAATGTAGACTTTGCAAGAGTAGAGGATGGTCAACTGTGTCGAAAGCAGCATATAGATCCATAAGAATTAGTAAGGAGTAGTGACCTTTTGCTTTAGAAGATAGAATATAATTTGTTACTTTAGTAAGAGCAGTTTATGTTAGTGTTTAGCGTGGAAACCAGATTGTAGGGATCAAGTAAGGAGTCAGTTGAGAGAAATTATAAAATAGTCATTCCAACAATTTGGAGGTAAAGGGTGTTAAGGAGCAATGTGCTGACTGCATTTATCATTGCATTTATCATTGCATACAAAGCAAACTGGTTTACACTGACCCCTTCCTGAGAGCAACCAATCACAAGCAAGAAGGGGCTGTTGATCACCCTGGTCAGAAAAGTCCGGAAGAATTGAAGAACGCCACTTTACAGTTGATGACCCTTACAAGCCTGCTGCTGAAAACACTCAACAGCTGCCCTCACAGCTTCTTAAATGGAGCCTTGTGAGATGAGCAGAGATAAGGGGTATGAAGACTTCTTCCTCTGTTACAGGAGAAAAGTAACAGAGTTTTGATAATAGGAGATGTGGCTAAAAGAGCTAGGCTTGAGGTGTGTGAGGATAAGATATATTTTCTAGTTATGTCAATTTTATTTTTTAAATGATTAGCAATAATCTGAGTAGTGAGTTTGGTATTGGGTGGAGGTGCAGTCAGATGTAGAAGGGAGCTAAAGGTTAAAAACAGCTTTCTGTAGTTGGATGTGTAAGTTGACATGAAGGTGGAGAAATAGAGTTGTTTGGCCAGGCTGAGGGCAGAGTTGTATGATTTGAGGATTAATTTATAATGCAGGAAATCAGCAAGGGTGTATGATTTTTTCCACAATAAATTTCTCAATATGCTGGCGAATCTTTAATAATTGGACCTTCAGGGCTTTCCACTCTTTCACTGCTAGAGCTCTCCACTCTGGTGAGATTATTTAAGAAGTCTGTGCACTACTGTTAGGTCTCTAAAATAATTTTGGAAAGGCAATTTTTAGCTTGAGAGCTGTTTATCTCATGATGCTGGGATCTGGAAGAAACACATATTATAATATAATTTTGATGGGATCTGGGAACTTGTACCCAGAGGTGAGGTCCAGAGCAGTCTCGTTGTGCTCCACACCCTTCTCCAAGTGCCACCAGAGACCTCCAGAGACCTCCAAGTACCAGTGTTCCTGCTTTTGGGAGTTTTACTTAGCTAGTAGTCCTATCCGCTGTGAAGAAGCTCTTTCCCTCCCATATAAACACCAAACAAGGCTTAGTGCAGTAGAGAGTAACTAATTTTAATGGTCAAGACATAGGGTTTTTATACAATTAAATGTGTAAAATGTAAACATGCAAAAGCCAAGTACATACATCCCCCTGTTCTCCCTCTTGTGTACAGATCCTGCTGGGAAATAAACTTTCGAGGGCATAACAATTAGCCCCATCCCTTTTATGCCTGGTAACTTTAAAGGTAAAGCACCCGTCTTCTAGAAAGGGCATTCTTTTTTGGTCTATTCTGGTCACATGGTGCAGGAGTAACAAGCCTTTTTGTGTTTACCGGGTGCTTACAAGGTAGCGTAGCCAGAATAGGTAGGAGGCATTTTATATCCACAACATATAAATCCTATAAAACGAATTCTAGAAAAGAACAGCTGCACTACACACTTCAAAGCATAGTTTGTGTAGTATTGGACAGAAATAAATATTTCTCTAAACAGATAGAATCCCGGATGGGTCAAAATTAGAGCTCTAAATTTGACCCCTCCAGGCTTCCACAGTGTATAGCTTAGCCAGACTACTTCAAATAGCGAACAGAGGTCTTCCAAAAGGATTGCAATACTGCATCAATAAGGGAGAGGTTTAAATGCTGAGCACTGCGGGGTCACTGTTATAACAACCAGAGGAGGTATCTTTTTATGCATGGGGTGTTTTTATGTATGTCATTTTGAGATTCTATGTATTAAACATTGTTATATATATATATATATATATATATATATATATATATATATATACTCCAAAGAAATAACTTGCACCTGGTTTCTTCAATAAGGATGTTACCACTTTATTCACATAAAGTGGTAATCATACCATACCTCTTTCATTATTGTCACATATTGTGCGAATAAAGTGGTAACATCTTTATTGAAGAAACCGGGTGCAAGTTATTTCTTTGGAGTGTGTTTAGAGACTCTGCACTGGCGATTGTTACCTTACAGAGAGTGCCAAGGTTGTGTAAGATATATATATATATTCCAGAGAAATAAATTGCACCTGGGTTCTTCAACAAGGATGTTACCACTTTATTCAAATAAAGTGGTAATCATACCATACCTCTTTCATTATTCTCTCTTTTTTAAAGGTTAATATATATGTATATATATATATATATATATATATATATATATATATGTCTATCTGCTTAAAGAACTATCTTTTTCAGTCAGATACTACACAAACTAAGCTACAAAGTGTGCTGTGGATATAAAGCTGCTATATAGGTAAACAGGACTATTTTATACAGCTGCTCTTTGTTTTAATAGAAGAGCAAGTACCATACTAGTTGTTTTTATTAAGTAGGGGGTATTGCGGGTACAATAAAACACATTCAGGCGGCTAGAAAAATGTCCTGAAAAGGTTGCTTTTGTGTGGGGATGGGGAAAAGAGTTTAACAGGCTTTGTGTAACTATAATGCTCAAAAAAACTCCTAAAGACTTTTCTTGATTACTCTGCATGCTGCTGATTTTTTGGATCATTGAGCTCTTAGTGTGCATTTAAAATCAGTAGTAGATTTTTTTTTTCTGCCAAATTTCAAAATGACTTCCATTTTGCCTTTCTCTTGTATCGTGTGACAGCTGTAAGCCAATCAAAAAATGCACATGCATATACACTCAGGACTATTGCACATGATCAGTAGAAGCTGGTGCCTCAAAAAGTATGCAAATAAAACAATGTGCACATTTTGATAATGGAAGTAAATTGGTAAAAAAAGAAAATAAATGCTTTTTATGTCTTTTTAAAGTTTAGATATGACTTTTTTCTTCCATAAAAAGTGTAATTAATGAGCCTATTTGAAGCCCCTTTCGATAACATAGAATTAATTGTATTGCTCTGCTTTTCAGCATTAGAAGAGGGACACAACTGATAAAGCTCTATTAGTTTCAATTTAAATAAAAAGTTGCATTTTTTGATGCAAAACAAACAAACAAAAAACTACAAACCAAGGTGTTTAGATGCAACTTTTTTGAGTAGTTTTTCTTTAACCCCTTGCACCAATAGGATGTAGGCACTACATTACACAGTACTTTGCAGTACTGGTTGTGCTTAATTACCATATGAAGCCAGATCTCCGCTCATAACAGAGAGTGATTGTTGGTGAGCGGGAGCGGTGGGGGGGAAGCAGGGAGGTAGGTGGGCAGCCCAGCCAAGGAGGAGGAGGGAGGGCAGGGTTTCCTACACTAAGGAAAAAAAATGTTAAGCAGGGGAGAGGGAGGGATGGGACCCTAATCTACAGAAAAAGGCGATCTAGGATGAGGGAAGGTGAAGGGGTCCCTACACTACAGAAAATACATGTTATAATAATATAAAATAAAAATAAATCATAATTTGTTACTGGCACACTGGCTTCCAGTAACAAATATGATGGGGAGAAGTGGGAGGGAGGAGGGTTAGAGAGCTGTCAGGAGGTGGGAGGGTGAAGAGGGAACTACCCTACAGGAATATAAAAAATAATAATAATAAAAAAGTATTAAAAAATTAATAAATACAATTATATAATATATATATATATATATATATATATATATATATATTTATATGCCCTAAACCAATTGTGTTTCCTAACAGAGTGACACTGTCTGTGCCAGTGAAAGTGGTGGGAGGGAAGCAGATGGGTGGCCTAGTGGAGAAAGGAGGAGGGAGGGGCTGGGTTTCTTACACTATGAAAAGTGGAGACTAAGGGCTTGATTTATCAAAGCCCTATGGCTGCAAGTTATCACAAGAACTTGCTCGCTGTAATTTAATAAGCAGCGGTCACCAGCGGCCGCTTCCCTAACCTCTTCACCACCTCTAAGGTGGCAAAATTCAATCTCCGTGGTTGAGTCCGACCGAGGAGATTGACAGCTCCTGCCCGCGCATGATTGGCTGTGCGCAGGCAGGGGGTGGGATTGCATGTGAGCGCAAAATTGCGCTCGTGTGCAATGGTGATAACCTGCGGGTAATTTTGCTCCGCCACAGGCGAACTGAGGCGTACAGGGGCGTGTATACGCGCCCCTGTCTGCCTCAGCTTTGATAAATCTAGCCCTAAATACACACAGAGAGAAGCACACTCACAGGAACGAACAACCGGCTCAATACCATTGTAAGCCTGTTCTATGGAGATTTACCACTTACAATAGGTGCAGCTTCTTTTAGCCCAGTAATGAAAAGTGGAGAGGGAGGGATGGAGCCTGGCACTATAGAACAATATGGGCAGGAGGGAGGACCCTACACTACATTAAAAGGGGATTTTGGAGGGGGGCCCTATACTACAGAAAAAATAATTAAATTAAAAATTAAGAATAAATTATGAAAAAATAATAATTTATTACTGGCAGACTGTCTGCCAGTAACAAATACGGCAGCGAGCAGTAAGAAGATGGAGGTTTAGAGAGCTCTAAACTACATACTGCCAGACTAGTACTAGTACTCTGCTAGTACCTAAGATGGTGGTGACCAGTGGGGGGAGGAGGGAAAATAGCCGTTTGAGAGGTATCAGGTAGGAATCAGAAGGTGGGAGGGAAATCCATACAGTAGAGCAAATATTAACTTTACAAGCAACTTGATTAACCCCTTTACATTCAGCAATTTCAGAAGTGTGGTGTGCTGCTGCAATAAGCAGCCTTCTAATAGCCAAAAGCCAATGGCAAAACTATGCATGTCCACTTTTTTGAAAAAAGGGGATCCCAGAGAAGCTTTTACAACCATTTGTCTTATGTCTGCAGTAGTTGTGTGTAAATCATTTCAGTGAGAAACCCAAAAATTGGGCAAAAGTTAACAATCTTTTTATATGTATTTGGCGGCCAGAAAGTGGCATCAAATATACCAAAATGGGCCTAGAGCAATACATTTGATGGTCTATTTTAATATATATATATATATATATATATATATATATATATATATATATATATATATATATATATATATATATATAGTTTTCATAGGTAAAACTTTTTCTGTCTAGGAAAAATGCTAAAAATTATCAGGCAGTTTGGGCATGTTTTTCTCTGAAACTCCAGAGAAAAACAGTGCAAAAGCAATGCAAAGACTTATTTAAACTGGCGTCTTATTGGTCACAGTAAAAGGGATTAAAACATACATTATGGGGGCAAGATTACATATGGTTTTTACGCGTTTTTGGTAGCACATATACAGCGCTGCATATAAATGCGGCGCGTATATTTTCCCCTTCGTCTGAAATTTTGACTCCCATAAGCTAACATAGAACTGCGTCACAAATCGGTATCACCTATTCAGCGCAAGGACATACACGGTAAAAATGGAGAAATTTTACTCCATTTTCACCTTGCCACACACAAGCAGGTGCTGAGTATGTGACCACCGCTACCCCCTGAAAATAGTAACTAACACCTAACGCATGAGCAATATCTATCTACCTCCAGAAAATAACTAACACCTAATGCATGCGCAATATCTATCTACCTGTCAACCGCCAACCCCCACCGCAATAACTAAGAAACTATATTAACCCCTAATCCGCCAACCCCCACATCGCAAAACATCGAATTAACATATTAACCCCTAATCTGCCAACCCCCCCACAACGCTATATACCTAATAAAGTGATTAACCCCTAAACCGCCATCACCCTACAACACAATACACCTTAATAAACTATTAACCCCTAATCCGCCATTCACCCATATCCCAAAGTACCTATTATTTTTTTAAACCCCTAATATGCTTTTTTATTTTCATAGGATTAGGTTTAATTTTTTTATTTTTGATAATTTGGTTTATTAATTTATGTAATGTTAGACTTTTTTTATTTTTTGTAATCTTAGATTAATTTAATCTTAGTTTTTTTATTTTTAAGTAATGTTAACTTTTTTATTTTAATTGTTTGTAACTTAGTATTTTTTAATTTAGGTAATTGGGGTTAATTTAGGGGGGGTTAGTAATTTAGTTAGTTATTTGCGTTGTGGAGGTTTGGCGGTTTAGGGGTTAATAGTTTTATTAGGATTTTTGCGTTGTTTGGTTTTGGCAGATTAGGGGTTAACAGTTTTAATAGGTACTTTGCGATGTGGGTTAATGGCAGATTAGAGATTAATAGTTTGAATAGGGACTTTGCGATGTGGGTGAATGGTGGATTAGGGATTAATACATTTATTAGGTAGTTTGCGATGTTGGGGTTGGCGGATTAGGGATTAATACTTTTATTAGGTAGATCGCGATGTGGGTGAATGGCGGATTAGGGGATAATAGTTTAATTAGGCATATTACGTTGTGGGGGGTTGTGGTTAGGGGTTAATACTTTTATGATTAGTTCCGATGTGGGTTTGATGGCGGATATAGGGGTTTTTACGTGTCGGGTTTATTTTTGGGAGGCGGGATAGACTTCTATGGGAGATTTTCTTTTTTTTTTTTTTCTTAGGCGCTTTCAGTTTCTAAAACTCTGTAAATCACTGGCGACTCCAGAAATTTGTATTTACGCTCATTTCTGGACATCGCTAGTTTATCCGACGTACGGCACTTTATGAACTGCCGACGGGGTTTATGTGATACCCCGATGTGCAAGGTGAAATTATGGGTGGCGCGGGTTTCAGCAGTTGCCCTGAAGCTTGCGCTGCATATGTAATCTCGCCCTGGATTGTCAAGAGGTGTATCTGGATTTACAAAACCTTTTTTTTTTTGTTAACAAAAATACATGTTTAATTGTGTGTGTGTGTGTGTGTAGATATATGCTAATGCAGTGTTTATTTGCTGTTATATTGAATATAAGCAATTACATTATAGCTAATTATGCGTTGCAGCTGAAAATATGGCATTTTCAGCATTAAAACAGCACCGCAGCTATTACAAGTCTTGTCAGTATAGGTGTACGGCACACCTTTTAGCCTGTACCGCCAGGCCAGTACTGCAACGTTTTTTCATGGGATTCCCATAGCACTGGTATTATGAGTTTTGCGGTGAGGCTAAAAAGTGAGCGTTACAGCCTAAAACGACAAGATCCGTACCGCCATCTAAAGTCAGTAGTTATGAGTTTTACGCTACAAAGCTGTAACATAAAACTCATAGCAAAACTTTTACAAAGTACACTAACACCCATAAACTACCTATTAACCCCTAAACTGAGGCCCTCCCACATCGCAAACACTATAATAAATGTATTAACCCCTAAACTGCCACTCCCGACACCGCCGCAACTTAAAAAAATATTAACCTCTATTTTGCCGCTCCCCGACATTACCACTATACTAAAGTTATTAACCACTAAACCGCTGCCCTCCCGCATAGCTAACACTATTTAAATATTATTAACCCCTAATCTGCCGTTCACCTACATCGCCTCCGCTATACTAAAGTAATTAAGCCCTAAACCGCAAGCCACTATAATAAACCTATTAACCCCTAAACCGAAAGCCCTCCACAACAAAATATACTAAATAAAACTATTAACCCCTAAACCGAAAGCCACCCACATCGCAATAAATTAATTTAAACTAGTAACCCCTAAACCTAACGCCACCCTAACTTTATATTAAAATTACAATTTCCCTATCTTAAATTAAATTATAAAACTAAGTTTAAACTAACAAACTAATATAACTATTAAACTAAAATTAAACTAACTACCAATTAAATTAAACTAAACTACACATTAACACTACTCTAAAAATACAAACTATCTAATTACAAAAAAATACTAAGTTACAAAAAAATAACAAACACTAAATGAAAAAAAATAAAAAACGAAATTATCAAAAATAAAAAAGAATTACACCTAATCTAATAGCCCTATCAAAATAAAAAAGCCCCCCCCAAAATAAAAAAACCCTAGCCTACAATAAACTACCAATAGCCCTTAAAAGAGCCTTTAGTGGGGCATTGCCCCAAAGATATCAACTCTTTTACCTGTAAAAAAAAAACATAAAGACCCCCAACAGTAAAACCCACCACCCAACCAACCCCCCAAAATAAAAAACCTAATTCTAAAAAAACCTAAGCTACCCATTGCACTGAAAAGGGCATTTATATGGTCATTGCCCTTAAAAGGGCATTTAGCTCTTTTATTGCCAAGACCCTGAACTAAAAAATAAAACCCACCAATTAAACCCTTAAAAAAGCCTAACACTAACCCCCTGACGATCCACTTACAGTTTTTGAAGTCCCGCTTGAACAGTCGCAGCAGTACACTGGCGACCGTATGAAGAGGATGCTCCGCCGGATGTCTTCAGGATTGACCCGCTCCGCGCCTCTGGGATCAAGATAGAAGATGCTGTCTGGATGAAGATTGAAGAGGCCTTCTGGATGAAGACTTCTCGCCGCTTGGATCAGGACATCGCCGCCGGGATGAAGATTTAAGAGGCTGCCTGGATGAAGACTTTGCCGGGATGAAGATCGTTCAAGCGGGACTTCAAAAACATCATCAGGGGGTTAGTGTTAGGCTTTTTTAAGGGTGTATTGGGTGGGTTTTATTTTATAGTTTAGGGTATGGGCAGTAAAAGAACTAAAAGCTCTGGGTAGCTTAGGTTTTTTAGATAGTTTTTTTTTATTTTGTGGGTTGGGGGGGGCTTGTAACGTTAGTGGGTCTTTGTCATTTTTTTCCAATTAAAGAGCTGATATTATTAGAGCAATGACCTTCAAAAAGGTCCCTTTAAGGGCCATTGGTTGTTTATTCTAGATTAGGTTTTTTATTTTGTTTTTTTTATGGGTATTAGAATAGGAATATTTTTTTTATTTTTGATAACTTGTTTGTGTAATGTATATTTTTAGAGGGTGTTTTTTTTTGTTTAGTAAAAGAGCTGTTTATCTCAGGGCAATGCCCTACAAAAGGCCCTTTTAAGGGCCCCCAAAAAGGCCCTTTTAAGGGCCCTTGGTAGTTGGGGGGTAGGGGTATAGTATAGTGTTAGGGGGTGTTTGTATTTTTTTTTGGAGCAAAAGAGCTGTTTATCTCAGGGCAATGCCCTACAAAAGTCCCTTTTAAAAGCCCTTGGTAGTTTGGGGGGTGGGGGTTTGTATAGTGTTAGGGGGTGTTTATATTTTTTTGGAGCAAAGGAGCTGTTTATTTTAGGGCAATACCCTACAAAAGGCCCCTTTAAGGGCCCCCCAAAAGGCCCTTTTAAGGGCCCTTGATAGTTTATTCTAGATTAGTCTTTTTTATTTTGGGGTGGTTTTTTTTTATAGGGTATTAGAATAGGAATAATCTTTATTTTTTTGGATAATTTCATTTTAGTGTTTTTTTATTTTTTGTAATGTTAGGTTTTAGTGTAAGGTAGCTTAGGTTTTATTTCACAGGCAAGTTTGTATTTATTTTAACTAGGTAGCTATTAAAAAGTTAATAACTATTTACTAACTTGTCTACCTAGTTAAAATAAATACAAACTTACCTGTGAAATAAAAATTAAACCTAAGCTAGCTACAATGTATTATTATATAGTTATATTAGTTATATTGTAGCTAGCTTAGGTTTTATTTTACAGGTAAGTAAGTATTTAGTTTTAACTAAGTATTATTTAGTTAATAATAGTAACTTTTATTTAGATCTAATTTCATTATGTTAAAGTTAGGTTTAGGTTTAGGGTTACGTTAGGGTTAGGTTTAGGGGTTAATATAGTTTAATTTTGGTTGTTGCGATGTGGGCGGCTGGCGGTTTAGGGGTTAATAGGTATTTAGTTCATAATTGTAAGTTTCATTTAGCTCTATTTTAATTATGTTAAAGTTAGGGGGTGTTAGGGTTAGGGTTACGTTAGGGTTAGGGGTTAATAGTTTAGTTTAGGTTGTTGTGATGTGGGAGGCTGGCGGTTTAGGGGTTAATAGTTTTATTTAGTGGTAGTGATGTGGGATGCCAGAGGTTTAGGGGTTAATAGCTTTATTTAGGTGGCGGCGATATCAGGAGGGGCAGATTAGGGGTTAATAACTGTAGGCAGGTTTTGGCGATGTCAGGGGCAGCAGATTAGGGGTGTTTATGTTAGGGTGTTAGGTTTAAACTGTCTTTTATCTTCCCCATAGACATCAATGGGGCTGCGTTACAGAAGCTTTTGTTTCCGTGATCGCAGGTGTTAGACTTGTTTTTGCCGGCTCTCCGCAGTGATGTCTATGGGGAAAGTGTGCACTAGCAGGTTAAACAAAGCGCTTGTTTTGGGAGTGGTATGGAGCCTAAAATCTCCATATCGCCCACACAAGCAGTGTTTTTTTAAACTTGTAATGGCAGCGCTATAGGGAATTAAATAACGCCACTTTCGCGGTGTTCTTTACTTTCCCTATAGCGCTCAAAACTCGTAATCTAGGTGTATATTCTTATATGTCAACAGATTGGCTTTGAATTTGCAGCTGTTGTCAACCAAATATATAAAAATGATTGCTTTGTGTGCACAGTAACAGTGTCATTGTTGTCTGCATGTTAGAGGGACTGTTGACAACCAATAAATAATAACTATAGAATCAATAGAAAGAGAGATAAAGCGACACAAAATAATATCACTTATAAAAGACTGGGAATTCAGCACTCTTTTTAGTAACAAAAACTAAATGCTCGTATTGAAACAATATCAAAATATAGGTTTATTTGTGCAAACTGCTGGCCGAGGGCCCAGAACAAGGAAAGTATCAAAAGATTGCATAGGATACTATTCAAAACATAATTAAAAACGTAATTAAACACTAAAATATAAACTTGGACCGGCCCCAGTGACTAACCATGCAAATACATAAGCAGCAAAACAGTACATATTCAACAATAAAGAGTGTGATATGCAAATAATTTGTGATGGGACATGGATAGGTATATGGGTCCCATTCAGATATTCAGACCAATATGGGTTTTAGTAATAAACTGAACTGAACTGGCTATGGGAACAATATACTCTATACACAACCATCCCCATTTAAACCAACTTATACATAAATAGCTTAAAATGCACAAAGCACACATTCACAAAGTGTACTATATAGATGCTGTGCAGAGAAAGCTAGATGCGTGGTCACGCACAGAGAATATATTGTTGATCATGCCTCTGTATATGAAGAGATTAGGAGAATGGACCGACAGCCTTCTCAGGAACAGTTTGTGTTTCTTAGAACTCCATTTAAGGAGCGTCGTCCATTTATTAGTGGCAAGCTGTCAGCATATTGAAATGTGGCGAATGATATAGCAGGCTCAAAGTTCTGTACAGATGAAGCAGAGTACTTAAGTAGATTATTTAAGCAGTCAGAAGGATATGTGACAAAGCCAAGTCGGTCGAGACAGCAAGGTTTTAAGCACATGCAAAAGTTGGGTTATTACTACTATTTTGTGTCGCTTTATCTCTCTTTCTATTGATTCTATAAATTATCTAATGGGTCTGCACCAACTGTTCTAAATTAAAACGTTCCAATAGAATACTTATGCTCAATATTGGGACGACTTGAAGGCGTTATTAATATACGCCATAACACTCGTAAATTTAATGGTTGCCTATTTTTCCATCCACAATCTCCAGTTTATCAATAAATAATAACCCTGACTTTTACACTGAATTTACCCTTCCTTAGCTGCACACTTCTTAGGTCAATTTATTGACAGTTTTTTTTCCCTGCAATATTACTTATAATATAAGAGTTTAATTCACCATTCATTTCTTGCCATTTATTATTTGGGCTCAATGCTATTTCCCTGTCCAGATGGAAGCTGCTGTTTTGCAGCTCCCTGGTTATTGCTCCTAAGATTTAAATGGCTTAAATGACTCCATCTGTTGCCTTAGCTTGCTGAAATATACTTCACTTCTTGTATTTCTTTAAAAAATCAATTAAAATGATAATGACAAGACATTTTAAGCAGACTGGTACTCCACAAACCAATGTGCATCAATATCTGCCAAACCCATTATGTTTGTTCATAGAATTAAATTGTCTACAATGATTCTAAGTGCAAAAATGAAACCAAAAACCTGGATAATAAAGAGGATCTGTGATGTGCAACAATTGTTGAGAAATTTTATAAATAAAGGAGAATAAGTTAATAACAGAAAAATGTGACATATATCAAATGTTCAGAAATATAGTGAGCTTGCTTGTGCTTTCTATGTAAGGTGAAACAGTAACAATTTTCTACACATTGATAACAAGCAAAAGACACGTCAGTCATAGAATATAGGTGATTTAATTGCACCATTTTAATAGCTAGAAATCTCAAATCCAAATGGGAAGATTATTTACTGATGGCTTCCTTGGTAAATGTTCCATGAAAAATTCAGCAAAAGTTGTTAGCTAATGGTTCCACTAACAAGGTTAAGATACTTTTCAATTTACTTCTAATATAAAATGTACTTTTTTTCTCTTGGTATCCTTTGTTGAAAGCATATATAAGTAGGCTCAGGAACAGCAATGAGCTACTGGGAACTAGCTTGTGATTGGTGGCTACACACATATGACTTTTGTCAATGTCTCACCGGATGTGTTCAGCCCTAATTAAATGGATAAGAAACACAGATTTTTTTTTTACAGTTAAAAAAAATCGTATTATTCATTATAATCTGCAATTAAACGTTTTTTTTACCGTTTACCTGTAATTTCTAATAAAAAATATATTGATCCAAAAACCATTGTGAGATTTATTAGGCAAGCCCTCCAATGGTGTTCTACCTGGGTAGAACAAAAACAATTATGGTGCTCCGCATGCAGTTTGTTCCATTCCTTGTATCACACAAGTGCATAGTGATTCAGGTGTAAGTCTTTAGGTGCGTCATCAACCAAACGCCAGAATCAGAGGAAGAGATATTGTTTGAGTGTAAGGTGAGCTGTCTCATTAAGGCTGTGTGCGTGTAGTGTGAGTTGCCCTTTTAAAGTTGTGAGTATGAGGCAGTTCCCGAAACGCGTCCATGGTTGGGATGTGTGTCACATTGTTCTCTTTATGTTTTTAATTTTTTTCTGTATGCTTTGGCCCACGTTGGGAAGATTTTTTACTTAATAAATGTGGTGATAATTGAACCATCCTGGTGATTTTTTCCTGCTGTATGTTCTACGGACTGTACCATTGGGCTCTCACATCATGTATTGAGACCGTGAACCTATACCCGGAAGTGGTTGCACCTGAAGGCACAAGAGGTGAGAGCCTGGAGAGTTGATCAGCAGAGACGGCATGTGGCAGCCTCATGGAGGTGAAAGACACATTGAAGATAAACCGCCAAGGGAACTGATCATAGGTAGTACCTTTTTGTTTGCTGATTGAACATATGTGCCATTACCGTTCTAACTTGATGTCATACTACTAGAAGGGATTGCAATTGCATTGTCTCTGCTAGTGCTGCTAAGCCAATCTGTTGCTGTTCTTATCCTTTTAAAGTCTGTGTGCATTGTGTGTTTGCCTGTCACTTGAAATGTAAACAAAAAATTCTGTTTTCAGGCCATGAATGGAGCTCGACTGTTCTGCACCCTCACAAACTGAAGGTTAGCTCCACCCCAGCAGCAATATTTATCTTTCCTAAGTTCCCTAATGAAACATGGCCGCAGCAGCTATAAGCTACTGTTGAACTAAATGAAGAAAAAAATAACCAGTTTTCTATAACCTATATCTCCCCCAAAAAAAACACAAAAATAAATAAAAAAGGGAAATCCTCTAAATACATTATGCCAAATTGTGTAAGAAATCAAACAAAAAAAACATTCTAAATTACAAATTTAACCCCTTAATGACCACAGCACTTTTCCATTTTCTGTCCGTTTGGGACCAAGGCTATTTTTACATTTCTGCGGTGTTTGTGTTTAGCTGTAATTTTCCTCTTACTCATTTACTGTACCCACACATATTATATACCGTTTTTCTCACCATTAAATGGACTTTCTAAAGATACCATTATTTTCATCATATCTTATAATTTACTATAAAAAAAATTATAAAATATGAGGAAAAAATTGAAAAAAACACACTTTTTCTAACTTTGACCCCCAAAATCTGTTACACATCTACAACCACCAAAAAACACCCATGCTAAATAGTTTCTAAATTTTGTCCTGAGTTTAGAAATACCCAATGTTTACACGTTCTTTGCTTTTTTTGTAAGTTATAGGGCCATAAATACAAGTAGCACTTTGCTATTTCCAAACCATTATTTTTCAAAATTAGCGCTAGTTACATTAGAACACTAATATCTTTCAGGAATCTCTGAATATCCATTGACATGTATATATTTTTTTTTAGTAGACATCCCAAAGTATTCATCTAGGCCCATTTTGGTATATTTCATGCCACCATTTCACCGCCAAATGCGATTAAATTCAAAAAATCGTTCACTTTTTTACTAATTTTTTCACAAACTTTTGGTTTCTCACTGAAATTATTTACAAACAGCTTTTGCAATTATGGCTTAAATTGTTGTAAATGCTTCTCTGGGATCCCCTTTGTTCATAAATAGCAGACATATATGGCTTTGGCGTTGCTTTTTAGTAATTAGAAGGCTGCTAAATGCCACTGCGCACTACACGTGTATTATGCCCAGCAGTGAAGGGGTTAATTATGGAGCATGTAGGGAGCTTTTAGGGATACTTTTAGCTTTAGTGTAGTGTAGTAGACAACCCCAAGTATTGATCTAGGCCAATTTTGGTATATTTCATGCCACCATTTCACCGCCAAATGCGATCAAATTAAAAAAAACGTTAAATTTTTCACAATTTTAGGTTTCTCACTGAAATCATTTACAAACAGCTTGTGCAATTATGGCACAAATGGTTGTAAATGCTTCTCTGGGATCCCCTTTGTTCAGAAATAGCAGACATATATGGCTTTGGCGTTGCTTTTTGGTAATTAGAAGGCCGCCAAATGCCGCTGCATTTCACACGTGTATTATGGCTAGCAGTGAAGGGGTTAATTATGTAGCTTGCAGGGTTAATTTTAGCTTTAGTGTAGAGCTCAGCCTCCCACCTGAAACATGAGACCCCCTGATCCCTCCCAAACAGCTCTCTTCCCTCCCCCACCCCACAATTGTCCCCGCCATCTTAAGTACTGGCAGAAACTCTTCCAGTACTAAAATAAAAGCTATACTTGTGTTTTTTGGGCATATTTACATATGCTGCTGTGTAGGATCCCCCCTTAGTCCCCAACCTCACTGATCCCCCACCAAACAGCTCTCTAACCCTCCCCCTCTGCCTTAATGGGCGCCATCTTGGGTACTGGCAGCTGTCTGCCAGTACCCAGTTTAGTAACAAATGTGCCTTTTTTTAAAAAAAAAATTCCCTTTTCTGTAGTGTAGCTTCCCCCCCCCAAGACCATCCCCCCACCCCTTCCAGATCCCTTAGCTGTTTATTTGTAAAATTTTCAAACTTTATTTTAACTTTTAACAGCATATTTTTCCGTAGTGTAGCGGATCCCTCCCGCTCCCGCCCCGTGCAAGTGGCTCTCTCTGCATCGGATGGCCAAGGGGGGTTATTGCAGGATGCCTCCATATTGAGGCATCACTGCAATAACCGGAAAGCAGCTGGAAGCGAGCAGGATCGCTTCCAGCTGCTTTCCAGGCCAAGGACGTACGCCACACGTCCTCGGTCATTAACTGTATTTTTTTTGAGGACGTGTAGCGTACGTCCTTGGTCATTAAGGGGTTAAAGAAACCTAACACTACGAAAAAAATAATAATCTAATATTACAAAAAATAATAAACACTAAATTACAAAAAATAAAAAAAACTCTAAGATTACAAAAACAATAAACTAAATTATCAAAAATAAAAACAATTACACCTAATCTAATAGCCCTATAAAAATTAAAAAGCCCCTCCAAAATAAAAAACCCTAACCTACAATAAACTACCAATAGCCTTTAAAAGAGCCTTTTGTAGGGCATTGCCCTAAGTTAAACAGCTCTTTTACCTTGAAAAAAATACAAAGTCCCCCCAACAGTAAAACCCACCACCCAAATAACCCCCCAAAATAAAAAAGCTAACTCTAAAAAACAACTAAGCTACCCATTGCCCCTATTTGTATGGGCATTGTTTGGGCTTTCAGCTCTTTTACACTTTGTCCAAAGCCCTAATCTGAAAAAAACCCACCCCCCCAAAAAAAAACAACTAACACTAACACTGGAATATCTACTTACTGTTCCTGAAGTCCAGACATCCATCTCCATCCAGGCGGTAAGAAGTCTTCATCCAGGCGGCAACATCTTCCTCTAATAGGATTCCAGTAGCTTTTATCCTATTGGCTGTTTTGAACAGCCAATACTATATCAGAAGCTCTCATCCTATTGGTTGATTTGAATTTAAAAATTAAATCAGCCAATAGGAATGCAAGTTACGCCGTTTTAAAATGGGTACCTTGCATTCAACTTCAGTGTACAGTGGTGACCGTATGAAGAGGACGCTCCACGCAGGATGTCATCGCCGGTCCAGGATAGCTCCGCTCCGCGCCACCTGGATGGAGATAGAAGACGCCCCCACGATGGATAAAGATGTCGCTGCCTGGATGAAGACTTCTCTCTGCCTGAATGGAGATGGATGTCCAGACTTCAGGAACCGTGAGTAGATATTCTGGGGTTAGTGTTAGGTATATTTTTTATTTTTTGGGGTGGGTTTTTTCAAATTAGGGCTTTGGGAAAAGTGTAAAATAGCTGAATGCCCTTTTAAGGGCAGTGAAAAAGAGCTGAATGCACTTTTAAGGGCAATGTCCAGACAAATGCCCCTTTAGGGGCAATGGGTAGTTTAGGTTTTTTTTTAGAGTTAGGTTTTTTATTTTGGGGGAATGGTTGGGTGGTGGGTTTTACTGTTGGGGGGACTTTGTATTTTTTTCCAGGTAAAAGAGCTGTTTAATTTAGGGCAATGCCATACAAAAGGCCTTTTTAAGGGCTATTGGTAGTTTATTGTAGGTTAGGGGGTGTTTTTATTTTGGGGGGGGATTTTTTATTTTTATAGGGCTATTATATTAGGTGTAATTGTTTTTATTTTTGATAATTTCGTTTATTATTTTTCGATATTTTAGTGTTTATTATTTTTCATAATCTTAGATGTTTGTTTTTTTTGTAGGATTATTTTTTTTTAAAAAATTGTAATTTAGGTTTTCAATTTTTTTATGTTAGGTTTTTTTAAATTTTTAATTTAGGTTATTTTAATTGTTATTTTTTTATTTTATTAGAATAGTAATGTTAGGTTAATTTATAGTTTAATGTTAGGTTTATTTTTATTTCACAGGTAAGTTTTTATTTATTTAAATATAGTTATATTGTAATTTTAATTTAGTGTTAGGTTTAGGGGTTAATAATTTAATTTAGTATTCTGCAATGTAGGGGGCGGCGGTTTAGGGGTTAATAGGTTTGTTATAGTAGTTACTATGTGGGGGGCTGGTGGTTTAGGGATTAATAGGTTTATTTAGTAGCGGCGATGTCAGGGGCGGCGGTTTAGGTGCTAATAAATTTAAATAGTGTTAGCAATGTGGTTGGCAGATTAGGGGTTAATAACTTTATTTAAAGTGAGGGTAAACTTTGATGAATGAAAGCAGTTTTTTTAAAAAAATACTATTAAAAACAGGGGCATTTTCATTCATCAAAGTTTAGAAGGCATCTGTTTTGATTAAAAACTTATCTTTGTTTTTTTCACAGCCAGAGCAGCTTCCCCCACCTGGAGATCCTCTCTTCACACATCATCAATGACTAATCCAGCTTCCTCCAATCACGGCATGGCCTTAGGCAATGACTACCCTGGGGGGAAAGCCGTGATTGGAGGAAGAGAGGATCTCCGGGTGAGGGAAGCTGCTCTGTCTGTGCAAAGAAGAGAGGTAAGTTTTTAATCAAAACGGCTGCTTTGTAAACTTTGATGAATGAAAGTGCCCCTGTTTTTAATAGTATTTAAAAAAAACTGCTTTCATTCATCAAAGTTTACCTTCACTTTAATAGTCACGATGTGGGCGGGTGGCAGATTAGGGGTTAATAGGTTTAAAAAAGTGGTTGCGATGCGGGAGGGTTGCGGCTTACGGGTTAATATGTAGTTAATAGGTGTTAGTGTACTTTGTAACATTTTAGTCATAAATTTTGTGAAACATTTTTGTTACAAAAAATCCATAACTACTGCTCTCAGATGGCGGTATGGATCGTGTTGGTATAGGCTATAATGCAAGCTTTTTAGCCTGAACACACAACCTGTAATACAGCGCTATGAAAATCCCACACTCAAATTTTATTTTTTTGAGTGCAGAATGGATGTTGCGTTACAGGCTAAAATGCTTGCGGTATAGCTATACCTCCACGACTCGTAATATGCGTTCCTGGCCATTCCAGCATAATGGCCAAGTTTTCAGCGTTAAAATCCGTACCGGCAAAACCCGTAATCTAGCCGCTTAGTATGTTTGAAGGAGATCAAGAGTGTGCATAAGTCTTTAGCACTCTATGGCAGCAGTGTTTGTAACACCTTAGAGTTCTAAAGCCCCTATAAGCCTAAGTCTAATTTTACTATTTAATAGAGGATGCCAAGAGAATAAATCAAATTTAATGATAGAAATGTATTCGATAGTTGTTTAAAATTTCATGCTGTATCTAAAACATAAAAGTTTAATTTGGACTTTTCTGTCCCTCCCTTTGAGTGCTAAGCAGTATTTTTTTTTTTTTTTTCACTATTTAAAAAAAAAAAAAATGACTCCCCCCCCAGATCCCCAAGACTTACTGTATACCGTTGTTAAGGCTAGGCGATTACCTTTACAATGGTGGGTCTTGGGGTCTGTAACTGCTTAGATGCTTGAGATACCGGCTTCTAAGCAGCTCTAAATAAAGTTGCACGGTGAAGTCATCACGTCATTGCGTGTGATGTCACCGCATGTAACAGGAAGCCCCGGCGAGGCCTGTAGCTATACAGGCCCGATTGCTGGGGTGGGAGTCGGTGGGGGCCCCCAGATTGCTCAAACAGTGGTAGCCACTGCTCTGAGCCATCGTTAGCACTCAAGGGGTTAATATTTTTTCATGTGCTGTTCTTTCATGTGAGAAATAGAAACTGCCATAGTCTTGAAGTTGAAAACCATGCAAAAACTGTCGGCTAGATTACGAGTTTTTGTCGGTAATGGTGTGCGGTGCTAACCCACAGTTTTTCCTTATCGCTCACCTACAGTAACTCTGGTATTACGGGTCTCCAGAAACCCGGAGTTAGCCGCAAAAAAGTGAGCGTAAAGCAGAATTTAGCTCCACATCTCACCTCAATACCAGCGCTGCTTACGGTAGCGGTAAGCTGGCAAAACGTGCTTGTGCACGATTTCCCCATAGGAATCAATGGGGCAGATTCGGCTGAAAAAAAACCTAACAAAAAAGCAGCGTTCAGCTGCTAACGCAGCCCCATTGATTCCTATGGGGAAACATATTTATGTCTACACCTAACACCCTAACATGAACCCCGAGTCTAAACACCCCTAATCTTACACTTATTAACCCCTAATCCACCGCCCCCGACATCGCTGACACCTGCATTATATTATTAACCCCTAATCTTCCGCTCCGGACACCGCCGCCACCTACATTATACTTATGAACCCCTAATCTGATGCCCCCAACATCGCCGAACCCTACATTATATTTATTAACACCTAATCTGCCGCCCCCAATGTCGCTGACACCTACCTACAATTATTAACCCCTAATCTGCTGCCCCCAACGTTGCCGCCACTATAATAGTTCTTAACCCCTAATTCTAACCCTAACCCTAACACCCCCTAACTTAAATATAATTTAAAATAATCTAAATAAATATTCCTATCATTAAATAAATTATTCCTTTTTTAAACTAAATACTTACCTATAAAATAAACCCTAAGGTAGCTACAATATAACTAATAGTTACATTGTAGCTAGCTTAGGGTTTATATTTATTTTACAGGCAACTTTGTATTTCTCCGGATGGATGAAGATAGAAGATGCCGTCTGGATGAAGACTTCTGGCTGTCTGGAGGACCTCTTCTGCCCGGATAGGATGAAGACTTCGGACCGTCTGGAGGACCACTTCTGCCCGGTTGGGTGAAGACGTCTCAAGGTAGGGTGATCTTCAAGGGGTTAGTGTTAGGTTTTATTAAGGGGGGATTGGGTGGGTTTTAGAGTAGGGTTGGGTGTGTGGGCTATTTGTAATTTAGTATAGGGTAAGGCTTTTTTATTTTGGGGGGGCTTTTTTATTTTATTAGGGGGATTAGATTAGGTGTAATTAGTTTAAAAAAATTGTAATTATTTTATTATTTTCTGTAATTTAGTGTTTTTTTCCCGTACTTTAGTTTATTTAATTTAATTGTAATTAATTGTAGTTAATTTAGTTTAATTGATTTAATGATAGTGTAGTGTTAGGTGTAATTGTACCTTATGTTAGGTTTTATTTTACATGTCAATTTGTATTTATTTTAACTAGGAAGTTATTAAATAATAACTATTTATTAACTATTGTACCTAGTTAAAATAAATACAAAGTTGCCTGTAAAATAAATTTAACCCCTTAGTGACCAGAGCACTTTTCCATTTTCTGTCCGTTTGGGACCAAGGCTATTTTTACATTTTTGCGGTGTTTGTGTTTAGCTGTAATTTTCTTCTTACTCATTTACTGTACCCACACATATTATATACCGTTTTTCTCGCCATTAAATGGACTTTCTAAAGATACCATTATTTTCATCATATCTTATAATTTACTATAAAAAAAATGATAAAATATGAGGAAAAATGGAAAAAACCACACTTTTTCTAACTTTGACCCCCAAAATCTGTTACATATCTAAAACCACCAAAAAACACCCATGCTAAATAGTTTCTAAATTTTGTCCTGAGTTTAGAAATACCCAATGTTTACATGTTCTTTGCTTTTTTTGCAAGTTATAGGGCCATAAATACAAGTAGCACTTTGCTATTTCCAAACCATTTTTTTCCAAAATTAGCGCTAGTTACATTAGAACACTGATATCTTTCAGGAATCCCTGAATATCCCTTGACATGTATATATTTTTTTTTAGTAGACATCCCAAAGTATTGATCTAGGCCAATTTTGGTATATTTCATACCACCATTTCACCGCCAAATGCGATCAAATACAAACAATTGTTCACTTTTTCACAAATTTTTTCACAAACTTTCGATTTCTCACTGAAATTATTTACAAACAACTTGTGCAATTATGGCATAAATGGTTGTAAATTCTTCTCTGGGATCCCCTTTGTTCAGAAATAGCACACATATATGGCTTTGGCGTTGCTTTTTGGTAATTAGAAGGCCGCTAAATGCCACTGCGCACCACAAGTGTATCATGCCCAGCAGTTAAGGGGTTAATTAGGGAGCTTTTAGGGAGCTTGTAGGGTTAATTTTAGCTTTAGTGTAGTGTAGTAGACAACCCCAAGTATTGATCTAGGCACATTTTGGTATATTTCATGCCACCATTTCACCGCCAAATGCGATCAAATTAAAAAAAAACGTAAAATTTTTCACAATTTTAGGTTTCTCACTGAAATCATTTACAAACAGCTTGTGCAATTATGGCACAAATGGTTGTAAATGCTTGTCTGGGATCCCCTTTGTTCAGAAATAGCAGACATATATGACTTTGGCGTTGCTTTCTGGTAATTAGAAGGCCACTAAATCCTGTTGCGCCTCACACGTGTATTATGGCTAGCAGTGAAAGGGTTAATTAGGGAGTTTGTAGTGAGCTTGCAGGGTTAATTTTAGCTTTAGTGTAGAGATCAGCCTCCCATCTGACACATCCCACCCCCTGATCCCTCCCAAACAGCTCCCTTCCCTCCCCCACCCCACAATTGTCCCCGCCATCTTAAGTACTGGCAGAAAGTCTGCCAGTACTAAAATAAAAGGGTTTTAAAAAAAAATGAATTTTTTTTTTAGCATATTTACATATGCTACTGTGTAGGATCCCCCCCTTAGCCCCCAACCTCCCTGATCCCCCCCAAAACCGCTCTCTAACCCTCCCCTCTGCCTTATTGGGGGCCATCTTGGGTACTGGCAGCTGTCTGCCAGTACCCAGTTTACAATAAAAAGTGCTTTTTTTTTTTTGATTTTTTTTTTCTGTAGTGTAGCTTCCCCCCCCCCCCCCACCCCCCACAGACAAACCCCCACCACCTTGCTGATTGTTTTAATTTTCCATTTTTTTATATTTTTTATTTCCACATTTTCTGCAGTGTAGCGGTTCCCACCCGCTCCCTCCCCGTGCACGCTCCCGCCCCCACCCTCCCGTGCGCGCCCCCAGCCACCCCCGCCCACGATCCCGCCCCCCTTCACATCCACAGGGCCATCGATGGCCGCCACCCGCCTCCCGGTCCGGCTCCCACCCACCAACACAGGGAGCAACCGATCTCCGGTGCAGAGAGGGCCACAGAGTGGCTCTCTCTGCACCGGATGACTTAAAAAGGTTATTGCAGGATGCCTCCATATCGAGGCATCACTGCAATAACCGGAAAGCAGCTGGAAGCGAGCAGGATCGCTTCCAGCTGCTTTCCACACTGAGGACGTGCAGGGTACGTTCTCAGGCATTAACTGCCTTTTCTCTGAGGACGTACCCTGCACGTCCTCAGTCGTTAAGGGGATAAACCCTAAGCTAGCTACAATGTAACTATTAGTTATATTGTAGCTAGCTTAGGGTTTATTTTATAGGTAAGTATTTAGTTTAAAAAAGGAATACTTTATTTAATGATAGGAATATTTATTTAGATTATTTTAAATTATATTTAAGTTAGGGGGGTGTTAGGGTTAGACTTAGATTTAGGGGTTAACAACTTTATTATAGTGGCGGCGACGTTGGGGGCCGCAGATTACGGGTTAATAATTGTAGGTAGGTGTCGGTGATGTTAGGGACGGCAGATTAGGGGTTAATAAAAATTTATCTAGTGTTTGCGAGGCGGGAGTGCGGCGGTTTAGGGGTTAATATATTTATTAAAGTGGAGGCGATGTCCGGTCGGCAGATTAGGGGTTAACATTTTTATTTAAGTGTTTGCGATGTGGGGGGGGGGGGGGCTCGGTTTAGGGGTTAATAGGTAGTTTATGGGTGTTAGTGTACTTTTTATCACTTTAGTTAAGAGTTTTATGTTACAGCGTTAGCCCATAAAACTCTTAACTACTGACTTTTAAATGCGGTAGGAGTCTTGACAGGAGAGGGTGTACCGCTCACTTTTTCCAAGACTCGTAATACCGGCGTTAGGAAAATCCCATTGAAAAGATAGGATACGCAATTTATGTAAGTAGATTTGCGGTATGCTCGAGTCACGGAAAAAAAGTGAGTGGTACACCTGTACCTGCCAGACTCGTAATACCAGCCGGCGTTAAAAAGCAGCGTTGGGACCTCTCAACGCTGCTTTTTAAGGCTAACGCAAGACTCGTAATCTAGGCGTGTATTAGGCACGTTACTTAGCACTTGGATTGGAATAGATCCTATTATGTTTCACTCCAAAAACTTTACAAGAGACTTCAGATTGAAGCTCAGATATATGATTTTATTAAAAATATATAACCACATATTTATTGTCTTGTTGTTAATATATTTATGACACTATGGATCTTTCTGGTGGCCCATCTGAACTTTTGTGAATTTATGGTATATGATCACAATAATTTAAATTCAAATTTATTATTGAAATAGTCAAATCCATCTTATTTGATTTTGTAATCCTTGTCCTAATCCCTATGAGAAGGTGATGCAAACCTTACAACAGGGCTCATAAAAAATAGTAATTTAAAAACCGTATAAAATGAATAAATACAGTATTGAACTAAAATACACAATACAAATTGTATTGTCTAATCACATTAAAAATAATAATGAAAATTCTTCCACATAAATATTTAATGGAAAAATGTAAATTCATATTGAAATTATGCAGGAATAAAGCTATTTGAGGTGCACAGAAGAAATCATAATAAAACTGCACTGTGCATGCAAAAATGCTTTGATATTCATATTTATAATACTAAATTTAAAACATATTCTTTTCCTTATTATAACATCATTTTTTCCGCCTCTGCTAGTTGGATAAACAGGGGTGTTCTATAGCTGTAGCTGAAATTTTTATTCCAGGTCTGGCTTTTTCTATAAACATTTTTCTCCTTTAGTCTCGCAGTTTTTTTACCACAAACTAAAACGTTGGCAAAAAAGTGTCAAAATACACAAAATACCATAACAGACAAACACATGCATTCAAAATAGAGGCGATTGCAAGGTACTATGCTCTGAAACCAGAGTAATCTGAACTGTATTGGATGCAATATTTAATTTTCAAAGTGTGCCCTCTGCTCTCTATTAACTTCGCACACCCTTGCAAAGTTTTTTTCTTAAAGGGACAGTCTAGTCCAAAATAAACTTTCATGATTCAGATGGAGAATGTAATTTTAAATTATGACCAAATTTGCTTTGTTATCTTGGTATTCTTAGTTGAAAGCTAAACCTAGGAAGTTTATATGCTAATTTTTAAGCCCTTGAATGCCTCCTCTTCTCTCAGGCCTTTTTGACAATTTTGTACCACTAGAGGGTGTTAGTTCATGTGTGTCATATAGATAACACTGTGCTCATGCACGTGGAGTTCCAGGGAGCCAGATCTGATTGGCTCAAATGGATGTCTGTCAAAAGAACTGAAATAAGGGGGCAGTTTGCAGAGGCTTAGATACAAGGTAATCACAGAGGTAAAAAGTGTATTTATATAACTGTGTTGGTTATGCAAAACTAGGGAATGGGTAATAAAGGGATTATCTATCTTTTTAAACAATAAAAATGCTGGTGTAGACTGCCCCTTTAAGTGAGCTTCATTAAAATCTATGGGAGACATCTTGCATGGACAGACCTTTTTTTTTTAGAAAATCCACTGGAGGTTTCAAACCAGGAAAAATTTGTAATTCGGCAATAATATCAAACATGCTTTCATTTTGATGCATAGCATCCATACAATATTTTTAGATGCTGACAATTAAATTATTAGCATGTTAGAGGTTCATTTTGTCTCAATGAGCTTTTCCTTTAATTTATTTTAAATTAAGGAGTGGCTGCTAATCTAATTGATAGCTTTCCAGCTGAATTTTATGAGGAATATCCTTAAAGGGACACTGAACCCAATTTTTTTCTTTCGTGATTCAGATAGAGCATGACATTTTAAGCAACCTTCTAATTTACTCCTATTATCACATTTTCTTCATTCTCTTGGTATCTTTATTTGAAATGCAAGAATTTAAGTTTAGATGCCGGTCCATTTTTGGTGAACAACCTGGGTTGTTCTTGCTGATTGTTGGATAAATTCATCCACCAATAAAAAAGTGCTCTTCAGAGTTCTGAACTAATAAAAATGCTTAGATGCCTTCTTTTTCATATAAATATACCAAGAGAACTAATAAAAATTGATAATAGGAGTAAATTAGAAAGTTACTTAAAATTGCATGCTCTATCTGAATCACAAAAGATTAAAATTGGGTTCAGTGTCCCTTTAAAGTATTTGCGTAAAATGTATTAGCTATGGCACATTATTCATTATTGCAAACAAATTAAATGTAAACCTATTTATGTTCTGGTTTTCCTCATTTTTAGTAGGTAAATTAGTAATTGGATGGTGTTGAGAGACTGGAATCTACCCTATAGTCTGGTAAATACTATACTATACTTATTTTTGGTGTTTAATATTAAAGGAACGGTAAAGTCATAATTAGAAATTTATGATTTAGACAGAGCATACAATTTTAAACAACTTTCCAATTTATTTCTATTTTTTAATTTGCTTCCTTCTCTTGTTATCCTTTGCTGAAAGGTTTATCTTGGTATGCTCAGGAGCAGCAAAGAAACTAGGTTCTAGCTGCTGATTGGTGGCTGCATATATATACCGATCGTCATTGGCTTACCCATGTGTTCAGTTAGAAACCAGAAGTGCATTGCTGCTCCTTCAACAAAGGATACCAAAAGCATGAAGCAAATTTGATAATAGAAGTAAACTGTAAAGTTGTTTAAAATTGTATGTTCTACCTAAATCATGAAACAATTTGGGTTTCATGTCCCTTTAATAGGTTGGCTACAATTTGTTTAGCAAATGTAAAAACAAATGCAGATAATGGCCCAATGTATTAGAATAATAAATAATGAAAACAATATTTTGAAAGATGTATACCTATTCTGTGTAGATTCTTTTTTTATTACTTTATAATAAGTAATCAGTAACCAATAATCATACTTTTTGCCCCATGTACTAAGCAGTCAGTTTGCTGTTTGTGTCAATTTTCGCGTCAATATCTGCGCATGGATAAAAAATCCAATAAAAATGTACAAAGCAGTGAACCGTGCAAAAACCTGCAGTTTTTAACTTTCAAGCATACTTGTCCGCCACTAAACGATCCAACCTTTTTTTAGCCTAATATGACATTGCTCACCATCAAACGCGTAATAATTAAAATTGACTAAAAAATCAATGTATGCGCTCGTAACATTTTTCGCGACGACTTTGTGGCTCTTCCCTCCCCAGCATTAAGGTGGTGAGCACAATACAAACCAACAAGGGTCTGAGACTTACGCCAAGGTACAGCTGTAGAAACGTTGTACAATGGTGTATTATATATATTTTTGACGAACAGTCAGCAATGGAGTCACTTCTTCATCTGTTTATGCTTCAATTCATCCAAATTCAAGGTAAAATGCAGATCCAAGAAGCAGCTGGGGATAATGATTAAAGAAGTAGGAGAGTACCAGGAGTATCCCTTCCATGAGTGGGTTAACATGGTTTTTCAGACAGAGAAGTCATTCAAAAATTTCCATATATATAAAGATTCCATTATGACCCTCTATAACAAAATCCCGGAATTTCTGGAGCCAATGACAGCGCGATCACGGCCATTCCCGAACTACTGAAGCTGTTGGTGGTATTGCACTTCTTTGCCACTGGGTCTTTTCAGGCGGTTTCAAGTGTCAGTCATAATTTAGATAAATCAATCTGCTTTTTCCCATCTTGTTGTAAAAAAGCAAATTAAAAAGCATGTGATAAGAAGCTGTAGTGTCTTAGAAACAGGCAGGAATTTAGAGGTTTAAAATGTTATAAAGTATTAATCTAACAATGTTGGCTGTGCAAAGCTGAGGAATGGCTAGCAGGCGTTATCTATCTTTTTAAACAATAACAATTTTGGTGCAGACTGTCCCTTTAATCTTACAATTAAATTATCCTGTCTGCTATTCTCTTTTTTTATCCTTTGTTGAAAGTATATGTAAATGAGCCCTATAGCAATAATGCAATGCAGCCATTGTTGCTTATTAATTATGATTGTTCAAATGATCAATAATCCATCAGGGTATCTATCTTGTTTCAGTCAAATTTAAACTTTTTTTTTAATGTAAATTAGCTATGTTCTTTTGCCATCCGTCTTTAAAGTACATGACAATGTTTGCAATGGATCAGTTTTTATTTGTGGATGCACGAGTATAACTCTTGTTGTAGGCCTAATAAAAGCCAGGATTACAAGTTGCACGGTATGGCTTTACCGCATGAAAAATGGTCTTTGCATGCGGAATGGTCACCTACTTGATATGGCCATATATATCACAACGATCCATTCCACATTCAAAGATCTGTAGTTATGTGTTTTGCGAAACAAGAAAGTTTCACAAAACACATAAAAAATATGTTACAAGCTACATTAACACCTATAAACTACACTATTAACCCTTAAACCGCCACCCCACATCACAACAAAGAAATAAAGCCAATAACCCCTAAACCGCCATCCCCCACATCGCACATAATAAATAAACCTAATAACCCATAAACCACTATCCCCCACATCACAACTACCTAAATTAAACTAGTAACCCCTAAACCGCCATCCCCCACATCATCAACACTAAATAAAGCTAATAACCCCTAAACCGCCATCCCCCTCATCACCAACACTAAATAATTATATTAACCACTAAACCGCCATCCCCCCACATTGCAAATACCTAAATTAAACTATCAACCCCTAAACCTAACACCCCCTAACTTTAACAAAATAAAAATACACCTACATTAAAGTTACAATATACTAACTACCCTAAAATAAATAAAAACTTTCCTGCGAAACAAAATTAAAACCTAAGCCTAAACTTAAAAAAAAACTAAGATTACTTGTTTTACAAAAATAAATTATACAAAAAAAGCTACATTACCAAAAAAAGCAAAAAACTAACATTACTAAAAATAATAAAAACTAACATAACAAAAAAACTACCATGACAAAAAACACTAAAATAACAAAAAATAAAAAACTGCCATTACATAAATAACAAACAAAATGATCCAAAATAATACAATTATTCCTATTCTAATACCTCCCAAAAATAAAAAAAAACATGATCTAAAAATAAACTACCAAAAGCCATTAAAATGGCCTTTTGCAGGGCATTGCCCCAAAGTTAACAGCTCTTTTACGTTAAAAACAAAAACAAATTACCCCCTAACATTACAACCCCTCACACCCCCAAAATAAAAAAAAAATAACTAAAAAAAACCCTAACCTAACTATTTCCCTGAAAAGGACATTTGGATGGGCATTGCCCTTAAATGGCATTCAGCTCTTTTTCAGCCTCAAAAAAATAAAATAATTCCCTAATCTTAAAAAAACAAACAAAAACAACCTAACACTAATCCCCAAATCGGCACTCACCAATGATGAAGGGCGGCACTCTATCCTCATCCCTCCAGCGAAACATCTTCATTAATCCCGCCGGTCCATCTTGTATCTTAATCTCGTTGGTGATGGCGAAGTCCTCCGGCAATGTCATCTGCAATGTTGGTCCTCTTCTTCAGAGCATCGTCACGGAGCTCCTCTTCATGTGGTCTCTAGCCGCACACTGAAGATTGAATGCAAGGTACCCCTTTGTATAGGGGATCCCTTGCATTCCTATTGGCTGACTAATTCAAATTATCCAATAGGATGAAAGCATCTATCATCCTATTGGCTGATTTGAATAAGTGTTTTTTTCCAACATTTTTTCTCTATTGATCTCTATGGGGGAATAAGTGCACACGCATAGTCAGAACTTGATTTGTGTGCGGTATGCGGGTTACCGCAGCATAACGCACGCAAAAAGAAAGTTTTATTGCAACTTGTAATGGCGGTGCAATGGAAATTGCGTTTAAGCCACATTGAGTGAGAATAATGTAAATACAGAGTTAGATGAGGGTAAATATTAGGTAAATGGAATTAATTTATTACTGAGTTGGGTGGTAGGCTTCTCTGAACTAAAATGTATTTAGGGAGCATTTAAAAATGGTAGATTAGGGGAAAGTCTGAGCGTTACAGAAGTCCTGCAGTCTAGCATGAGAAGAGGTAATAGTTGCAGATGCAAGGAGCAGGTCATTGTTGGATCTTAGTGGGCGGGCTGGAGTAGATTTGTTGATTAGAGAGGATAGGTAGTGGGGAGGCGCATTGATGAGGGCTTTGTAGGTAAGGGTGAGAATTGCGAATTTAGTTATGCTGTGAATTGTGAGCCTATGAAGGGACTCGCAGAGAGGTGCAGCAGATACAGAGTGACGAGAAAAGTGGATAAGTCTGGCAGAGGCATTTAGGATGGATTGAAGGGGGCGAGGCGGGAAAGAGGAAGGCCAGTAAGTAGGTTATTGCAGTAGTCAAGTCAGGGAATTACAAGGGAGTGTATTATTTGCTTTGTGGTGTCAACACTCAGAAAAGGGCGAACTTTGGAAATATTGTGTGGGTGGTTGTGGCAGGATGAAGAAAGTGATTGGATGTGGGGAATGAAGCACAGATTTGAGTCAAGTGTAACTCAGAGCCTGCAGACTTGGGATGATGGGGAGATAGTAGACTGTCAACAGGGATAGAAAAGTAAAAAATAGGAGGGGGGATTAGAAGCAGCTTAGTCTTGGACATGTTAATCTTTAGGTGGTAAGAGGCCATCCATGAAGAAATGCCAGATAAGCAGTAGCTGATGTGAGAAAGGACAGAGGAAGAGACAGCAGGGGTGGAGAGGTAGATCTGGGTGTCATCATCTTATAGATGATATTTGAAGCCATAGCTGTTGATAAGTTTACCCAGTGAAGAAGTATACATCAAGAAGAGTAGAGGACCCAGAACTGATCCTTGAGGTACTCCAACAAACAGAGGCAATGGAGAGTCACCAGCAAATGACACAGAAAATGACCTGTGAGAAACATGAGAGTGTATCCAAGAGAGAGCAATGTCACAAAGGCCAAGAGAGCTAAGGGTCTGTAAGAGGAAGGGGTGGTAAACGGTGTCAAAAGCAGCTGAGAGGTCAAGTAAGATAAGTAGAGACCATTCATTTTAGCAGAAAGAAGATCGTTAGCAACGTTGGTGATGGTAGTTTTAGTTGAGTGTTTGGGGTTGAAGCCAGATTGCAGTGGGTCAAGCAAAGAATTGGAAGACAGGAAATGGGTTAGGTGGTTCTAAACTACTTTTCCCAAGCGTTTTGATTTTAGTGGAAACAGTGATATGTGATGGTAGTTTGCAGGAGAGTTAAGGTCAAGGGAGGGTTTTTTGAGTATGGGAGTAAGCTTTGCATGTTTAAAAGAAAATGGGAATAAACTGGTAGAAAGGGATAGGTTGAAGATGTGAGTAAGAGCAGGAGTGAGGGAGGAAGACAGAGAGGGTATTGGATGGGAAGGGATAGGGTTGAGCAGCAGGTAGTGAGGTGGGAGGAATATAGTAAATAACAAACTTCATTCTCAGTGGCTGGATGAAAGATGCATAGGGTGACTGGGGGTGTAGTTGGAAGATTGTAGGTTGGTGCTGGGATGTTGCTTCTGATGCTATGTGTTTTGTTTAACAAGTGGTCTGCCAGGTCTTGAGCACTAAAGATAGACAGAGGAGGTGGTGCATGTGGGTAGAGGAGAGAGTTGAAGGTAGAGAAGGGTATTTGGTGTTTGAGGAAACAGTAGATATAAGAGATGAGAAGTAGGTTTGCTTGGCTAAGTGAAGGACAGATATGTATGAACAAAGAATGAACTTAAAGTGGATGAAATCAGGTTCAGAGTGAATTTTCCTCCAGACAGCAGTACGGGAGCATTTTTCCAAGTAGCTTGTTTTCTGAGAGTGCCAGGGCTGTAACTGACGGCGTGGGGTTTTGCGCAGTTGGGGAAGAGCAAGAGTGTCTAGTGCTGAGGAGAGAGTTTTGTTATAGTGGGCTGTAGCGAGATCAGGACAGGTCTTAGTGGAAGTGTGAGTGAGGAGATGTTGAATGAGTTTGGACAATTGGAGCAGATCCACAGCATGTAGATTTCTACAGGTGCGGGTGCGGATGGAGAAGTGGGTTTAGCTGATGCATTAAGATTATAGGTGATTAGGTTATGGTCTAAAAAGGGAAAAGGGTAAAAGGTGAGGTCAGATATAGAGCAGAGATAGGAAAATACCTGGTCAATAGAGTGTCTTTCACGATGAGTAGGGAATAGGGTGGATTGTGAGAGACCGAAGGAGGATATGAGTGAAAGAAGTTGAGAGGCAGCAGGAGCAGATGGGTTGTCAATGGGAATGTTGAAGTCCCCAAGAATTAGCATTGGTATATTAGTAGAGAGAAATTGGGAGTTTGGTCAAAAAGGGCGATAGATAACTGCCACTCTGAAAAAGGGGGGGGGGGAGAATTGGCAAATGCAGTGGACTTCAAAGGAGAAGGAGAGAGATGAATTGGAGGTAGGTGCTGATAGGTGCAGGAGGGGGAGAGAAGGATACCCAACACCACCACCATGTCTCTTATCTGGCCTCGGGGTATGGCTAAAGTAAAGACCACTATGCATGAGAGCAGCAATGGAAAATGTGTCAGAAGAAGACAGCCAGGTTTTGGCAATTGCTAAAAGGGTGAAAGCATTAGAAAAAAAAACAGGTTGGGAATGGTTGTAAGGTTGTTGCAGAAAGAACAAGAGTTCCATAGTGCACAAGTAAAAGTGTGTGCATTTGGGATGCATGGGAGATAAAATAGGTTATGGGCTCCATGTACTAAGCAGCGAGTGGACAGCTTCTCAACTTGCAAAGCTGTCCGCCTGCCTTGCCAATATGTATCAGCCCCTTCATTCGCGCAACCATTCATGCGACTGAAGGGGCTGTCAATCACAGAGAGCGAGCAAGCTCTCGGTAATTCTCCCTTGCCACATTGCAGGAAGCAGGTTCGCATATGCGATCCTGCTCCGCAAGGGCTCCAGAGCATCTTTCACTGCTTCGTACATGGAGCCCAATGTGTGTTGCTTTTATTAAAGTTTGTATAAGGAGTGTGTGATTGGGTAAGTGTGGGAATGAGGGTGGCTCCAGGATCTGGAGAGATGTCTCCTGATGTTAATGGCAGCAAGATGGAGAGAAAAAGTAGGTGAGATTTGTAGTAGTGGGAGTATTTCTGTGAGGTGGTGCAGTTTAGTGATGTGAATTTTAAAATAGAAAGTAGTTCAAAAGAGCTAAGGAAAGGAGCGAGGGGCCTATAAAAACTCTTATGTCACTGTCTGCAACTACTGTGATGACCTTGGGGCCTAGCCACTGTATCACTTTCTCTTCATAGTCAGTAAGGTCTGCTACATAGGCTGGGCCTCCACCAGTACCTCTTGCTGAATTTTTTTCCTTGGCCAATTTCTGTTTTGCAAAGCATTTTGCATCATTAAAATGCTTCTTGATTTGTTCGATGTCCATTTTGCCGGGATCCTGGGCACTTACTGCATCAATTATTTTTTGCCAACTTTTTACAATCAGTAAGTGTTTGCCTCATGCAACAACGGAATAGATATGATTCCAGGATCATGTCGACAAGAACAACCAAGGTTGAAAAAAAAAATTGAGGCACTAGACAAAAGTTGACTTTACTTACCAGGACTATGATGTCTAACTATATAAGACCTTATAGGTACCGTGGAATAACCTACTATTGTCGCTTGTCAAATGGCAAGCAAATTGACGCTTTAGTACATGGGGCTATACATTATATATATACAGCTATATTTTATGAGGAAGATTTTGAAAGTATTTGTCTGAAATGTATTAGCTGTAGAACATTATTCATTATTGCAAACAAATTAAATGTAAACCAATTTATGTTCTAGTTTTCCAAATTACCAGGCATTTTGATAGTTGTTCAATTTTTTATTTTTATTAACATGTAAATGACTTTGGTTAATGACTAGCTTATAAGTTCTCATTAGGGCTGACCTCCATAAATGTGCCATCACCTGTTTTATTTCTTAATTTATTTTGCAAGACCATTTTACAAAATGAATGAATAAATAAATAAATTCTATTCTATACAGGTTGCAAGGACAACCAATGTTTGGCTTGAAGTATGCTCAAAGAAGATATAGATGTAGAAATAAGGCTTACCAGATGCTTGGTCAATGCGTTTTGGCCTCTCACAGGCCTTTTTTAAGACTCTGGAAAAAGGCCTGTGAGAGGCCGAAATGTGTTGACCAAGCATCTAGTAAGCCTTATTTCTACATCTATATCTACTTTGAGCATACTACACTATATTGATTATCTTTCACAGATAAATCCAGCTAGGAGCAGATCTTTCACAGATAAATCCAGCTAGGAGCAGAACATCCACTAAAATCTCTGGATTTCCACCTGTGGTCGCAGCACTAACCCTGCAGCACCCAGCTGCACTAATCTCGCAACACCCAACTGAACCTTGAGAATAATTTTCCATTCACTAACTTTCATCACTTAGACTTATATTACACCTGCGAACGTATTGATCCTAACTTCAACACATTTTTTCATCTTTTTTAATCAATGGCATCTTTTGGCAATTTCTGCTAAAAAAAAATCACATTTTTTATTTTTTTACATTTTTGTATTTTTATCCTTTGTTAAAGGATTATCTATTTTTTTTTTTTTTTTTTTTACTATTTTGCACTATTTTTTGAGCTTTCAGTCACATCCCCTTTTTTCTCCTACACCATCACTAACGAAGGATCATCTATAACATAACTATATTGGACTCTACCTAAGTATACGCTTGGAAATTCTACATCATATTTTCACTGAACCTGGGATTACAAATTACACTCAACTGATAGGAACAGTTTGTGACTTCTCACTACACCACAGCCAAGACCCCGCTGGGCACTTAGTGCCCCATTTGTGTACCAAGGTGGTGTAGTACTGCTTTAGTGGTACTTTCTTTAGTGGCACTTTTTCCATATATATATATGTATATATAGCTCTTATTCGCATATTATTATCAAGATTGTCTACTGTCACATTCTAACAGTCTTTTTGTATGTTGATAAACATGGATCCATGTTAATGTACTATTTGAATATTCCACATAGGTACCTTTGCATATTGCATATTATTTATTGTTTTAAACTTTTGTTTTAATTATTGTTCTAATTGTTTTAACCGTCAACATTTATTGTCATTAATAAATACACATATACTACCTATTCACATCCTAGCCCACTTCTAGTTGAGGCGCTCAGGCTACATCCATATATTCTTAGAGTTTCCCTGATATATATCAAGTATATTTCTGTATTGAAAATGTAGGTTGTGGTAAGACTAGAATGGTGTCTTTAGTAATGTGTGTTTTAGTAGGTAAATTAGTAATTGGATGGTGCTGGGAGACTGGACTCTATCCTGTAGTCTGGTAAATACTATATTATACTTATTTTTGTGCTTAATATTGATAGGTTGGCTACAATTTGTTTAGCAAATGTAAAAACAAATGCAGATGCAAATAATGGCACAACTTATTAGACTAATAAAGAATGAAGAAAATATTTTGAAAGATGTATTCAGTACCTATTCTGTGTTTTATTACTTTATAATACGTAATCATAGCAATCAACAATAATACTTTATTCATCAAAAAGTGCTACTGTCATTGTTATTTGTATTTGCAAAGATCTGACAAATTCAGTAGCACTGGATACAAAAGAAGAGATGTGACACTAATTTGAAATGAAAATAAAGATACAGAAATAGACTAAATAAAACAAATAAAACAAAGATGGAGAGATGGAGGTTCTGCCCCAAAGAGCTAACAGTCTAAAATCATTAGAAAACCCTTGGCCAGCTGAATACATTAGTAGAATGGATTAGCTTTTAGCTGACATTAAAGCACATAAGAAAATGAAGCATTTAATTGTGAAGACGTTCGTTTATTTGCTTCTATGGCAACTAAGAATGTAGCCCACACATCCACCTCAGCAGGGACCCTTATCCTTATGTGCAAAGAACATAGACGTGATACATGATCTTCTGGCTCATTTACCAAGGAAACAAAACAAAGTTATTTTATCCTATGGGTTGTTAGTCAAGCATTAAAGTCACATATGATATTTAAGAAAAATTATCACATCCTATCTGCCTGTCATGGAAATGGTTATGCAGTGCAAGATGTGTGAACATAAAGTCAAATCTATAGGGAAAATGAATTATGTGCAAATTATTTAAAATTATGCAAAAACTATTTTTAAACCCTTTAGCATCAATTTTCACTTATTCAGTGTATCAAAGATTATAGAACATTATTTATGACAATCACCTTAAATGATTGTCCTTTTTGTTACCATTTTAACAATTTGGTAATATTTTATACATATTTTTCATGATTTAGATAGAGTATACAGTTTTAATAAGCTTTCATATTTACTCCTTTTATCAAATTTTCATTCTCTTGGTATTCTTTATTGATGGATCAGCAATGCTCTTCTGGAAGTAAGAGGAACACATTTAAAAGCCATTAATATGTGGCATATGTGTGCAGCCACCAATCAGCAGCTAGTTCCCAGCTCCTGATGCTTTTCAACAAAGGATGCCAAGAGAACCAAGCAGATTAGATAATAGAAATAAATTGGAAAGTTGTTTAAAGGTGGTAAGCAGGTCAAGTATTCTTAACCCCTTGTGTCATATAGATGTACATACTACATCACACAGTACTCTGCCCAGCGTACAGTGTTGAGATAGTATCTACGTCTAACACAGAGGTGCATGTTGCGGTCCTCAATATCAGCTTAGACCAGAGCTCTTCAAACTTTTTTCCCCAAGGCCCAGTTTAGCCCAGCAGAGGAGGGAAGGACAGAACTCTTTACACTACAGCAAAAATATTAGGAGGGGAGAGGTAGGGAGGGTGAGGGGTAGTCCTACACTACAGAAACTGTCTAAAATATATATGGTATAAAATACAATTTTAATAAAATCAAACATGGTGGTCTACAGAGGGAGAGGGGAGGGTAAAAGAGATCAGGGATGTGAAATGGTGAGGAGGGATAGATCCCTACACTACAGTAGTAAATATTTAGATATGTTATATTTTTTAAAATGTATATTGATATTGAACCTACCTAGGTATGCTACTCAACATAGGATAGATACCAAGAGACTAAAACAAATTAGATAATAGAAGAGTTGTTTAAAATTAAATTCTTTATCTGAATCATGAATGTTAAATCTTACATGATTTTATTGTTTTTTTGAAGGGGCACAGGGTTAGTAAGTCAGGTAGTCTTAAAGGGGAAGAGTTTTAGGTCATGTAGCCTTAGAGGTGTAGGGGCGTCAAGTAGTCATAAAGGGGCAGGAAGATGTGGCTTTATAGTCTAAAAGGGTAAGGGTAGATTGTTTTAAAGGCATCAGGGATATTCTTAAAGGGATGGGAAAAATATGTGGTAGGACAGTAGTCTTAAAGGGGTAGAGTGTAGAGGGAAGTCAATAATCGTAAAGGGGTAGGGGTATATAGTCTTAAAGGTGCAGGGGTTTGGCGATTTTAGACTAAAAGGAGTAGGGGAAATATTTTTAAGGTGCAGGTAGTCTTAAAGTGGCAGGGATTAAGGGGTGAGGTACACTAAAAGGGGCAGATGAGTCGAGTGCTATTAAACAGTAGGAGTAAGATAATCTTTAACAGGCAGGGGAATCAGGTAGTTTCAATAGGTAAGGTGTAGACAATCTTAAAGTGTAAGGGGTCAGGTAGTCTTAAAGGGATGGGGTAAGGGGCAAACGGACTATAATGGGTAGGAGGAAGTAGTCGGAAATAAGTAGGGGAGATAGCCTTAAAGGGGTAGCTGAAATAATGGTAAAGTGGAAAAGGTAAATCGTCTTAAAGGGACAGTCAATCTTAAAGGGACTCTCAAGTCAAAACAAACTTTTATGATTCAGAAAGAGCATTCAGTTTTAAGACACTTTACAATTTACTTTCATTATCAAATTTTGCACAATTTTTTTTATGCACACTTTCTGTGGAACAAGATCCTACTGAGCATGTGCACTATACATATACTAGTCTTTGACTGGCTGATGTTTGTCACATGATAGAAGGGGCTGGAAAATTGGAGAAAAAATAATTTGTCAGAAAAAAAAATCTACTGCTTATTTGAAATTTAGAGTAGGTGTAAAATCACTATTTTTATTATGTACTTGTTAATTATGCAATTCTACTGCATTGAGTGGTCCTTTAAAGGGGGTAGAGGGTTAGGTAGTCTTCATGGGTTAGAGAATATATGGGTCAATTTGTCTTAAAGAGATAGATGGTCAGGTAGTCTTAAAGGGACAGGGGATTTGGTATTCTTGGAGGGGGCGGAGGGAAAGTGTTTAAATGTAACTCCCTGATACCATTCAAAAAGAAAAAAAGATGATTTAATCCCCCATGTAATATTTAGGACACAGAAAGTAATTTTAAACACACATTATGACAAATATTCACAGTGACACACACACACACTGACTATCCCTATACCCTTTTTAGACCATCTATCCACTAAACCAAGAGAACAAAGAAAAATTGATAATTAAAGTAAAACGTTGCTTAAAATGGCAGGCTCTATCTGAATCATGAAAGAAAAATGTGTTGGTTTCATATCTCTTTAACCACCTGCCCCTTTACAACTACTTGACCATTTACCCCTTTAAGCATTCCTGAACAGATACCCTGCCCTTCAAGACAACCTTTGACTTCTCAACCCATTCTCCTTTAAGACTAGCTACATCCTACCCCTATAAGACTATCAACCATTAAAAGATCAGCCTTATAATAATATGTAGATTTATTTTTTATAGTTATAAAATATATGTTTAAATATTGAAGATATAAGTGTAAAGGCTTATGGCTAGATTATGAGTTGTGCGTTAGGCTGAAAAAGCAGGATTTTTCACTACCGCTGCTATTACGAGTCTTGCAGGTTTAGGGGCACCACACACTTCTTTGGCCTTACCGCAAAACGACTTACATAAACTTAGTAAACCCTTTTTTCTATGGGACTTTCATAGCGCTGGTATTACGAGTCTGTCCTGGGAGGCCAAAAAGTGAGCGGTACACCCTCTACCTCCAAGATCCGTAACACATTTTAAAGTCAGTAGTTAAGAGTTTTATAGTACAAAGCCGTAGCATAAAGCTCATAACTAAAGTGCTAAAAAGTACACTAACACCCATAAACTACCTATTAACCCCTAAACCGAGGCCCTACTGCATCACAAACACTAAAAGAACATTTTTAACCCCTAATCTGCCGCTCCAGACATCGCCGCCACTATAATAAACATATTAACCCCTTAACCGCCGCATTCCCGCCTCGCAAACACTAGTTAAATATTATTAACCCCTAATCTGCCGTCCCTAACATCGCCGCCACCTACCTACATTTATTAACCCCTAATCGGCCGCCCCCAACGTCGCTGCCACTATACTAAATGTATTAACCCCTAATCCTAACTCAAACCCTAACACCCCCTAACTTAAATATAATTACAATAAATATAAATAAACATTTATATTATTACCTAAATAATTCCTATTTAAAACTAAATACTTACCTGTAAAATAAACCCTAAGCTAGCTACAATATAACTAATAGTTACATTGTAGCTAGCTTAGGGTTTATTTTTATTTTACAGACAAGTTTGTATTTATTTTAACTAGGCAGAATAGTTACTAAATAGTTTTTAACTATTTAATAACTACCTAGCTAAAATAAATACAAAAGTACATGTAAAATAAAACCTAACCTAAGTTGCACTTAACAATACACTACAATTAAATAAATTACCTAAATAAAATACAATTAAATACATTAAATACAATTAGCTAAAGTAAAAAACAAAACAAAACACTAAATTACAGAAAATAATAAACAAATTACAAGATATTTACACCTAATCTAATAGCCCTATCAAAATAAAAAAAGCCCCCCCCCAAAAAAAAAAAAAAACACTAGCCTTAACTATCAATAGCCCTTAAAAGGGTCTTTTGCGGGGCATTGCCCCAAAGTAATCAGCTCTTTTACCTGTAAAAAAAAAAATACAAACACCCCCCAACAGTAAAACCCACCACCCACACAACAAACCCCCCAAATAAAAACCTAACTAAAAAAAACTAAGCTCCCCATTGCCCTGAAAAGGGCATTTGGATGGGCATTGTCCTTAAAAGGGCAGTTAGCTCTTTTGCGGCCCAAAGCCCTAACCTAAAAATAAAACTCACCCAATAAACCCTTAAAAAACCTAACACTAACCCCCTGAAGATTGACTTACTGTTCTGAAGACCGGACATCCATCCTCAAGGAAGCGGCAGAAGTCTTCATCCAACCGGGCCGAAGTCCTCAACGAAGCCAGGAGAAGTCTTCATCCAAGCCGGGTGAAGTGGTCCTCCAGACAGGCAGAAGTCTTCATCCAAACAGCATCTTCTATCTTCATCCATACGACACGGAGCGGCTCTATCTTCAAGACATCCTCTTCATCCGGAGTCTTCTTACTGAATGAAGGTACCTTTAAGTGATGTCATACAAGATGGCGTCCCTTAGATTCTGATTGGCTGATAGAATTCTATCAGCCAATCAGAATTAAGGTAGAAAAAATTATATTGGCTGATGCAATCAGCCAATAGGATTGAGCTTGCATTCTATTGGCTGTTCTAATCAGCCAATAGAATGCGAGCTCAATCCTATTGGCTGATTGGATCAGCCAATAGGATTGAACTTCAATCCTATTGGCTGATCCAATCAGCCAATAGGATTTTTTCTACCTAATTCCGAGTGACTGAATTCTATCAGCCAATCGGAATCTAAGGGACGCCATCTTGGATGATGTCACTTAAAGGTACCTTCATTCAGTAAGAAGACTCCAGATGAAGAGGATGCTCCGCATCGGATGTCTTGAAGATGGAGCCGCTCCGCGTCGGATGGATAAAGATAGAAGATGCCGCCTGGATGAAGACTTCTGCCCGTCTGGAGGACCACTTCGCCCGGCTTTGATGAAGACTTCTCCCGGCTTCGTTGAGGACTTCGGGCCCGGTTGGATGAAGACTTCCTTGAGGATGGATGTCCAGTCTTCAGAACAGTGAGTCGATCTTCATGGGGTTAGTTTTAAGTTTTTTTTAAGGGTGTATTGGGTGGGTTTTATTTTTAGGTTAGGGCTTTTGGCCCGCAAAAGAGCTAACTGCCCTTTTAAGGGCAATGCCCATTCAAATGCCCTTTTCAGGGCAATGGGGAGCTTAGGTTTTTTTAGTTAGGTTTTTATTCAGGGGGTTTGTTGTGTGGGTGGTGGGTTTTACTGTTTGCGGGGTGTTTCTATTTTTTTTTTACAGGTAAAAGAGCTGATTACTTTGGGGCAATGCCCCGCAAAAGGCCCTTTTAAGGGCTATTGATAGTTTAGTTTAAGCTAGTGTTTTTTTTTATTTTCGGGGGGGCTTTTTTATTTTGATAGGGCTATTAGATTAGGTGTAATTAGTTTATTATTTTCTGTAATTTAGTGTTTGTTTGTTTTTGTACTTTAGATAATTGTATTTAATTTATTTAATTGTATTTATTTTAGGTAATTTATTTAATTGTAGTGTAGTGTTAGATGTTAGTGTAACTTAGGTTAGGTTTTATTTTACAGGTACTTTTGTATTTATTTTAGCTAGGTAGTTATTAAATAGTTAATAACTATTTAGTAACTATTCTACCTAGTTAAAATAAATACAAACTTGCCTGTAAAATAAAAATAAACCCTAAGCTAGCTACAATGTAACTATTAGTTATGTTGTAGCTAGCTTAGGGTTTATTTTACAGGTAAGTATTTAGTTTTAAATAGTAATTATTTAGGTAATAATATAAATTTTTATTTAGATTTATTGTAATTATATTTAAGTTAAGGGGTGTTAGGGTTAGGGTTAGACTTAGGTTTAGGGATTAATACATTTAGTATAGTGGCGGCGACGTTGGGGGCAGCAGATTAGGGATTAATAAATGTAGGTAGGTGGCGGCGATGTTAGGGACAGCAGATTAGGGGTTAATAATATTTAACTAATGTTTGAGAGGCGGGAGTGCAGCAGTTTAGGGGTTAATATGTTTATTATAGTGGCGGCGATGTCCGGAGCGGTAGATTAGGGGTTAAAAAATATAATGTAGGTGGCGACGATGTTGGGGGCAGCAGATTAGGGGTTAATAAGTGTACGATTAGGGGTGTTTAGGCTTGGGGTTCATATTAGGGTGTTAGGTTTAAACATAAATTTTATTTCCCCATAGGAATTAATGAGGCTGCATTACTGAGATTTACGCTGCTTTTTGGCAGGTGTTAGACTTTTTCTCAGCCGGCTCTCCCCATTGATGTCTATGGGGAAATCGTGCACGAGCACGTACGACCAGCTCACCTCTGACCTAAGCAGCGCTGGTATTGAATTGCGGTAAGGAGCACAATTTTGCTCAACGCTCACTTCTTGCCTTTTAACGCCGGGTTTGTAAAACCCTGTAATACCAGCGCTGCAGGTAAGTGAGCGGTGAGAAAAAACTGCTCGTTAGCACCGCACAGCCTCTAACGCAAAACTCGTAATCTGGCCGTTAGTTTCTATAAGTACTCTAGTTTCTATAAAGTAATAGGCACCCTCACGTTTGAACTAGTTTTCTATTTATCTCTCTTCTGCTGAGAAAAATGAAGACAGATATAAATCAGGCAACAAAATAGGGTTTGTGCAAACAAAACTGTGTGTAAACCCTTTAAGATAATCATCTGTTCCCCACAGTCTTGGTTGCGCACTCTCTTTAATTTCCTGTTTTATATATTTGTCCCTAATAGTCCTCAGCAGGAGAGAGAGAGAAAGCTTAATATATGACAGCTCCCACTACTTTACAGAAACTTAGTGAAATTTAAAAAGAAAAAAAATTTCAGAGTTAAAGGCATAGGAAAGTCAAAATTAAACTTGCATGATTCAGATAGAGCATGCAATTTTAATATACTTTTAAATTCACTTCTATTTTCAAATGTGCTTTGTTCTCTTGGTATCCCTTGTTGAAAAAATATACGCATATACCTTCACTAGTGGGAGCTAGCTGCTGATTGGTGCCTGCACAAAATTGTCTCTTGTGACTTGCTAACTAGTTGTGTTCAGCTGGCTGCCAGTAGTGATTGGCTAACTAGATGTCTTCAGCTGGCTGCCAATAGTGATTGGCTAACTAGATGTGTTCAGCTATCTGCCAGTTGTGAAATGCTGTTTCTTCAGCAAAGGATAACAAGATAATGAAGAAAATTTGATAATAGAAGTAAACTGGAAAGTTGTTTAAAATTGTATGTTCTATCCAAATCATGAAATAAAATTTTGGGGTTTTCTGACCCGCTAAAATACAGAAAAGAAGGACAAAATAAATCTTAAAAGTATATTGCAAAGTTATTAACTAAACACAATTAAACATTTCATATTATAATCTCATACCTACCTGCCCCTTTAAGATTCAGCACATTTTAACCCCTAGTCCCTTTAAGATTACCTCCCCCCGTTACCCCCTTCCTGTTTATGACTATCTACAACATCACTATCTATTTAATACATCACTCTTGTTACAGTAATATTCATGTCACTCTTCTGAGATTCATCTCCCATTCGCCACTCCTTTGTTATGTCACTCCTTTGTTATGTTACTCCTTTGATATTAACCCTCAGCACTAAATTGTAGCAGTATTTGTAGCAATATTATATATATAACATAATTTTCCATATCTTGGTGACTGTATGGATTAAAAGGTTGTCCTGCTGTCCCTGTCTCAGTTTCCAGGGATTGCCCAGGCTCCACCCACAGCATACTGTTACTCCTTCAAACTCCGCCCATTTTTACCTGTTATAACCTTGCTCACCAGGCACTGAGGGCCCCTCCCCACAAGTCCCCATCATCTCCCTGTGCCAAAAAGACACATGCATTAACACTCTACTTAAATCATCTTTTATTTTGACTTTCATATTCATTTAATGCATCAGTTGAATCAAATAAAACATTTAGAGTAATAGCAGAAATGTCTATTAGCCCTTTTCATAAAGTAAATCATTAGAATATCCTATAATATAAAAGACCAAGTGTGTTTGTCCGAAGCTGTCATGCGCAGTAGAGACAGCACAAGGACAAACACACCTGGCCTTAGAGTCCCTACCTGATCTGCAGTGCGGGCAGAAGTGGGCGTGGTCGGGCGTGAGCGGTGGATGGGGCCGGGTACGGTCGCGCACGCGAGATAGAGGGGAGAGAGATAGAGAGAGGGGGAGAGAACAAAAGAGATGGGAAAGAGCTAAAGATAGACTAAGAGAGGGGAAAGAGCAAGAGAGGGGGGAGAGAGAGCAAAATAGAGGGGGAGAGAGAAAATAAGAGGGGGAAAGAGAGAGAGCAAAAGAGAGGGGAAGAGAAAGAGCAAAAGAAAAGGGGGAGAGATAGTAAAAGAAGAGAGGGGGAGAGAGAGACAGGGGGAGAGAGAGAGAGAGAGAGAGGGGGAGAGAGGGGGGAGAGAGAGAGGGGGGAGAGAGGGGGGGAGAGAGGGAGGAGAGAGGGGGGAGAGAGGGGGGGGAGAGAGGGGGGAGAAAAGGGCGAGAGAAGGGGGTAGAGAGAGAGAGGGGGGAGAGAGGGTGGAGAGAGAGAAGGGGGTAGAGAGAGAGGGGGAGAGAGAGAGGGGGGGAGAGAGAGTGAGGGAGAGAGAGAGGGGGGAGAGTGAGGGGGGAGAGAGAGAGGGGGGAGAGAGAGAGGGGGAGAGAGAGAGAGAGGGGAGAGAGAGAGAGAGAGAGAGAGAGAGAGAGAGGGGGAGAGAGGTGGTGGAGAAAGAGGGGGAGAGAGAGGGGGGAGAGAGAGCAAAAGAGAGGGGGGAGAGAGCACAAAAGAGAAGGGGGAGAGAGAGAGTGCAAAAGAGAGGGGGGAGAGAGAGGGGAGAAAGAGAGAGAGAGAGGGGAGAGAGAGCAAAAGAGAGGGGGAGAGAGTGCAAAAGAGAAGGGGGAGAGCACAAAAGAGAGTGGGGAGAGAGAGCAAAAGAGAGGGGGGAGAGAGCGCAAAAGAGAGGGGGGAGAGCACAAAAGAGAGGGGGGAGAGAGAGCACAAAAGAGAGGGGGGAAGAGAGGGGGGAGAGAGAGGGGGGAGAGAGGGGGAGAGAGAGAAAGGTGGGAGAGAGATAGAGGGGGAGAGAGAGGAAAAGAGAGGGGAGAGAGAGCAAAATTGAGGGGGGAGAGAGCGCAAAAGAGAGGGGGGAGAGCGCAAAAGAGAGGGGGGAGAGCGCAAAAGAGAGGGGGGAGAGAGAGCGCAAAAGAGACGGGGAGAAAGAGCGCAAAAGAGAGGGGGAGAGAGACAGCGCAAAAGAGAGGGGGGAGAGAAAGCACAAAAGAGAAGGGGGAGAGAGAGAGCTCAAAAGAGAGGGGGAGAGAGAGCAAAAGATAGGGGGAGAGAGCGCAAAAGAGAGGGGGGAGAGAGAGAGAGAGCAAAAGAGAGGGGGAGGGAGAGATCGCAAGGGGTGGGACCGCTGTACTGCAAAAAATGGCCCGTGTGAAATGTCTATTAGCCCTTTTCATAAAGTAAATCATTAGAATATCCTATAAGAGAGAGGGGGGAGAGAAGGGCGAGAGAAGGGGGAGAGAGAGAGAGAGGGTGGAGAGAGAGAAGGGGGGAGAGAGAGAGGGGGAGAGAGAGGGGGGGAGAGAGAGAGGGGGAAAGAGAGAGGGGGGGAGAGAGAGGGGGAGAGAGAGAGAGGGGGGGAGAGAGGGGTGGAGAGAGGGGGAGAGAGAGGGGGGAGAGAGAGGGGGGAGAGAGAGCAAAAGAGAGGGGGGAGAGAGCGCAAAAGAGAGGGGGGAGAGAGAGTGCAAAAGAGAGGGGGAGAGAGAGGGGAGAGAGAAAGAGAGAGAGAGAGAGGGGGGAGAGAGTGCAAAAGAGAAGGGGGAGAGCACAAAAGAGAGTGGGGAGAGAGAGCGCAAAAGAGAGGGGGAGAGAGAGCAAAAGAGAGGGGGGAGAGAGTGCAAAAGAGAGGGGGGAGAGCGCAAAAGAGAGGGGGGAGAGAGAGCGCAAAAGAGAGGGGGGGAGAGAGGGGGGAGAAAGGGGGGAGAGAGAGAAAGGTGGGAGAGAGGGGTGGAGAGAGAGGGGGAGAGAGATAGAGGGGGGAGAGAGAGCAAAATTGAGGGGGGAGAGAGCGCAAAAGAGAGGGGGGAGAGCGCAAAAGAGAGGGGGGAGAGAGAGCGCAAAAGAGACGGGGAGAGACAGAGCGCAAAAGAGAATGGGGAGAGAGAGAGCGCAAAAGAGAGGGGGAGAGAAAGCACAAAAGAGAGGGGGGAGAGAGAGAGCTCAAAAGAGAGGGGGAGAGAGAGCAAAAGAGAGGGGGAGAGAGCGCAAAAGAGAGGGGGGAGAGAGAGAGAGCAAAAGAGAAGGGGCGGGAGAGAGCGCAAGGGATGGGGCCGCTGTAATGCAAAAAATGGCCCGTGTGAACGGGCTTTAGGACTAGTAAAGAAATATAGAAATACTTTCCAGGAACAGCATTTAGATCATCTAACTAAAACACGCTGCTGAATTTTATTTGTACATTTCTTATACAATATCTGTATAATGTTTTACTACCAAGTACAGAAGAAAAGAATATATTAAAATAAATGTACTTCTAGAGATATGTTATGACAAAGTAGAAAAATAATTTCATCATGACAACCATAGTCATGGTGATATACATATATTATGTATTTCTTACACAAGTTTTCATTTTATTTAAATAAACATATTTTGTGTTGAAAATAATTCACAGTCGCTTCATACTATGGGGGTGGACAGCCCAGAGGCAGAACGTTATTCACTTTCTGCGATGAGATTTTTTTTTTTTAGTGAAAAAGGTTCTGCAGGTCATTTTGAAATAAAATTACATTTTAAATGAGGCAGTTACAATTGCACCAGCTCGATTGCAATGTGTTGATTAACTGAAGAATAAAGCACCTTTTTATTTTATTATTTTATAATATATTGCAGCTGTTGCAAATTAACAGCAGGAAAAAAAATATCCCCTTTGCTCTTGGTCTAACATCACATAATTATAGGGTAAAAATGTAGTAATAAAAAAGGTACATTACTCACAAGAACATTCAGGAGTCACAGCTTTGCAGACTGGGTGAGACTAAGGGGGTGGGGTTGAAAAATGTATCTATAACTGTTTTCTCCTTTCCTACAGTCAGTATTGATTTCTTAAAGGGACAGTACACATTTTGAAGCTAAAAATATATAGTAAACAATGCAGAATGACTACACATAGACACAGATCATATATGAGTAAGAATTGTTAATCATTTTTCACGTAGGAAAATACTTTACGTGAAATTTGCACTGACGTTTGATTTCAGGCATCTGAGATACACATGGTGCAGGGTGTGCAGGGAAGAACATGGATAGTGTTGTTCAGCAGCACTGTGTGATGTCCAGAGGTACAACGCATGTTCCGCCCTGCATCATGTGTAACTCATAACTGTCCAGGAAAACATGGCTGAGGTGTCAGCTCTACATCTGCCCTATAAGTGGGCTGGGAGAACAGCTAGATGTCCTTAAATTCAGAAATTCAACGGCACAAGCTGCAAAAAAGCACACAGGTGAAATTCCGCGTCTGTGATTGTGGCAAACACACAAGTTAAAGGGGTATCTTCTTTCTTTTTTCTCTTTTTTTTATCTATCACGTGCATTTTTTAAACGTAGTGCATACACTAATTTGCCCAAGAATTGTAATATTATAAAAAAGCTCCAATTTTTTTTGACAAGCCCAATGTAATTACATTGAAAGGGGGCAAAATTCCTGCCAGAAAAGGGGTTTTGATTGTTTGGAAACCTAGTGTAAGGTGTTCCTATGAAAAGCCATGCAATGCACTTCACACCATGCACTTATAACTGACTGGAATGTGCATCCCACCAACACCAATTCTAATCAACCAGAAACTCATGTTTCACTTAAAGGGACAGTTCACCCCAACAATTTCTCCCCTTTAAATTGTTCCCAATGATTCATTTTACCTGCTGGAGTGTTTTAAATTGTTTACAAGTAGCTTCTTTACCTCTATTTTGGCATGTGAAATAGTTGATTTAGCCTGTGGTATCCCAACCTATACTGAAAGTTTCTATACTGGGGTATATTCTATTGAACAGCCTAATGCCTAGATTTAGAGTTTTGCGGCCAAAGGGGTGCGTTAGCTACGCGTGCTTTTTTCTGGCCGCACCTTTTAAATACCGCTGGTATTTAGAGTTCACAGAATGGCTGCGTTAGGCTCCAAAAAAGGAGCGTATAGCATATTTACTGCAACTTCAACTCTCGATACCAGCGGTGCTTACGGACGCGGCCAGCTTCAAAAACGTGCTCGTGCACGATTCCCCCATAGAAAACAATGGGGCTGTTTGAGCTGGAAAAAAACCTAACACCTGCAAAAAAGCCGCGTTCAGCTCCTAACGCAGCCCCATTGTTTCCTATGGGGAAACACTTCCTACGTCTGCACCTAACACTCTAACATGTACCCCGAGTCTAAACACCCCTAACCTTACACTTATTAACCCCTAATCTGCCGCCCCCCGCTATCGCTGACCCCTGCATATTATTTTTAACCCCTAATCTGCCGCTCCGTACACCCCCGCCACCTACATTATCCCTATGTACCCCTAATCTGCTGCCCTAACATCGCCGACCCTATATTATATTTATTAAAACCTAATCTGCCGCCCCCAACGTCGCCTCCACCTAACTACACTTATTAACCCCTAATCTGCCGACCGGACCTGAGCGCTACTATAATAAATGTATTAACCCCTAATCCGCCTCACTCCCGCCTCAATAACCCTATAATAAATAGTATTAACCCCTAATCTGCCCTCCCTAACATTGCCGACACCTAACTTCAAGTATTAACCCCTAATCTGCCCACAAGAGCTCACCGCTACTCTAATAAATTTATTAACCCCTAAAGCTAAGTCTAACTTTAACCCTAACACCCCCCTAAATTAAATATAATTTAAATCTAACGAAATAAATTAACTCTTATTAAATAAATTATTCCTATTTAAAGCTAAATACTTAAATGTAAAATAAACCCTAATATAGCTACAATATAAATTATAATTATATTGTAGCTATTTTAGGATTAATATTTATTTTACAGGCAACTTTGTATTTATTTTAACCAGGTACAATAGCTATTAAATAGTTAAGAACTATTTAATAGTTACCTAGTTAAAATAATTACAAAATTACTTGTAAAATAAATCCTAACCTAAGTTACAATTAAACCTAACACTACACTATCAATAAATTAATTAAATACAATACCTACAATTATCTACAATTAAACCTAACACTACACTATCAATAAATAAATTAAATACAATTCCTACAAATAAATACAGTGAAATAAACTAACTAAAGTACAAAAAATAAAAAAGAACTAAGTTACAAAAAATAAAAAAATATTTACAAACATTAGAAAAATATTACAACAATTTTAAACTAATTACACTTACTCTAAGCCCCCTAATAAAATAACAAAGACCCCCAAAATAAAAAAATGCCCTACCCTATTCTAAATTACAAAAGTTCAAAGCTCTTTTACCTTACCAGCCCTTAAAAGGGCCCTTTGCGGGGCATGCCCCAAAGAATTCAGCTCTTTTGCCTGTAAAAAAAAAACATACAATACCCTCCCTAAATAAACCTAACACTAAGCCCCTGAAGATCTTCCTACCTTGTCTTCACCTCATCGGGTTCACCGATCGGTCCAGAAGAGGGTCCGAAGTCTTGATCCAAGCCCAAGCGGGGGGCTGAAGAGTGACGTCCATCCTCGGGCTGAAGTCTGGATCCAAGCGGCAAATGAAGAAGTCCATCATCCGGGCAGAAGAGGACATCCGGACCAGAAAACATCTTCATCCAAGCCGCATCTTCTATGTTGTTCCATCGGATGACGAGCGGCTGATCTTGAAGACCTCCGGCGCGGATCCATCCTCTTCGTTCGACGTCCAACTGAAGAATGAAGGTTCCTTTAAGGGACATCATCCAAGATGGCGTCCCTCGAATTCCGATTGGCTGATAGGATTCTATCAGCCAATCGGAATTAAGGTAGGAAAATTCTGATTGGCTGATGGAATCAGCCAATCAGATTCAAGTTCAATCCGATTGGCTCATCCGATCAGCCAATCAGATTGAGCTCACATTCTATTGGCTGATCGGAACAGCCAATAGAATGCGAGCTCAATCTGATTGGCTGATCGGATACCTTAATTCCGATTGGCTGATAGAATCCTATCAGCCAATTGGAATTCGAGGGACGCCATCTTGGATGACGTCCCTTAAAGGAGCCTTCATTCTTCAGTTGGACGTCAAATGAAGAGGATGGATCCGTGCCGGAGGTCTTCAAGATCAGCCACTCGTCATCCGATGGAACAACATAGAAGATGCGGCTTGGATAAAGATGTTTGCCGGTCTGGATATCCTCTTCTGCCCGGATAGGATGAAGATTCCCGAAGATGGACTTCTTCATTTGCCGCTTGGATCCAGACTTCAGCCCGAGGATGGACGTCACTCTTTAGCCCCCCACTTGGGCTTGGATCAAGACTTCGGACCCTCTTCTGGACCGATCGGTGAACCCGGTGAGGTGAAGACAAGGTAGGAAGATCTTCAGGGGCTTAGTGTTAGGTTTATTTAAGGGGGGTTTGGGTTAGATTAGGGGTATGTGGGTGGTGGGTTGTAATGTTGGGGGGGGTATTGTATGGTTTTTTTTTACAGGCAAAAGAGCTGAATTCTTTGGGGCATGCCCCGCAAAGGGCCCTTTTCAGGGCTGGTAAGGTAAAAGAGCTTTGAACTTTTGTAATTTAGAATAGGGTAGGGCATTTTTTTATTTTGGGGGTCTTTGTTATTTTATTAGGGGGCTTAGAGTAGGTGTAATTAGTTTAAAATTGTTGTAATATTTTTCTAATGTTTGTAAATATTTTTTTATTTTTTGTAACTTAGTTCTTTTTTATTTTTTGTACTTTAGTTAGTTTATTTCATTGTATTTATTTGTAGATATTGTATTTAATTAATTTATTGATAGTGTAGTGTTAGGTTTAATTGTAGATAATTGTAGGTATTTTATGTAATTAATTTATTTATAGTGTAGTGTTAGGTTTAATTGTAACTTAGGTTAGGATTTATTTTACAGGTAATTTTGTAATTATTTTAACTATTTTAGCTATTAAATAGTTCTTAACTATTTAATAGCTATTGTACCTGGTTAAAATAAATACAAAGTTGCCTGTAAAATAAATATAAATCCTAAAATAGCTATAATATAATTATAATTTATATTGTAGCTATATTAGGGTTTATTTTACAGGTAAGTATTTAGCTTTAAATAGGAATAATTTATTTGATAAGAGTTAATTTATTTCGTTAGATTTAAAGTATATTTAACTTAGGGGGGTGTTAGTTTTAGGGTTAGACTTAGATTTAGGGGTTAATCCATTTATTACAGTAGTGGCGAGATTCGGTCGGCAGATTAGGGGTTAATAATTGAAGTTAGGTGTCGGCGATGTTAGGGAGGGCAGATTAGGGGTTAATACTATTTATTATAGGGTTATTGAGGCGGGAGTGAGGCGGATTAGGGGTTAATAACTTTATTATAGTAGCGGTGCGGTCCGCTCGGCAGATTAGGGGTTAATAAGTGTAGGCAGGTGGAGGCGACGTTGAGGGGGGCAGATTAGGGGTTAATAAATATAATATAGGGGTCGGCGGTGTTAGGGGCAGCAGATTAGGGGTACATAAGGATAACGTAGGTGGCGGCGCTTTGCGGTCGGCAGATTAGGGGTTAATTATTGTAGGTAGCTGGCGGCGACGTTGTGGGGGGCAGGTTAGGGGTTAATAAATATAATATAGGGGTCGGCGGTGTTAGGGGCAGCAGATTAGGGGTACATAAGGATAACGTAGGTGGCGGTCGGCAGATTAGGGGTTAAAAAATGTAATAGAGTGGCGGCGATGTGGGGGGACCTCGGTTTAGGGGTACATAGGTAGTTTATGGGTGTTAGTGTACTTTAGAGCACAGTAGTTAAGAGCTTTATGAACCGGCGTTAGCCCAGAAAGCTCTTAACTACTGACTTTTTTCTGCAGCTGGAGTTTTGTTGTTAGATTTCTAACGCTCACTTCAGCCACGACTCTAAATACCGGCGTTAGAAAGATCCCATTGAAAAGATAGGATACGCAAATGACGTAAGGGGATCTGCGGTATGGAAAAGTCGCGGCTGGAAAGTGAGCGTTAGACCCTTTCCTGACTGACTCTAAATACCAGCGGTAGCCCAAAACCAGCGTTAGGAGCCTCTAACGCTGGTTTTCACGGCTACCGCCCAACTCTAAATCTAGGTCTAAGTAAACACAGTCAGCAGAAGAGATTACACTCTCAGTGGGGGGCATGATAGTTAAGTAATACAATTATAATTTCCCATTGTTCTCAGTATTGAGCTTTGGTTTTCCAGACAATTATAAGATAAGGAAGCAAGTGTGTGTACATAAAAGTGATAACATAATGAGATCTGATATTACCTAAAGCTCAACCCATTGTAATAGGCTGCGGTTTAAAAGCACAAAACCAGATACTTCCTATACACAAATAAACCGAAAAATGCAATTTCTCATAAATTTTATTCTCTGCAGCTGGTATAACAAGTCATTGAAAATACATTCATATAATAACAATTTTACAGTGTACTGTCCCTTTAAGCTAACCTGAAGGTACGCTAAGCTGAAGGTGAACTAAAACAAAGAAGAAAATGGGGCCCATTTATCAAGCTCCGGATGGAGCTTGAGGGCCCATGTTTCTGGTGAACCTGCAGGCTCGCAAGAAACAGCAGTTAAGAAGCAACAGTCTAAAGACCGCTGCTCCATAACCCTGTCCGCCTGCTCTGAGCAGACGGACAGACATCACCGTAATTCAGGGTTGATTGACATCCCCCTGCTGGTGGCTGATTGGCCGCGAGTCTGCAGGGGGCGGTGTTGCACCAGCAGCTCACAAGAGCCCTGGTGCAATGCTGAATACGGAGAGCGTATTGCTCTCTGCATTCAGCGATGTCTGTCGGACCTGATCCGCACTGTCGGATCAGGTCTGATAGACATTTGATAAATAGGCCTCATAATGTTCTTCACAAAGTCTTGAACAATATTATAATTGTGATATAAATAAATTATATATATATATATATATACTGTATATATATATATACAGTATATATATATATATATATATACTGTATATATATATATATATATATATATAGACACAGTCCCAGTATGAATCTGCCCACCTGTAGTCAACCACTTGGTAAGTTTGTGGAAAGTGATAATGCCAGACAAAACAGCAAAAGACCAGGATTTCCATCAAAATAAAGTTCAAATTTATTGACGTTTCAGGGACATATTTCCTCTTCTTCAGAACAATGATAAAACACAAGTGCAGTGCTTAAGTAGTGTACAAACATATAACAATACCTCCCACTTCCTGTAGAAAAACTGCCAAAAATTACATCATTTCCGGTGTTTAACCTCCTTTAGCCGGAAGTGCTTATATTACACTTCCGGGTATGTATATACAGCTCATATGGCGTATTCGCCTAGAGTCAATATAATATAAATATAAATACAACATGTACAAAGTGGCTTCATAATAGTGTATATATCACAGCAAACATTGACAAAACTTATCCTTTAGTTTTAAGTAATAACCCGAGTATACAAGCCGTATCCGGTAAGATGTCGGCCGGTGAAAGCGTCATTTCTGGTTTTAAAACAAACCTGGAACTCTGTTGTATCACGCAATATCCGGCAGAGAGCTTAAGTATATGTAAACATAATTAAACAATCAAAGGGCCTAATTTCAAAAACCTAATTTCGGGTAAGTGAACATAACCTGGAACAATCGTCCATAGTGAATACAGTGTATACTGAGTAGAATTCCTAGTCAGCGTCATATTAATGTGTTAGTTATGGCACAGTCAAATATAGCTTATCGTATAGCTACAAATAGTAGACGGAATATACAATCTACATCTGGTTAGGTATCCGCCGGACATTGCGTTACTTCCTGTTTATGAAATGGAAGTTCAGAGTATCATGCAATATCCAACAGAAAGCTTATTCACTGCAGAAGCAAATAGACAATACAAATACATATAGAGCTTCTTTTGCAGGTGAGTTACCATTCCACCTCTAACATACACCTTAATTCGAACTACTGAAATAATGAATTTGGCTTGAACCTAGTGAAGTGACCTTTAAAATTAAGTCACCATTTGTGAAATTTCACATATATATAAAAGAAACAAACAGCAAATAACTGCAACAAAAACAATTGAATATAATCATAATAAAATACAATAAAATAAGAGGCTACTCGACTAAGAAAAATAAATCAAGGAAACACAGAGGCTATAATGAACATACATCCTGCTTGGATCCCAACATACAGGATCATAATAAATATGGTACAGGTACAGATAGAACATGGTATAATGGCCATTTGGTTCTAACTGGAGATCACTGTGTATAATATGGTACAAGGATGAAAGCCCATCTTGGTCTAGGGGCCAAAAATGTGAACGTGCAAAAGCAATCAGTCTGCAAGCGCACATGAAAATGCCAATGGCAGAGATCAGGGGCACACCTCCAATCCATAGATAAAAGGGAACCCTTGCCCTGTCCCCATCCACAATCATGCTAACTCCTTTATGAACCTATATACAACAATATCACTACTCCTTATGTTAGAGAGCAAAAATCGGGCATAGAATTGAGTCCCTTGGGGTTGATAGTGTCCAGTCTAAACATCCACTCAGCTTCCCTTCTTAGTAGCAGTTTATTCCTGTCTCCCCCACGTGCATGTTTAGGAATATGGTCAATAAGGATCACTCTTACAGCCGAGACTGGATGCTTGGACTCCATCCAATGACGCCCCACTGGCTGTTCCAAATCTCCCTTGATTGCTTGCCTTATGACCATCCGATGGTTTGCCATACGCTCGCGAATGGTACCCTGGGTTTTTCCTATATAATGCATGCCACATGGGCATATTAGCATTTAAACCACATGCGTGGTAGTGCATGTCATGGAATGATTAGTGTTGTATCTTTGACTGTTGTGAGGATGATTACATTTCTTTGTTGCAATCAATCCATTGCATGTTGTACAATTCGGACATCTATAGCACCCTCTTTGTGACACCCGTGGGTTCTCTCTCATATAGCATCTAACAAAAGGTCTCTTAGGTTGGTGTTGCATTTGAATCCCACGATGGGGGTGGTTTCTTTTGCAAACTTAAGTTTGGTATCAGATAGTAGAAAATGCCAAAACTCTTTAATAGACTGTCTCACTTTCAATGTGTTAGGAGCAAATGTGGTGGTAAAGATGGTACTGTGTAAAAGCTTCTCTTGAGTACAATCCTTTATCTGCTACTTAACTGATTCAAGAAAGTCTTCCTTGTATCCTCTATTCAGGAATTTGTTGAACATTTCCTGTACCTGTGAAACTCCCTTCTCTCTATTAGAATTATTTCTAATTGCTCTAATAAATTGTGATTGATAATCCCTTTAATTAAAGACGGAGCATGACATCTATCCGCCATGAGAAGAGAAAAACGATCAGTTGGCTTAGAGTACAGTGTGGTTTCTAGTCCTGTCTGTCCCTTCATGATCAAAAGATCCAAACATAATATCTCAGTCTCACTATGGGACATTTTAAACCTAACCGTCGTGTCTGTGCTGTAAAACTGTTGAAACCAGTGTTGTAGACTTTCTGTGTCCTCTCCAAATAAAAAAAATGTCGTTCATGTAACTCCTGTAAAATATTACCTGAGGTACATCCTTGGAAAAAAGATATTGGTCCTCAAAACCTGACATAAAAAGGTTGGCATATGATGGGGCCATATTTGACCCCATCGCCTTGCCAGCTGTTTGTAGGTAAAAGTATTTTTCAAACTTAAAATAGTTTTTGGTGAGACAGAATTCTACAAGTTGCAGAACAAACTCGATAGGTGGACCTACATACTTAGTGGAGGATAATAATGCTTCCTTCACTCTGTCCAATCCCACTTTATGGGGAATGATGGTGTATAGACTATTAACGTCCAATGTAACCAGTAATTCCTGATCTTCCAATTTCACCTCTCTCAGGAGTCTTAATAATTCACTTGAATCCAGCAAAAATGCTTTATTGTCTTGGTTGCAGCAGAAAGTCTACATACTGGGCTATAGATTGAAGCAATGAGTCTCTAGAGGATACAATAGGGCATTCCAGGAGTTTTGTCATGGTTTTGTGAATTTTAGGAATAGTATATAGGATCGGTATTTTTGGACAATCTGTGATCATATGTTTCCGCAGTGATTCTGTCAGATAGCCCTGATTGACACCAACACCTATTAGGCTTTAAAACTGTTTTTTAAACTTATCGGTAGGATCATAAGTCAATTTCCGATAGGTATTGGTGTCATTGAATTGTGACATAATGTCATTACGATAATCTACATAGTCAAGTAGGACAATAGCGCCCCCTTTATCTGCAGGGCGGATGACTATGGTGTTATCCCCTTGGAGGCTCTTAATGGCCTCACGTTATCCCTTTGTGTGGTTGTCTTTCCATTTTGATTTTGGGAATCTGTCCAATTCCCATTCCTCTACCATCCAGATGAATGTTTTTATACTGGCACTAAAGTTTACCAAATCAAATTTACTTTCTTTGCCAGGGATATGAAATCACCTCAGATGCACTATTTCTTGGTGCTGAAAATATTACTTAATCTTAAGTTGTCTTTGGAACCTATGCATATCAATCATAAACTCCAGTTTGGTCACCCTTTTATTAGGGACAAATGAGAGACCTTTATTTAATACACTTGTTTCAAGGTCTGTAAGAGTGTGCAAGCTTAAGTTTATGACAATATTATTGTCCTCAGTAATCTGCCTCTGTGTGGTGGTCTGTGTGCGACCCTTCTGCGTCCGGAGAAATGGTCTCCTACACCCCTCCCCCCCCGGAACTGTGTCTGCACCCTTAAAAAAGATATATTGTTAGTGGTAGGTCTACGGTTAGATGAATGAGAGTCTGGGCTAATTAAGCCTCCATTCCTATTATCCCTCTCTGTGTCAGATTCCACCGCACTTGAGTTAATGGTTTCAAAAGTAATACGTAAAGGTCTCTGTCTTCTTTGTGGTCTCCACTCATTAGAGTTGGTCAACCATCTGTATACCCTTCCTTTCTCATAGTCTGACTTAACAGTATCTATTTTTCTATTTTTTAATATAATTAGATTGTTTTTGTAAAAATCTATCTGTTGACCCAATTTATGTAACCAGTCCTCCCTGGTATCTGTAGCTAGTGTCTGTTTATGTGTGTCCTCAAAGGTTTTCATTTCACCTTTTACACTGCCTAGCAGTGAAGTGACCTCTTCTATGACCAATAGTACTAAGTCTAAAGAGCACTTATTTAGGATGTTGCACCATTTCCTTTTGAAGTCAGAATTATCCCTATCAAAAGTTGGAATATTGAGTATTCTAAAACCTCTAGGTATTTGGTTCAAGCGATAGTACTCTAATAGATAACTACCATGTAGAGAAAGGTCAATTTCCCTTTTTTTTTATTTTAACAGAGAGAAATATAAATTTATAGTTGTCTCACCTACTGTACGTAAAATGGGTGCAAACAGGATCCTTTCAGCATCTTCATTAGAGAAGGATACAGTACCAGTTTGAGCCTGTCTTACTGGTGTGCCCCTGATCTCTGCCATTGGCATTTTCATGTGCGCTAGCAGATTGATTGCATTTGCACGTTCACATGTTTGCCCTAGACCAAGATGGGCTTTCATCCTTGTACCACATTATACACAGTGATCTTCGGTTAGAACCAAAGGGCCGTTATACCATGTTCTATCTGTACCTGTACCATATTTATCATGATCCCTTATGTTGAGATCCAAGCAGGATGTATATTCATTATAGCCTTTGTGTTGCCTTGATTTATTTTTCTTAGTCGAGTAGCCTCTTATTTTATTGTATTTTATTGTATTTTATTATATTGAGTTGTTTGTGTTGCAGTTATTTGCTGTTTGGTTATCTTTTATATATATATGTGAAATTTTACAAATAATAACTTAATTGTATAGGTCACGTCACTAGGTTCAAGCCAAATTCACTATTTCGGTAGTTCAACTTAAGATGTAAGTTGGAGGTGGAGTGGTAACTCCTCTGCAAAAGAAGCTCTATGTGTATTTGTATTGTCTATTTGCTTCTGCAGTGGATAAGCTTTCTGTTGTATATCGCATGATACTGTGAACTTCCGTTTCTTAAACCGGAAGTGACGCGATGTCCGGCGAATACCTTACCGGATGCAGATTGTATGTTCCGGGTACTATTTGTAGCTATATTTCACTGTGCTATATGACGCTGACTAGGAATTCTACTCAGTATACACTGTATTCACTATGGGCGATTGTGCCAGGTTATGTTCACTTACCTGAAATTAGGTTTCGTTGCACTTTGATTGTTTAATTATGTTTACATACCCTTAAGCTCTCTGCCGGATATCGCCTGATACAACACAGTTCCAGGTTTGTTTTAAAACCGGAAATGGCGCTTTCACCGGCTGGCATCTTACCAGATGCGGCATGTATACTCCGGTTATTACTTATAACTAAAGGATAAGTTTTGTCTATGTTTGCTGTGATATATACACTATTATGAAGCCACTTTGTACATGTTGTATTTATATTTATATTATATTGATTCTAGGCGAATACGCCATATGAGCTGTATATACATACCCGGAAGTGCAATATAAGCACTTCAGGTTTAAGGAGGTATACACATTTGGTGAACAATGGAAATTATGTAATTTTTGGCGTTTTTTTCTACAGGAAGTGGGATTTATTGTTATATGTCTGTACACTACTTAAGCACTGCACTTGTGTGTTATCATTGTTCTGAAGAAGGGGAAATATATCCCTGAAACGTCAATAAATTTGACCTTTATTTTGATGGAAATCCTGGTCTGTTGCTGTTTTGTCTGGCATTATATATATATATATATATATATATATATATATATATATATATACACACACACAGTATATATATATACACACTATTTCATAGTTGCCAACATTTGGAAATAAAATTCCAGGAACACTTTGGAGCATAGCCACATCCAAAGCTCCGCCCACTCCAATCAACTCGAAAACAAGAACATAAAATACTAGCAGTATAATTTAGTCATACTGGTCATTTAAAATAATATGGTAAAAAACTGACACTTTTATGATTCTGACAGACCATATAAGATAAAAATTCAATTTTATTATCAAATTAACTGTTTTTGTGGGTACCTGAAAAGACAATGTACATATCCTTAGCAGCAATGCAATACTGGGACTAATTAACGGCTAGATTTGGAGTTTTGTCGGTAACGACCCGAAAAACTAACGCCCGCGTTTTACTGACGCACCATAAAAATAACTCTGGTATCGAGAGTCCACATAAAGGCTGCGTTAGGCTCCAAAAAAGGAGCGTAGAGCATTTTTAACGCAGCTTCAACTCTCGATACCAGAGTTGCTTACGGACGCGGCCAGCCTCAAAAACGTGCTCGTGCACGATTCTCCCATAGGGAACAATGGGGCTGTTTGAGCTGAAAAAAAACCTAACACCTGCAAAAAAGCCGCGTTCAGCTCCTAACGCAGCCCCATTGTTTGCTATGCGGTAACCCTTCCGACGTCTGCACTTAACACCCTAACATGTACCCCGAGTCTAAACACCCCTAACCTTACACTTATTAACCCCTAATCTGTCGCCCCCGCTATTGCTGACCCCTGCATATTATTTTTAACCCCTAATCTGCCGCTCCGTAAACCGCCGCTACTTACATTATCCTTATGTACCCCTAATCTGCTGCCCCTAACACCGCCGACCCCTATATTATATTTATTAACCCCTAATCTGCCCCCCACAACGTCGCCTCCACCTGCCTACACTTATTAACCCCTAATCTGCCGACCGGACCGCACCGCTATTATAATAAAGTTATTAACCCCTAATCCGCCTCACTAACCCTATCATAAATAGTATTAACCCCTAATCTGCCCTCCCTAACATCGCCGACACCTAACTTCAAACATTAACCCCTAATCTGCCGACCGGAGCTCACCGCTATTCTAATAAATGTATTAACCCCTAAAGCTAAGTCTAACCCTAATACTAACACCCCCCTAAGTTAAATATAATTGAAATCTAATAATTATATTATAGCTATTTTAGGATTTATATTTATTTTACAGGTAACTTTGTATTTATTTTAACCAGGTACAATAGCTATTAAATAGTTAAGAACTATTTAATAGCTAAAATAGTTAAAATAATTACAAATTTACCTGTAAAAGAAATCCTAACCTAAGTTACAATTAAACCTAACACTACACTATCAATAAATTAATTAAATAAACTGCCTACAATTACCTACAATTAACCTAACACTACACTATCAATAAATTAATTAAATACAATTGCTACAAATAAATACAATTAAATAAACTAGCTAAAGTACAAAAAATAAAAAAGAACTAAGTTACAAAAAATAAAAAAATATTTACAAACATAAGAAAAATATTACAACAATTTTAAACTAATTACACCTACTCTAAGCCCCCTAATAAAATAACAAAGCCCCCCAAAATAAAAAAATGCCCTACCCTATTCTAAATTACTAAAGTTCAAAGCTCTTTTACCTTACCAGCCCTGAACAGGGCCCTTTGCGGGGCATGCCCCAAGAAGTTCAGCTCTTTGCCTGTAAAAAAAAAAATACAATACCCAAGCCCCCCAACATTACAACCCACCACCCACATACCCCTAATCTAACCCAAACCCCCCTTAAATAAACCTAACACTAAGCCCCTGAAGATCATCCTACCTTGTCTTCACCATACCAGGTTCACCGATCGGTCCAGAAGAGCTCCTCCGATGTCCTGATCCAAGCCCAAGCGGGGGGCTGAAGAGGTCCATGATCCGGCTGAAGTCTTCATCCAAGCGGGGCAGAAGAGTTCTTCCATCCGATTGAAGTCTTCATCCAAGCGGCATCCATCCGGAGCGAAGCGGCAGCATCCTGAAGACCTCCACCGCGGAACATCCATCCTGGCCGATGACTGAACGACGAATGACGGTTCCTTTAATCCAAGATGGCGTCCCTCGAATTCCGATTGGCTGATAGGATTCTATCAGCCAATCGGAATTAAGGTAGGAATATTCTGATTGGCTGATGGAATCAGCCAATCAGAATCAAGTTGAATCCGATTGGCTGATCCAATCAGCCAATCAGATTGAGCTTGCATTCTATTGGCTGTTCCGATCAGCCAATAGAATGCGAGCTCAATCTGATTGGCTGATTGGATCAGCCAATCGGATTGAACTTGATTCTGATTGGCTGATTCCATCAGCCAATCAGAATATTCCTACCTTAATTCCGATTGGCTGATAGAATCCTATCAGCCAATCGGAATTCGAGGGACACCATCTTGGATGACGTCCCTTAAAGGAACCGTCATTCTGCAGTTGGACGTCGCCGGAAGAAGATGGGTCCGCGGTGGAGGTCTTCAGGATGGAGCCGGTCGTCATCGGATGAAGATAGAAGATGCCGCTTGGATCAAGATGGTTGCCGGTCCGGATCGCCTCTTCTTCCCGGATAGGATGAAGACTTTGGAGCCTCTTCTGGACCTCTTCAGGCACCGGATGATGGATCGCCAACCCCCGCTTGGGTTGGATGAAGATTTTGGAGCCAGGACGGATCGGTGATACCTGGTGAGGTGAAGACAAGGTAGGATGATCTTCAGGGGCTTAGTGTTAGGTTTATTTAAGGGGGGTTTGGGTTAGATTAGGGGTATGTGGGTGGTGGGTTGTAATGTTGGGGGGCTTGGGTATTGTATGTTTTTTTTTTACAGGCAAAAGAGCTGAACTTCTTGGGGCATGCCCCACAAAGGGCCCTGTTCAGGGCTGGTAAGGTAAAAGAGCTTTTAACTTTAGTAATTTAGAATAGGGTAGGGCATTTTTTATTTTGGGGGGCTTTGTTGTTTTATTAGGGGGCTTAGAGTAGGTGTAATTAGTTTAAAATTGTTGTAATATTTTTCTTATGTTTGTAGATATTTTTTTATTTTTTGTAACTTAGTTCTTTTTTATTTTTTGTACTTTAGCAAGTTTATTTAATTGTATTTATTTGTAGGAATTGTATTTAATTAATTTATTGATAGTGTAGTGTTAGGTTAATTGTAGGTAATTGCAGGTAGTTTATTTAATTAATTTATTGATAGTATAGTGTTAGTTTTAATTGTAACTTAGTTTAGGATTTCTTTTACAGGTAAATTTGTAATTATTTTAACTATTTTAGCTATTAAATAGTTCTTAACTATTTAATAGCTATTGTACCTGGTTAAAATAAATACAAAGTTACCTGTAAAATAAATATAAATCCTAAAATAGCTATAATATAAATATAATTTATATTGTAGCTATATTAGGATTTATTTTACAGGTAAGTATTTAGCTTTAAATAGGAATAATTTATTTAATAAGAGTTAATTTATTTCGTTAGATTTAAATTATATTTAACTTAGGGGGGTGTTAGTGTTAGGGTTAGACTTAGCTTTAGGGGTTAATACATTTATTAGAATAGCGGTGAGCTCCGGTCGGCAGATTAGGGGTTAATAATTGAAGTTAGGTGTCGGCGATGTTAGGGAGGGCAGATTAGGGGTTAATACTATTTATGATAGGGTTAGTGAGGCGGATTAGGGGTTCATAACTTTATTATAGTAGCGCTCAGGTCCGCTCGGCAGATTAGGGGTTAATAAGTGTAGGCAGGTGGAGGCGACGTTGTGGGGGGCAGATTAGGGGTTAATAAATATAATATAGGGGTCGGCGGTGTTAGGGGCAGCAGATTAGGGGTACATAGGGATAATGTAGCTGGCGGCGGCGTGCGGACGGCAGATTAGGGGTTAATAAGTGTAGGTAGCTGGCGGCGACGTTGTGGGGGGCAGATTAGGGGTTAATAAATATAATACAGGGGTCGGCGGTGTTAGGGGCAGCAGATTAGGGGTACATAAGGATAACGTAGGTGGCGGTCGGCAGATTAGGGGTTAAAAAAATTTAATCGAGTGTCGGCGATTTGGGGGGGCCTCGGTTTAGGGGTACATAGGTAGTTTATGGGTGTTAGTGTACTTTAGAGTACAGTAGTTAAGAGCTTTATGAACCGGCGTTAGCCCAGAAAGCTCTTAACTACTGACTTTTTTCCTGCGGCTGGAGTTTTGTCGTTAGATGTCTAACGCTCACTTCAGAAACGACTCTAAATACCGGAGTTAGGAAGATCCCATTGAAAAGATAGGATACGCAATTGACGTAAGGGGATCTGCGGTATGGAAAAGTCGCGGCTGAAAAGTGAGCGTTAGACCCTATTTTGAGTGACTCTAAATACCGGCGGTAGCCTAAAACCAGCGTTAGGAGCCTCTAACGCTGGTTTTCACGGCTACCGCCAAACTCCAAATCTAGGTCTAAGTGTTTAATCTGTTTGCAGAGGTTAAACACATGCAGCCAGATTACGAGTTTTGCATTATGAGCTGTGCGGTGCTAACGTGCAGTTTTTTCTCACCGCTCACTTACCTACAGCACTGGTATTACAGGTTTTTACAAACCCGGCGTTAAAAGACAAAAAGTGAGCGTAGAGCAAAATTGTGCTCCATACCGCACTCCAATACCAGCGCTGCTTAAGTCAGCGGTGAGCTGGTTGTTCGTGCTCATGCACGATTTCCCCATAGACATCAAAGGGGAGAGCCGGCTGAGAAAAAGTCTAACACCTGCCAAGTGACAGCAGCGTAAAGCTCAGTAAAAGCAGCCCCATTGATTTCTATGGGGAAACTAAAGTTATGTTTACACCTAACACCCTAACATGGCATCGCCGACACTTACATTATATTTATTAACCCCTAATCTGCCACTCCGGACATCGCCGCCACCTACATTATACTTATTAATCCCTAATCTGCTGCCCCCAACATCGCCACCACCTACATTATACTTATTAACCCCTAATCTGCTGCCCCAAACATTGCCGACACCTGCATTATATTTATTAACCACTAATCTGCCGCCCCCGATGTCGCCGCAACCTACCTACATTTATTGACCCCTAATCTGCTGCCCCCAACGTCGCAGCCACTATTCTAAATTTATTAACCCCTAAACCTAAGTCTAACCCTAACCCTAACACCCCCTAACTTAAACATAATTTAAATAAATCTAAATAAAATTACTATCATTAACTAAATTATTCCTATTTAAAACTAAATACTTACCTATAAAATAAACCCTAAGCTAGCTACAATATAACTAAGAGTTACATTGTAGCTATCTTAGGGTTTATTTTTATTTTACAGGCAAGTTTGTATTTATTTTAACTAGGTAGAATAGTTATTAAATAGTTATTAACTATTTAATAACTACCTAGCTAAAATAAATACAAATTTACCTGTAAAATAAAACGTATCCTAAGTTACACTAACACCTAACACTACACTACAATTAAATCAATTCCCTAAATTAAATACAGTACAATTAAATAAATTAAATTAAATTAAATTAGCTAAATCACAAAAAACACCACTAAATTACAGAAAATAAAAAACAAATGACAAGATCTTTAAACTAATTACACCTAATCTAATAGCCCTATCAAAATAAAAAAAGCCCCCCCGAAATAAAAAAACCCTAGCCTAAACTAAACTAAACTATCAATATCCCTTAAAAGGGCCTTTTGCAGAGCATTGCCCCAAAGAAATCAGCTCTTTTACCTGTAAAAAAAAATACAAACAACCCCCCCAACAGTAAAACCCATCACCCACACAACCAACCCCCCAAATAAAATCCTATCTAAAAAAACCTAAGCTCCCCATTGCCCTGAAAAGGGCATTTGGATGGGCATTGCCCTTAAAAGGGCATTTAGCTCTATTGCAGGCCCAAAGCCCTAACCTAAAAAATAAACCCACCCAATACACCCTTAAAAAATCCTAACATTAACCCCTGAAGATTCACTTACCGGGAGAAGTCTTCATCCAAGCGGCAAGATGTCCTTAATGAAGACGGCAGAAGTGGTCCTCCAGACAGGCAGAAGTTGTCCTCCAGGTGGGCAGAAGTCTTCATCCAGACAGCATCTTCTATCTTCATCCTTCCGGCGCGGAGCGGGTCCATCTTCAAGACATCCGACGCGGAGCATCTTCTTCTTCCGATGGACTAACGACGAACGAAGGTACCTTTAAATGATGTCGTCAAAGATGGCGTCCCTTAGATTCCCATTGGCTGATAGAATTCTATCAGCCAATCGGAATCTAGGGGATGTCTAGGGCTATTGATAGTTTAGTTTAGGCTAGGGGTTTATTTTTATTTTGGGGGGGCTTTTTTTATTTTGATAGGGCAATTAGATTAGGTGTAATTAGTTTAAAGATCTTGTAATTTGTTTTTTATTTTCTGTAATTTAGTGTTTTTTTGTGTGAGTTAGCTAATTTAATTTAATTGTATTTAATTTAGGGAATTGATTTAATTTTAGTGTAGTGTTAGGTGGTAGTGTAACTTAGGTTAGGTTTTATTTTACAGGTAACGTATTTATTTTAGCTAGGTAGTTATTAAATAGTTAATAACTATTTAATAACTATTCTACCTAGTTAAAATAAATACAAACTTGCCTGTAAAATAAACATAAACCCTAAGCTAGCTACAATGTAACTATTAGTTATATTGTAGCTAGCTTAGGGTTTATTTTATAGGTAAGTATTTAGTTTTAAATAGGAATAATTTAATTAATGATAGTAATTTTATTTAGATTTATTTAAATTATATTTAAGTTAGGGGGTGTTAGGGTTAGACTTAGGTTTAAAGGGTTAATAAATTTAGAATAGTGGCTGCGATGTTGGGGATGTCAGATTAGGGGTTAATAAATGTAGGTAGGTGGCGGCAATGTTGGGGCATCAGATTAGGGGTTAATAAATATAATGTAGGTTGCGGCGATGTTAGGGGCGGCAGATTAGGAGTTAATAAGTATAATGTAGGTGGCGTGATGTTAGAGGCGGCAGATTAGGGGTTAATAATATTTAACTAGTGTTTGTGAGGCGGGAGTGCGGTGGTTTAGGGGTTAATATGTTTATTCTAGTGGTGGTGATGTGCGGAGCGACAGATTAGGGGTTAAAAATGTTATTATAGTGTTTGCGATGCGGGAGGGCCTCGGTTTTGGGGTTAATAGGTAGTTTATGGGAGTTAGTGTACTTTTTAGCACTTTAGTTATGAGTTTTATGCTACGGAGTTGTAGTGTAAAACTCATATCTACTGACTTTAGAATGCATTAGGAATCTTGGAGGTAGAGGGTGTACCGCTGACTTTTTGGCCTCCCAGGACAAACTCGTAATACCGGCGCTATGGAAGTCCCATAGAAAAAAGACTTTTCAAATTTTACGTAAATCAGTTTGCGGTAAGGCCAAAAATGTGTGAGGTGCCCCTAAACCTGCAAGACTCGTAATAGCAGCGGTAGTGAAAAAGCAGCGTTAGGACCTGTTAACGCTACTTTTTCAGTTTACCGCAAAACTCGTAATCTAGCTGATGGTTTTGTGCAAGCAATAGTGCAATAATTAATACATAATAACATATTAGAGCATTTTTATAGCCCTTTAATTTATTTTAAATCATCAAGCTCCTCATTCTCTCTGTTACTCTCAAGCACATAAATGACCTAGGAAAAATATATGTGAGCAAGTACCAAAATGACCAAGAAAATGACCAAGACAGTGATATTACCACAATATGTTTTACCTGCTGACTGCTGTGTTGGGGCTCCTGGAAGGGGAAACAATATATGTAGATATGCTGAGGATTTTTTTGTAAAGTTTTACTTTTGATAAAGCACTATTGAAAGTTTCACAAGTAGGTAGCATTTTATGAGGTAAAGATTCATTTTTGATCTTTGCTTCTGCAATGATTGTAGGCAGTAAGTTAATAGTGCCAGAAATGCCCCAGTAAATCTGCATTTTTTGGGGTATGTTCTGTGAATTCCAGTCCCAGCACATGAAGAGCCTGATGCCTTAAGTCCCTGCTAAGTATAGCAGGGACTTAAGGCAGTATACACATGGGGCCAATTACATATGTTCCAAAATGTGCAAATGTGTTCTTCACCCTTTGCCTCCTACCCACCCTTGTATTATATATCACATCTCATGGCTTCCCCTTACCTAACACCTGACCTGACACACACTGCCAACCTTCAGTATCAGAGAAGATCACAGGTAAAGAAGACTACAGAAAAAAACTTATATGCGGTAACTAAGATCTATATATAATATATATTTACATTCTCTCTCTCTCTCTCTCTCTATATATATATATATATATATCTCAATCACTATATATATATATATATATATATATATATATAGTGAGAGAGAGATACTTTATATGTGAATCATATATTTTTCTGTTTGGTGTGAAAAAATGTATAGTTTTGAGTTATAAGGCTACAAAAATACATGTATTTTGCATATAGCTTTGCATATAGTTTATGTCATGCGCAGTAGAGAGTTCCCTCTGGAAACATGGCTGCACATGCTACATTGTATGTTTGTTATTGGAGACTAGGATCAGTAGCCAAATTTTTTTTTCCTATTCTATATCAGCATATGATTAGTTTATTTAAAGCAGATGGAGACAAAGTTGGACCTGTGGCACAGACACTATTGTTTAGATACAGGCCGCAAGGTGGCAAAATATTCAAAAGGGATCTTTTGCGATATCAAGAAAGTCAGCAAAATATTCAAAAGGGCTTTCAGTACTGTTTAAGAGGCAGCTTTACTGAGAGGCATTTTACCATACATTTCAGTGGGCAGCAATGCTTCTCTGATACTGGTGATATATTCAAAGCAGCTTTGCCACCTACATCGAAGGTATAATATAAATGTTTCCTTTACAAAGAACTGTATGACAATACAATGTACATATGTCTAAAGAAACTCAAGACCACATCTTCAGTAGAAAAACTCAGTTGATATCCATCTTCCTTAACAGACACTGTCTGTCTAAACCAATAGATATATATGTGCTAAATAATCCAACAATCCACAGGACCTACAAAAAACAACTTACAAAACCAAATGCTGATGAACATAAGATGTAAACTGCCCCGATGACCACTTTTCGATCCCCAATACGGAATCAATGGTAACCAAAATCCACAGCAGGCAAACCCAAACCAGCCAAAGCCTTGTAAAACGCTGCCACAAATTAAAATCTGGAAAACAAATCTCAATTATAATGAACCAATAATGGCCACTCCAAATCTAAAAAAACTGGCTACTGCCCCAACAGACACAATTCAGGGATATTTACTCCACTATGCAGAATTGAGCATAGTAATAAATAACAATATAATGGGGGTGGAGTGTGTTTTAGAAAAAGAGATTAAAATAATACCTTTATTGATAACCATATAAATCTCATAAGAAGAGAAAAAGGATTGAAGTGCAATTCCCTTGTAATGTCTGAAAAGAGGGTTAAATTCCTTATTACCCTCCTGCACAATCGCTAGACAGAGAGATACAAAGGAATGAAAAGGTCAAGAAAGAGTTAAAAAGTGACCAGGAGCTTATGCCGTAATATGTATATGTGAGAGGATACTCTATTTCAGTTATAATTATGTTAATACTGCCCCAACAGGACAACAATCCCCACCTATAGCCAAAGCTGGATAAGCTGACCCTTCCCTTGCTGATCCCTTTTGGACCTCTGCAACCAAATAAAAACCTTCCACCAAAACATTGGACAGCTGAACACCACCCCTATCCTGTTTATTAACAGGCACAGCTTCGGAAATGCAAAAAGCCACAAAATATGCCAAAATAAAAGCTGTTCTAAACAAAGCCAACTCATAATCAACAACAAAAATGTGATACAAAACACCATCCTCCGTTCTTAGGAATGAAAAAATCACTGGGCGTCTGCCATCCTTCTGCCCGGCCCCTACAGAAGCCCCTTGCTGCCATGTGAACCACAAAGGATTTTGTAATATCGCCCCACACCAAAAATGGACAAAAAAAGACCAAGGCCTACAGCCTTCACCAATTCAAAGCTCAGTTTTCCAATCCCTCATCCACAAACCAAAGCAGTTACCCAGCCTTGCTCTGAAAAAGGATAGCTACCCACCTGCAATACACAATGTCAACCGAACCATATATAAATATAAGCTCTCCAGGTGCTCTCTGCCAATGCACCCCTCACCACTGTCAGCAACTCGGCAAGAATCCTTCCAAAACTCCACAAGACAACTCTCCCCCTCCTCCAATGCCTACGGAACCAGAGCCTGAAACTGCTCCCACTGAAAACGTAAAAAAGCATCAGCAATATCATTTACCTTTCAAGGCACATGCACAGCTTTAAACAAAACATTGCACCACAGATACTCCAATACAAACAGAGCAGATACACTGATGTGGGGGGAGTCGATAAGGTGTTGATCACCAGCACCATGTTGTCAGAATAAAAGGTAAACCTCCTATCCTTCAGCACATCTGAACAAATCTTCATGGCCACCAACAAAGGAAAAAGCTCCAAGAAAACAAAATTCTTGGTCAAACCTGCACCAATCCACTCCTGGGGCCAGGTATCACCACACAACCTTCCCCCCTAAGTAGGCCCCAAACCCATGAACCCCAGATGCATCAGTAAATAGACCCAAGTCCGAGTCCAAATAACTGACCTGCTAAATCAGATACCTACCATTAAACTCCCGAAGAAAACTGATCCACACCCCAAAATCCTCCAGCAGCTGCCTACTCATACGAATTAAGATGAAAAGACTGCTTCATTTCCACCATCAAAAATAACAACTTTTGTCAAAACTCTCCCTACCAGAATGATCTTACATGCAAAGTTGAGTTTCCCCAATAACAATTGCATTTCTCTCAGCTTGATCGTCCTCTTTATCTGGTTAAAACAGCAGTGCAAATAATGAATCAGGGCAGTGGGACAGAGCTCAGAATCTGGAGCTTCCCTGCACAAATCGGAAGAATTTAGAGTCTATGTTCACACTTTTACTCAAGCTTCTGCACTATGCTTTTAAAGGGGATCCATGGGCCTGTACAACATATGTTTTGTAGCTTGGTAAATGCAGTAATACTCCACTGCCTGATTTTAACTTTTGAATATCCTGATATTGTGTGGTGCTCCCCCCCAAATTTACCTCTAGAATCATAAATAAAGCATAAAGGAAAGGATATAGGGGCATTTTATCACTTCCCATTGATGGTTAGTTGAAATATGTTTGTTTTCATTTTTTTAATAATAATTCAAATTTGCAACTTTGGAAGCCCCAACTTCCCCTGGAGCACTACCCCAAGATCCACCCACCTTCTCCATCAGAAGACTACACTCCATCACCAGTGAATTGATCTGAATGTCCAAAAAGTTTAAAACCACCCCCGGGCCCTCTGACTTTTCCCTAGCAATCAGTATCCCAAATCCTCATGACTTCTCCTTAAAGTTAGAGTACTGTTTGGCCAAGGTACCATATCTCTTATGTTCACTGGAGTCAGCCACATCTCCCACTTTACTCCCTGTTCTGCGCTTCTTGAAATACTTTGAGCATGAATGCAATCCCCCGCAACCCGAAAATGAATGTTTATGTTTGCAGGAGACTCTGAAACAACACTGAATCTCATTAAATTGGAAGCACAATCCTTTATGTATAGAGAAAACTGTACTTGCACCTGCGCCACCTCCCAAGGTGGCACTACTAACTCGAAAGGACTACCCCCACCTCAAAGGAGTCATGATTTCGAGCCAGATCACCATCCCTGTTGTCCTAGCGCATCCTAGGACGAACCACAAACCTTTGTCGAAACTGCTTGTCATACCGCCACCACCCCCATGCATACAGTAAACTGACAAAATTTCATCAAAATAAAAAAATAAAGCAGCCCCTTGCTTGGGAAACTCTTCTGCAATAACACTAGCCAATATGCAAAGACCAGCAACCAATTTCCAAATATCTGCTAATTTTCTGTAGCATTTCTTTCTCTCCTCCTCATCCTTCTTTCTCAAGTCTCCTTTAGCATCCTCCTTAATCTCTTCAAACTGATTAACCAGTAAAAAAGAAAACATTTCTAAAAGCTCATTTCCATATTTTTCCCTTCACCGCAGGCACCAAGTGCAGCCCTAAAGGATCAATGGGACACTTTCAAGATACCCCAACTAGTTAATGCACTGCCCAAACTAGACTCTGAAACAAGACCCCCGGAAGTGGAAGACTGCATGTCTAAAGCTCCTGGACTGACAGCCGCTGTGCCTCCTACCAATACCAGCTGAAACACCATGGTATTCCCTACTATAGTTGCTTTTGCCCCATTCACAACTCTTTGCTCGCCCCCTTTTGAAACTCCAGGCACACTAAGCCTGCCCCATCCACAACTTTTCGCTCTCCACTTCTGAAAGAAAATTGCATCCGTTCCCTGCTCCTGCCTTGAGGGTTTCTGTCCAGGTGACCCCAAGAATGAGATGTGCAATCCATGAACCCTTCATTCCTAGGCAATGGGGACTGTCCTCCGCCATAATACTCTAGATCCAGCTGCCACAGGCGCCGCTGTGCGAGAACCTCTACTCTTCTGAAAAGACAAGGAAACAGCAGACTTCAGAACACCCTGATCCCCAATCATGCCTCCTGAGCTCACTCACCTTCTGCCCTAGATGCTTCAAGTCTACCCACTCACTGCTCGCCCTGCCCCTGGGAATGTTGGGATTAGAAACCATAGCAACTGTGCTAAAGCATCAATCTCCCCCACCTGACCAGCTGCCACAGGTCTTGTAGATGTTCCAGTTTCCTGCTCCTCCTCCTCAAACTCACTGAGTACATCCTCCAGGACAATGGAATCACCATCATGCTCCAATCCACCAATTGTGACATCCAGCCATCAACTAGCATCACCAGACCTGCCCACAGCAGCCAAAGAATCACTCCCACTCTCAATATGCACATAACCAAATCAAAACAAACAAGGCTATCCCTTGCCCATCCAATTAATTTGCAATCCACTGGCAGACAAAAAAAACATTAGCTCCAAAGCAGCCTCACACCTCACCACAGACCACAGTGTCACCAGCACCAGCATTCACACACTCACCTTTCCCAGACACCCACTGTACTGCCAGCCACACAGACCCTTAAACCTCCTTTGTTCCAAATATTTGCTCCAAACCTCTGGCCTCCCACATCACTACCAGTAAATAAATCCATTAACCCCTAAACCTAACCCTAATGTAACCCTAACCCTAACGTAATCCTAGGACTAATACACCCTAACTTAAACATAATTAAAATACAGCTAAACTAAATTTATAATTATTAACTAAATAATAATTATTTAAAACTAAATACAAACTTACCTAAAAATAAAATCCACCCAAAAATCCATACCATGAGAGCTCAATCCTATTGGCTGATTGGAACAGCCAATAGGATTTTAGCAGCTCTAATCCTATTGGCTGATTGGAACAGCCAATAGGATTTTAGCAGCTCTAATCCTATTGGCTGATTGAAATCTTTCAGCCAATAGGAATGCAAGGGAAGCCATCTTGGATGACGTCACTTGCATTGAAGTTCCAGACCATATAAAGAGGATGCTCCGAGCCGGATGTCTTCAGGATGGACCCGCCCCACGCCGGATGGATAAAGATAGAAGATGCCATCTGGATGAAATCTTCTTGCCACCTGGATGAGGACTTTGCCGGCTGGATGAAGATCGAAGAGGCCACCTGGATGAAGACTTCTTGCCGCATGGATGATGACTTCACCGGCTGGATGGATCCTTCAAGCAGAACTTCAAGAACTGTAAGTGCATCGTCGGGGGTTAGTGTTTTTTTAAGGGTTTTTTGGGTGGGCTTTATTTTTAGTTTAGGGTCTGGGCATGTAAAAGAGCTAAATGCCCTTTTAAGGGCAATGCTCATACAAATGCGCTTTTCAGGGCAATGGGAAGCTTAGGTTTTTTAGATAGTTATTTTATTTGGGGGGGTTGGTTGTGGGGGTGGTGGGTTTTACTGTTGGGGGGTGTTTGTATTTTTTTTACAGGTAAAAGAGCTGTTATCTTTGGGGCAATGCCCCACAAAATGCCCTTTTAAGCTATTGGTAGTTTATTGTAGGCTAGGTTTTTTTTATTGGGGGGCTTTTTTATTTTGATAGGGCTATTAGATTAGGTGTAATTCTTTTTTATTTTTGATAATTTGTTTCTTATTATTCGTAATTTAGTGTTTGTTTTTGTCATTTAGTTATTTTTTTGTAATTAGATATTTTTTGTAATTTTTAGAGTAGTGTTAGGATTTTTTTAATGTGTAGTTTAGTTTAATTGTAGTTTAATAATTATCTTAGTTAAATTGTTAGTTTAAAATGAATTTATTTAATTTGACAGGTAAGTTTTAATTTAATTTAAGATAGAGAAATTATAATTTTAATATAAAGTTAGGGGGCTTTAGTTTTAGGGGTTATAGTTTATTTTAGTATATTTCGTTGTGGGGAGCTTTCGGTTTTAGGGGTTAATAGTTTATTTAAGTATATTTTGTTGTAGGGGGCTTGCGGCTTAGGGGTTAATAGGTTTATTATAGTGGCGGTGTGGGCGAATGGCAGATTAGGGGTTAATTATATTTAAATAGTGTTTGAGATGCGGGGGGCGGCGTTTTAGAGGTTAATAGGTTTATTATAGTGGCGACGATGTCGGGGAGCGGCGGAATAGGGGTTTATACATTTTAATAGTTGTGGCGATGTCCAGAGCAGCAGATTAAGGGTTAATAAATTTATTATAGTTTTTGCAATGCGGGAGGGCCTCAGTTAATAGGTAGTTTATGGGTGTTAGTGTACTTTTTAACACTTTAGTTATGAGTTTTATGGTACAGCTTTGTAACGTAAAACTCATAACTGCTGACTTTAGATGGCGGTACAGATCTTGTGGTTATAGAGTGTACCGCTCACTTTTTGCCCCCCCTCCCCCGGTAAACTCGTAATACCGGTGCTATGGGAGTCCCATTGAAAAAAGGACTTTTTTAAAAGTGCGGTACTGATGTTGCGTGACTGGCTAAAAGGTGTGCGATACATGGACCATAACGCTGCTTTTTCACTCATAACGCCAAACTTTGTTTAAACGTTAATTATTAGTGAAGCAATTTATTTCTTATCCCAATCAAATTCCCTTAAATCCACAACAACAAAGAATTAAACCCCTCTTCTGGTTAAACATGTAGTAAGAATCTTGAAAAAAAAATTTCTCAAATGCAGACCATGATTATCATATACATTACCTTCAGTTCATTTTCATGTAAAATAAAAAAAAGGATGTAGATTCAGTTTTCCTGTCTGACTTTATAAATCTAATCATATAAATATTAAGATATTAGCTATATATACAGTATATATATATATATATATATATACTGTGTATATATATATATATATATATATATATATACATACATACATTTATCTAATAGCAATGCAGTGGTATATATTCCTAGTATACTAGAATTCTTCTCTAAACGACCTTGTAAAAAAACAAAAAAGGTCAGCCTTGTGACTTCATTCCATCTAATATTACAGTATGTACATTTTAATGAATTCTTCTCTAACAAGTGAACTGTATCCAACTTGCCGTACTCAGCATTCCTTTATCCAGTATTTGACTGATTGGCTAATTATTCTGAGGCATAAATAACAAAAGAACTCTGTTCAATTACAGGAATACACTGACTCCTTCAAATGGTCAAATGTAAATAAAATAAGTTTAGTTGTCAAGTTAACATTTATTCTTCTTGCTAAGTTTGAATATTTTATTACCATCAATCTATTCTAGGCATTGTTGTTCACAATATGTTAAATTGGAGGTTTTTTCATTATTCAAAGACCTGTATGATGTAAAGTATTGCAAGAAGATGTTGGACAGTTAATATGTCTAAGGATATAAAGTCAATGCTATTATATTTCATGTGGGTATTATTTTTAAAATCATACTCAATAATTATAAGTAAGCTTCTAAGATGAAACTCATGTCATAAATGAACTATTAGTATTGTAATTCAATTTTATTTTTTTATAACAGCGTTTTTATTCATGATAGATTTTATAATTTATGTTCTACTGATTAATTCATGTTAAAAAAAAAAAATTTATAAGGTAAAATTTGGCCAAAATTTGGAAGTTTAACTTGGTCTATCAGTCAGTATAAATTGTGAAAATTTAATTCAGTATAATTTGAGGTATTCTTATGGGGAAAATGTTAAAATTCAGCCTATTTGTAGAAGTATATGGCCTTAACAGTTTTCTTTTATGTGTGCTCGGATTATATAGAACATTTTATTTATTTATTTACACTGATGTGATGTTATTATATAAATGGAAAAGAGAATCAACAAATATTTAAAAACACATGGGATACAGCACCTTGCTACAGAACTGAAATGAACTTTTTCAAGTATGAGTCAGTGAAGTAAGTGTATGTACAGCACAGCCATAGTTTAGTGTTTAGACTCAAAGGTAATTTTTGTGCATGGTTTGGAGACAAACAAATGTGCAACAAAGATCTTTTAAAAAGAGAGCTTATACATGTAAATACATATAACCCATATCTACTATGGACTAGCAGTCTACTATTCTTTTTTTTTTTTTTCTAAGTATTTTTATTAGGTAATGGACAAAATAACAGAAACATGAATGAAGAAACTTTGCATGGTAAGGTAAATCAGTAGACATCAGACATGCTCATACAATCTGAGGTTAAAGCCCAGATAAGCAAAAAGTATTTATATAGTCCATTCATTTAAGCTAAGGAAGGAAATAGATTACTGCGTTAGGTGACAAAATATATACCCCAAAAAAAGTGGGAGGGAGAGGGGGAAAGAGAAGGAGGGAACAGAGAGTGTGGGGGATAAGGAAGGAGCAGGAGAGTGGGGAGGAAAGATGAAGCTGAGTAAAGAGTCACGCATTGTTTGCAGGTTAAATGTGAGATAAAGGTTGCTATTGGATATTCAATTAAAGGAGCAACTTCCATTTTTCCCATATCTGAGAGTGCAGAAGAGTTTTGTTATTCTGGGTGAAAATCGGGAGCTCCATGAGCTCGAGATACACCATAATTTTAATTACCTCACTCAACTTAGGAGGAGTTTTTTGCTTCCATAATCTGGCTATCGACAGCTTAGCTGCCATGAGCAGGTAAATACACAGGAGATCCCCAGGGCCAGACAAAGTTTTAATGTGAAGATGAAATAAAATAGTTTGCGGGGCTCCCCCTATAGAGGGGTCTAGAATCCCAAGCCTATTAACAATCTCATGTCAAAATGACTGTAATGCTGGGCACTCTCACCATATATGTGCAGGTGACCCCACTGAGCCACATTCTCTCCAGCAGAGGGGGGAGTTTATGGGGGAAATTTTGAAAAGTCTTAGAGGAGTAAGGTGCCATTGGGTGCATATTTTAATATATAGTTCGAGCAGTGTGATGCAATGTAGAGCCTGTCTGGTGAGCAACATGGCCCTGGATCACTCATCCTGGCTCACACTAAAACGAAAAGTCCTCTCCCAAGCAATAATGTAGGCAGACTTATAGTAGATTGGAGAATTCAACATGTCCCTATAGGAGATTGAAAGCGCGTGTGGGGTTCTAATTCCTAGTGACCATCTCCTCTCCCATGCCATTGGCTCATGAAGGGTGCCATCAAGGAATCCAGAATTCGAAACACAGTAGTTGTGGTGGATTATATGTGGTACTAAACTGTGCCAGCGAGATTAATCACCCGTTGGGGAACAAATCTGCAATGTGAGAAAAGGGTCGAAAGGGAGCGCGATGGGGCGCCCAGAAAAATTGTCAGATCATCTGCAAATAAGGCTGTTTTCTGCATTGTGCCCGCAACCTCCACCCCTATGATGTCTGGATTCACTCTGATTGCCTCTGCCAGAGGTTCCATAATCAGAGTGAAGATGAGAGGGGATAAAGGGCATCCCTGCCTGGTTCCGTTGGAGATGGGAAAAACAGGAGAGTGGAAGCCTAGGTCCCTGACTGAGGCAGATGGTGCAGAATACAATGCCGCGACGCATGAATAAAATCGCGAGGGAAATCCAAATTTGTGCAGAACCTCGAACATGTAAGCCCAGCCAACCCTATCGAAGGCTTTTTCCGCATCGAGGGCTAAAGTTGTACAGGAGGATCCCGTTCTTTTAGATTCTAGATGGATATTAAGTATTCGCCGGGTGTTATCCGGGCCCTCTCTGCCCGAGGTGAAGCCAACTTGATCCCAGTCAATTAATGAAGGGAGAATCTGATTGAGTCTAGAGGACAGGAGTTTTGCAAAAATCTTCATGTCCGTGTTGATCAGCGAAATGGGGCGAAAATTTTCACAAACATTAGGGATTTTACCCGCTTTCGGAAGGGTAACAATGATAGCCTCCAGGAATTCAGGAGTGAAGGAGCTAGAGTGTCTAGCAAGTGAGAATAACCTGGTAAGCAGGGGCGTTAATTGGGGTAGAAATGTCTTGTAAAAAAGGGCAGTGTAGCCATCTGGGCCAGGGGCCTTATGACTTTTCATTGCTTTTATAATGGCTCCAACCTCTGTTACGGTAAAGGGGGAATCTAAGAAAACCTTCTGCTCCTCAGACACGGCAGGCAGGGACAGAGTGTCCAAGAAGCTCTTCACTTGAGAAGCTGATGGGGGGGTAACTTCGGTGAAGTTTTCTAGATTGTAGAGGGTAGAGTAATATTTTGCAAAGGCCTTGCCTATGTCCGAAGGGAGATGGACTGAACCCGTAGGAGTTTTAATGTATGGAATTCGTGCCTCGGCTGTGCGTTGTCGCAGCTTATTAGCCAATAGCCTATAAGCTTTATTACGTTTAGCATAAAAGATTTGTTTGAATTGTCGTATCTGCGATTGTAATCTTTTTTACTCTAATTATTCTATTTGTGTTTTAATCTCTACTATACGAGTCAGGATCTGAGGGTCCAGTGAGGACATATGAATAGAGGTTAAGTCGCGAAGGGACATGTGTAATTGGGTCAGGGTTTTTCCCAATTTCTTCCTATACTCAGCCTTGAGTTTAATGAAGAGACCTCTAACAAACGCAACAAACGACTTTAGGGCACCCCAAGGGCTAAAGTCACCCACTGCACCATTATCATTTACCTGCAAGAAGTGCTCTATCTCAGACCTGAGGGACATGGTATGTTCCAAGGATGATAGGATAAATTCCAGTAATTTCCAAGAGGGTCTTGGAAACAAGGGATTGTGAGCTTTCATAGCCAGCTGTATCGGGGAGTGATCCGATCATACACAGCCAGGCATATTGATAGATTGGATGTTGTCCAAAAGGTGAGGTTCACAAAAGACATAGTCAATTCTCGTGTATGTGTTGTGGACCTGGGAATAATAAGAATAGTCCCTAGAGGAGGGATGATGAGAGCGCCACGCATCAAATAGATTATATTGGGCAATGAGATTGGAAAACTGCTTGGCCTTCCTAGTTAAAGCAGGGTCACAGGGTCTGAGCTGCGGCGAGCGTCTGTCTTGAACTGTATCAAGAACCATATTAAACCCTTAACGACCAACGACATATGGGGTACGTCCTGCAAAAAAATGCAGTTAATGACCAAGGACGTATTCCGTACGTCATTGGTCTTTGAAAGCAGTGGAAGCGATCCTGATCACTTCCAACTGCTTTCATGTTATAGCAGTGATGCCTTGATATTGAGGCATCCTGCTATAACATTTTTTAGCCGTCCGATGCAGAGAGAGCCACCCTGTGGCCCTCTCTGCATCGGCCATCAATGGCCATGTTCGTTGGTGGGTGGGAGCTGATCCAGGGAGGCGGGTGGGCGGCCATCGGTGGGGAAGGGGGGCAGGATCGAGTGCGCGCGCTGCATGTGAGCGTGTGTGTGCGTGTGCATGGGAGTGGGTGCGTGCGCGGGTGGGTGGGAACCCTACACTATGGAACAACTGTAAGGTGGTACTCGTGGGAGAGAGGGTGGGAACATTACAAATTTTAACGATCTGGGAGGGTGGGGGTTGAGTGGGGGCAGCTACACTACAGAAAATAGTATTTTTAAAATAATAAAATTTTATAAAAAACATATTTGATTTCAAACTGGGTACTGGCAGACAGCTGCCAGTACCCAATATGGCGCATAATAAGGAAGAGAGGGGGGTTAGAGAGCTGTTTGGGGGGGATCAGGGAGGTTGGAGGCTAAGGGGGGATCCTACAAAGCAGAATTATTATTTATTTTATTTTTTTAAATCCCCAAAAAACTCTTATTTTAGTACTGGCAGACTTACTGCCAGTACTTAAGATGGCAGGGACAATTGTGGGCTGGGGAGGGAAGAGAGCTGTTTCGGAGGGATCAGGGGGTGTGATGTGTCATGTGGGAGATTGATACCTACACTAAAGCTTAAATTAACCCTGCAATTTCCCTTCAAGCTCCCTAATTAACCCCTTCACTGCTGGGCATAATACATGTGTGGTGCGCAGCGGCATTTAGCGGCATTCTAAATACTAAAAAGCAACGCCAAAGCCATATATGTCTGCTATTTCTGAACAAAGGGGATCCAAGAGAAGCATTTACAAAAATGTGTGCCATAATTGCACAAGCTGTTTATAAATAATTTCAGTGAGAAACCTAAAGTTTGTTAAAAAAAATCTGTGAAAAAGTAAACTTTGTTTTAATTTGATCACATTTGGCGGTGAAATGGTGGCATGAAATATACCAAAATGGGACTAGATCAATACTTTGGGTTGTCTACTACATTATACTAAAGCTAAAATTAACCCTACAAGCTCCCTACAAGCTCCCTAATTAACCCCTTCAATGCTGGGCATTATACACGTGTGGTGCGCAACGGCATTTAGCTGCCTTCTAATTACCAAAAATCAAAGCCAAAGCCATATATGTCTGCTATTTCTGAACAAAGGGGATCCCAGAGAAGCTTTTACAACCATTTATGCCATAATCGCACAAGCTGTTTGTAAATAATTTCAGTGAGAAACCTAAAATTGTGAAAAATGTAACGCTTTATTTTTATTTGTTTGCATTTGGCGGTGAAATGGTGGCATGAAATATACCAAAATGGGCTTAGATCAATACTTTGGGTTGTCTACTACATTATACTAAAGCTAAAATTAACCCTACAAGCTCCCTACAAGCTCCCTAATTAACCCCTTCAATGCTGGGCATAATACACGTGTGGTGCACAGTGGCATTTAGCGGCCTTCTAAATACCAAAAAGCAATGCCAAAGCCATATATGTCTGCTATTTCTGAACAAAGGGGATCCCAGAGAAGCATTTACAACCATTTATGAAATAATTGCCAAGTTGTTTGTAAATAATTTCAGTGAGAAACCTAAAGTTTGTGAAACAATTTGTGAAAAAGTGAACACTTTTTTTTATTTGATCGCATTTGGTAGTGAAATATACCAAAATGGGCCTAGATCAATACTGTGGGATGTATTCTAAAAAAAATATATACATGTCAAGGGATATTCAGGGATTCCTGAAAGATATCAGTGTCCCAATGTAACTAGAGCTAATTTTGAAAAAAAGTGGTTTGGAAATAGCAAAGTGCTACTTGTATTTATGGCCCTATAACTTGCAAAAAAAGCAAAGAACATGTAAACATTGGGTATTTTGTAAACTCAGGACAAAATTTAGAAATTATTTAGCATGGGTGTTTTTTGGTGGTTGTAGATATGTAACAGATTTTGGGGTTCAAAGTTAGAAAAAGTGTGTTTTTTTCCATTTTTTCTTCATATTTTATATTTTTTTTTATAGAAAATAATGGTTTATTTAGAAAGTCCATTTAATGGCGAGAAAAACGGTATATAATATGTGTGGGTACAGTAAATGAGTAAGAGGAAAATTACAGCTAAACACAAACACTGCAGAAATGTAAAAATAGCCTTGGTCCCAAATGGACAGAAAATGGAAAAGTGCTGTGGTCCTTAAGGGGTTAAAATCGCCAGCCAGCAATAGTTTATGGGTCTTGTGTAAAGAAAGTAACCGCAAAAATTTACGGAGGGCTTGGATTTGGCCACTGTTTGGGCCGTAATAACTTGCTAAGGTGTACGGGACACCGTCTAATTTGCAATTAACAATTAGGTATCTGCCCTGAGGATCCCTATGCACCCCTAACTTTTCATAAAGTAAGCTCTTGTGTACCATGACTGCGACTCCTCTAGATTTCCCTGGGAAGGAAGCTGTTTCTATAACTGGATAGTTTTGGGAGGATAGTGGTACTGGTGTCCCAGCTGCCCAATGTGTCTCTTGAAGGAATGTAATTTGCGACCTAACATGGGTTAAGTAGCGTAGCAATCTACTTCTCTTACTCTGGGTATTGAGCCCCCTAGTGTTGTGAGAGGTGCAAACAAGTGACATGGTTGATTAGAGTTGTACACAGCAAATGGAAGGAGAGAAGGGCAGGGTGAGGGATTAAGGGAAGAGAGGAAGGGAGAAAAGGTAGAAATAAGAGAGAGGAGAGAGAAGAGAAGAAAAAAGGGGGGGGAGGAAAAAGAAAAAGGGAGAAAGTGGAACAAGGGTTGAATATGAATAGGGAAAAAGGTATCAGTTGAAAGAGTGATCCCTCAGAAGTGAGAAAAAAAAATATCTGTGCTAGGTATAATGGGAGTATATTTTGTAGTTTTCTTTTTATATAACTCTTTACAGGTGCGGTATTGCCGAGAAAAAACGCTTAAGTAGTCCCCCAATGAAAGAAGGTTCCTTATTAGGGGGAAAGGGAAGGAGAAGGTGGAGGCGGGGAGGTGGAAGATTAAGGCAGAAGAATATTTGTGTGTTGTAGCGTTAGGGGAGAAAATGCTGGTTGCATAGGGTTACTGGGGAATAAAGGAGAGGTGGGTAATGAAAATTGTGCTAAACAGCCAATTTGCCTGTCAAATGAAAAGATTAAAAAAAAGACGGGATATAGAATGCAGCGCAGTGCCTAGGAATGGCAAAGAAAAACATAGAAATAGAGTGTGTGCCGTGTGCAGCAATACGTAGTGCATCAATGAACATAACAATACATCATCAGGAAATAAATAACAGAATACTGTAGCAAATAAAACATATATAACAATCAACAGTGCAAGACATATCAAGGAATAGTTAACAATGATATCAGTAAGAAGGAGTAACATAGATACATCTTGAGAGGAAATGATGGTACCTTACTTATGTGCGCCTGCTATGACTTAGGAGAAGTTTTACTATGTAGGGATGGAAAATGGTTGTGAGCCATTTGAACCAGCTGTAATTGGATAGGGGGTTCAAGTGCGAAAGAACCATATGCTAAACTTTTTGCCGCCCTCTAGTAGGCCAGACAGGTGTTACATAGTTACAGATAGATAGCACAACTAAAAGACCAGCAGGGCTTAGTTAAAAGGACTGTTATCATCCTGTAAGCTGTGTTCTGCGGGAAATTGATTATAAGTGTTGCGTGACTTTCCATGAGCAAATCTAAACGCCCATCATATGCATAACCAAGCATGTCGTACTTTTTAGAAAAATCATAATACAACAGGGAGCAATGAGTTGGTTTTTTTTTTAAACAATTTTTATTGAAGTTGCACAGACAAATAAAATACAAAATTTGCCCATCAATAATGTTAACAACAAAATAAAAGACATAATATTGTTACATATACGTTATTTTTGTCCTATAAGGTTTTGGGCTAACTGAAATAAAACTCCGTTTTATATTTTAATATTTTAAGAATTGGAGCATGGTCTCCACACCTGTAGGGTAAGTAAACTCTAGTTTCTTATTAGAACTGACCTGATGTGGAGAGTTAGCTTTTATAATGACCGCAGGTGGGTCACAGAAAATGGGGAAGAAAGGGTGTTACAGTGGGCAAGAGCCACTCGAGGTATGGGGTAAAAGGGAGGGGGGGCTGGTGAAAGAAGGAGGGCGGAGCTAACCATAGTAGTGCTGCGGAGTGAGCTTACTAATAGGACTGGCTGGACTATGCATGCGAGCAAGGCAATAATTAAACTAGGGAGCTAGTGAGAACTAACCATCTCAGGGCTGGTTCTTCAATTAAATCTGGGTGTGGGAAATTACAGTTGATCCTGACTTGGTCCTTTAACAGAAACAGGTGAACCTAAATCTTAAATATCAGCTAGTATTCTCATTCTAAGTGCCCAAGTATCTAAAACTGACCAGTGTGTCCAATGTGCATCTTTTACCAATAACATTTGAAATTCAAGATGAATATGGCTCTTGGAAATTAGATGAGTATGACATAAACGTATATTCTGTTATAAAGTTCTCAGTTTGGAAGCACAATATACAGGAGGAGAGGAGATATAACACTCAAACATATAAAGCAAACAGCCACAGACTTGAAGAAAAAGAGAGTTACCATTGTAAACCATTATTTACGGGTATTGTTAGGCGGGTTTCAAAAGCTTGCGCATGATATAAATAGGGAATTATAACGAAACATTTGAAACTAAGTAAGTGAGGGTAAAACAATGCTGCAATAAGGAAGACACAGGGTAGCGTTAAAGATACAATATGTACCAATGTCATAGGTAAACAGTCAGTCTAGGGAACTAAGTCTGCATAGGTATAATTAAGTATGCCTTCATGATTGGGACTATCCGTTTAGGTTCAGATTGAGAATGAAGTATCTCCCAAAGCGGGTAAGTGCTCGCATATATAGACCTATAAACATGAGATCTCAGTACCCCTGTTCCCTGCGTTGTGTTCAGTGAGACACCAGGTTGGTAGATGTACTAGTTTCCAAATGAAATAGTTTGGGCATTATATGAAATCTGGAATTAAGACCTGAGTGTCATAAATTTCTGGGACAGATTCAGATTTGAGTCTAAACAGTCCCTGGGAATTTCAGCAAAATATTAGGTTTCAGTTTTAATGTTTTAAGTACTGGGATATATAGCGTAGGAAATCAGTTTTTAAGCGTCATAAATATATATATCTACACAGCGCTAACACATAGCAGGGCCTCACATTTAACTTCGAGTGATATAGATCTATCAAGTAGAAACAGGGAAGTGACCCAGTCTTCAACTGACTCTTTACTCAAGTTCAGGTCTCCCAACAGTCCCATGAGAGAGTCTATTTAAGAGAGATAATAGTAATAACAATATATCAGCATAAACTCATGCATACAATAAATCTATTAATTTACAAACTTCAATCATAAAGATGTTGAGTGGAAACTTCTCCCTCCCATGTCCTCTGTAACCATATCCCGTCACCTATGTATGAGAGCCAGGCAGAAAGGAACGGTGATGCCGATATAAGTTTATCCCACACCAGTTCTGAAGCTTGACCCATAGGCTGTGTGGCCATATTTAGAGCTGACTTTCCGTAGTCGTAAAACAAGTCCAAAGGCATTGCTGACACCCGTGCTCTGGGTAATTCTGGGGTTCAAGCTGTATAATTCCCCTGCGTGCGATACAGCTGAGGCTTTGAATGAAACTCTCAAGATAGCCCCAGGAAACTGCAGCTCCAATATCAAACTGCTGCCGGGTGGAGCTCAATACACAGTCCGGGGTGTAGTGTAAGTTAATGTACCTGACTTGCGACATCAAAGCCAGAGAGCTAAAATTATCAGGCGTCTGTTGCAGGCTCGTAGGAGATCCTTGCTGTTGGGTAAAAACCTTTGGCTTCAGACACTCAGCAGGAGATGATCGATCCAAGACGTGCAGCGGCTGTGGTTTGGTGCGTATGGGAATCACTTAAATTTCTGGCCGATATATTAGCTCATTCTGTTCCATAATGAGGTCTGCCAAGTATTCTGCCTGCATATGGTCTTGAGGGTATAGAGTGGGGTTCTCGGTGTACTTCTCAGTCTCCGGATCCTCATAGTTGGTGTCACTGTCTGTGAGCTTCGAGTGCAATGCGCACAGTAGATCCTCGAAACACCTATCCATCCTCTGCTCAAAAGCCATAAGCATGTCGATGATGGTTGTGCGAGACTGGTGGCGGTCCATGTTAGAGGGGTTACGTCGTCTGCAGTAGTACTGTAGTAAAGGAGTTATATCCCATGAAATAGTACCAGCATGGTCTGGTTAGTAAGATGGCGTCTTCCTCATTTTCGCTTTGGCGGTCTTTATGGGTCTAAGTCATGAGTTGCGGCTCTGCTTAAAATACTTGTACCATCACAATTGACCCCAGGATTCTCACTCTTACTCAAAATGCTTTTTAATGAGATTTGCCTGCTCTGAGCGGTCAAAATAATGAAAATCTGATAAAAGTAGCCGGAGCTGAGGTGAAATGCGACTGCCCCCGGAGCAATGAGTTTTAACAGTCACTCATGAGATGGGATCTAGTATCGGTTTTTGACAGTTCCTTTTATGCCTATGGAAGGGCTATAACAGTGAAAGGGGGCTAGACGTGTAATAGCTATTAACAGGAAATAGCAGGTTCAAAAGCAGTACCAGCTGAATAAAAAGGGGGCTAGCCATTGCAGGATTCTACAGAAACCCTGTATCTGGGGACTATGAGACAGCTTATTAATCGCTCTTATTGAGGGGATGACATAACCATTAAGTCTATTTAAGTATGCTCAATTATCCTGGGCAATAGGGTGTAAGTTATTTAATATATGTCTTGCCCATTAAAGTGGTGGGAGAGGGCCTAGCCAATTAACAATCGGTGTCCCAGAGGGCGTCCCCAATATGCTTTACAACTCTTTTCCCTCGCAACTCCAAGTAAACATGCACATAACTAAACAACCTGACTATAAGACAATTTAAACTAAATAAACTGTTATTAACTGCTAAGAATACATACATGAAAATGCAATAAAATAGATTTAAGGCACAAGTTAACATATACATATCGGAAGATGTTCCGCCATATTGGACTCAGAGCTCCAAGTCTCCCCCTAAGTCCAAAGGGGAGTCCAGCCAAGGGGAAGAACATGTGAAACAAGACTTTAAGATTCTGGAGGGGTGTTACCCCCTCTGGGAGATAGAGCCGACCACTCCAAGGGCCCTTGCTGACCAGAGCCAGAGAGGCCTTTTGACCCTGGAACTGACCATGAAGATAATCTGGATTTGGCGTCCCTGGCAGCAGGCCGGTGCTCCGAGAAGGCGGCTTGAGGAATCTGCTCTGACATGGAAGGAGACAATGTCCACTCCTCTGCCGTGGCTCTCCGTTGATTATGTTGCTGCGGTGGGCTGTCTTTTTGTGAGGGAAGCAAGTTCCATAGTTGTAGAAGTTCATATCCTTTGGAAGCTTTTAGGATCGTGTGCATTTGGTTATTCCTGAATATTAACAGTTTAATGGGGTAGCCCCAGCAATACCTGATGTTGTTGTTCCGCAGAGCCTTTGTGATCTCTGAGAAAGTCTTTCTCTTTTGGAGGGTCCTCATTGATAGGTCAGGAAATATTTGGATGTTTCCAAACTCCTCAGAAGTTTTAGGAGCCAGCAGTTGAAATAGCTCTTTTAAAAACGGCTGAAGATCTGAATTGGAGACAGACTCCGGCACCCCCCCGGATCCTGAGGTTATGCCGCTGGGATCTGTCTTCCATGTCAGCTAATTTATCCTCAACCACCTCAAAATATTCAGAGAGATGTTGCGTAAAGTCAAGGATGTTTGACTGTTCAGTTGAGAGATCCTCGTGTCTTCTTTCCAGTGAATCCAGGCGTTCATTTGTAGACGAAATTTCTTTAGCTCGGCAGTAGAAGCTGTTAATTTTGCTGCAAAGGAAGCATGATGCTTATCCAAAAGAGATTTTAAAGATTCCATTATGAATGTAGGAGTAACCTCTGAATTGGTTGATTGTTGTATATCGTGCATGGCAGATAACATGAGTTCAGAGGCCTCTGAACCGGGTGAATCTGGAGCTTCTGTTTCATTATGAGACCCAGAATAAGTAGAACCAAAGTGGTCTATTACTGTTTACTTTGGAGGATAGGGGTAGGTTTTAATCTAAATACCCTATTGGAATGCACAGCAGGAGAAGATGGCTAGCTGCGTGAGATGTTAACAAAAAAAGAAAAAGTACTCATATAGGGTAGCACACCCAGGCCGACGCTGCTTGGGAGACAGGCAAAAATAGCTGTTAATGGTTTATTCCATCTTTAAACTTAGGATTAGGTTAGCCAAAAAAGTTTAGTGCAAATGGAAATAGCAGACACTAGCACTTTAAAAAAAAAAGAAAAAAAAGCTTGTTAGCTTCTTCTATACTTGGAGTGATGTGGCCCCCTTTATTGCATAAGTTCTCTTACATTAAAGTTGTGGCCTAAGCAATAAACATTCCAGCTGTGTGGGTGGTTATATTTTTATAGCGACACAGGAGGTTTTGCCTCTTCCTAGTGGCAAGTTGCTAACTAGAAGATCTCAGGGTATATTCCTCTTCACCCCCCACTACGTTGCCAAAGACCAGCAGGGTATATCAGAGTGTAGAGCAACCTGCATGGGGTCTATCCCTTATAAACCGTGTTGGGAGTGGCAGAAAAGTACTCACTTTCTGGGTGCTGAGTGATCAGGGTTCAGCCCGGTCTGCTGGGTGGGCTTGTGCTTGCAGATTAGCAGTGGCACCAGGCAGAGCAGGGGTAAAGAGGAGAGCCGATGCTCTAAGAATGCCCTCTCGTATCTCCACTTGGCGCATAGGCAGAATCCAAGATGGCGCCTCCTTGTTCAGGACTACAGTTCCTAGGCAATGAGGCCCCCGGACACAGACAGGGTGAGTGAGTAGCCCCCGGCAGTCACAGGGTAACTGTAATGTGCACCGAAGCGCATCAAGAGTCTCAGGGCTTCTAGGCACAATAAGGGCTACTGCTGTGTAGGTGCGGTGCTGTAGTATTTACAGTTAGAGACTTCCCCGCTGGAATGGTGCTCAGAGGCACCACCAGGGCAATACTGGTAAGTTGAAGTTGAGGCAAGCTAATAGCCGCTGCTCTGTGTGTGCTTCCCTGCAGGTTCCGCTTGTCACGCAGCTCAAGCCAAGATGGCGATGCCCCCAGGAAGATAGCAGTCCCAGAATAGCAAACAGGCAGGTCTGCAGATTAGGTTTGCGATCCGGTCGAGAAAGTGCCTGTAGTTGTAGTACAGTGAGGGGGACAAACTCCGGTGCCCTCAGTATGCGATAGGGTTGAAAAAATTCTCCTTGATCCACCGGTGAGAGGGCATGTATGGTGGGAAGACCACAACTGCTGCTCCACTGGTTTAAATTTAATCCTTGTTAGTTGCGGCAGGTCCGCCTGATAGAGGGTGGATTGGGGCCAACAAAACTATAGAAAATAGTAAAAAAAAAAAAGGTTTAAGGGTCGAAAAACTTTAAGTTTTATGACAAATGAGAGCAGGAGCTCACTGTAGGTGTGACCAGCTTCTCCCAACGATGGCTCTGCCCCCCTGCAGTCTACTATTCTATTTAATATCCATAACAAGCATCCAGAAAGCTTGGAAGATAGGACACTGGACTGCTTTGTTAAAGGAACATTATACACTAGATTTTTCTTTGCATAAAGATTTTGTAGATGATCCATTTATATAGCCTATACAGCTTTTTTTTTTTTTTTTTAAAAAGTATAGTTTTGCTTATTTTTAAATAACATTGTTCTGATTTTGAGACTTCTAACCAAGCCCTGAAGTTTTAGGAGAATACTGATGTATACCTACTCCAGCTTGCTCCTCTTTGTGTAAAGGGTCTTTTCATTTGCAGAGAAATGGGGGAGGGGGGTCTGCTTTTTTTGCTATAGAATCACTTTCAGTGGGTGTTTTAGCTAACCCTTTAAACAGAGCTAAACTAGGAGCTTTTAAGTAAGTTTTTAAAAGGTTTTATACTGGAATTTTAGATCAGTATCTGTGCATATTATTCTTTATAGTAGTTAGATGACAATTGGTGTATACTGTCCCTATAAATGCCAAACATTCAAATCAAACAAGACAGTAAATATTTAGGCAGCCACCTTAGGTCGCCAAAGAAGGGGGGCACAAAGAGAGCAGCAATACATCATTGATATTTAAAAAAAAAAATAGTTGCTGCAGAGCGCATACGTCAAGTCAGTCTGTAGTTTGTATTTGACTGACGTGCGGTGCAGACTGCAGAGCCCGCCTGGAGCGAAAGTTTAATTTACAAGTCACGAGTTATGAGTTTTCTGTAAACTATATGATCTTTTCGCAATCAATTTCCATTGTGCAGCTATTACAATTCTTGAAAAATCGTATAAGATTTTACAATACAATCTTATGCACATTGAACAATATCTTGGAGGAATTTTCAATGAGATATTCGCATATAGATCTCGAGATATCTAGACATATATATATAAAATCATATACATATCTCGCTATAAATAGATATATTGGTCCAAAAATCATAACATATATGGAGAAATATTTATTTAGAAATAAATAGAACATATTCCGAAATTTTTTTTGCAATATGAAATACTCACATTTTCATGTACACTTTTCGAGGAGAATACGTCATGGGCTTTGCGTAACAGATTAAGGTTTTTTTTCTTTCTATTTGTCTTCTCCAAATGATGGGGGATACATGAACGTGCACGCAATTTGGCTGTTTGGATTATACAGCTTAATGTGCACAAAATAAGTTATTTTGCAAATTAAAATAGCTGTGCAGTGGGGATGTGTTCGAGTAGCAGTCACAAGATGCAAAACAAGAGAGCTCTGCCGATACAAGATTAATCTATGGAATAGCTCACTTATAAACTATCATCCTTTGCACAGTTTGTGCATATAGATTACATAGAGTTGCTATAAAACAGCAATACCGAAAATTGTTATGTTATTTCACTCTGATGATCCTAATTAAACTGGCAGAGCTTGAAGGTCGCGGCCTCACACCATTCACCATCTGAATCCCCCCCCCCCCCCCGTTTTGCAAGAAAGCCGGGTTAAGCTTGCAGTAAGTCATAACTAATACTGACTGGACTTCTACATATCTAAATTGAGTGTAGCACCCTCCATAATATTAGTGTGCTTTGAAGTATCTCAAAAACTGTTGCAGCTGCTGACAAACAAGATGGAGACGCAATTCGACACCCTCATGAGAATTTTAAAAAATGGACATCACGATATCGCAGAAGAAGAGGTAGATTGTACCCTAATAGAAACTTCCCCCAGATTATGGAGGGGAGAGGAGCAAGATAGATCCCCGGTGGCTGACTCTGCGGACCAAGCTACATTAGACGGGCAGTGTGTCAGTGTCGTTTCACTAGCCCAGATGATAACATATACAGGAAATCTCTCAAGGTTAGGTGTCTGCCTTAATTCCACACTGGACTTAGATAAACTGTCCCCTGGTTCCCTAGCGAGGCGGACGATTGCTGGAGCACACCTGGTTTGGTCTGAGTGTAAGTTAAAACCTGAAACTACAATTATACAAAGTTCCCGCTATGTCTGCCTATTGCCCGGTTTCCCTGGGAGCTAGAGATCATAATGGGGAAGCAGGCTTAATTATACATGCCGAGAATTTCAAGCAACCGTCAATAACTGACTACGCTCCTGTTTTAAGGATTGACTACAGCTGCTTGACACTTCAACATTTCCTAAGAGGAACTATACTGCCCGTAGATGCTGAATATGGCTCAACACTGCTTTCCTGTGGAATAGGGTAGCAGAAAAACACATGCCCTCGGTACATGGAATGGAAAGCTCCATTTTGCATCAGACTGATACACCATATGAGTAATGAAGTCCAATGCATATCCTTAGATATAGTGATCAGATAGATCACTTTAGCTTATCCAATTCAGGAAATGCTGAGAATGTTTGTACTATGTTTTATTCTATGTCTAACCTGGGCAGCAACATGATAGTGCATGTCACTTTTCTTCTGATGTTGATTAATTAACATGTTTATATCTTGTTTATACCTCCTTCCTAAGTCAAAGGATTACACAATTTTGGCCCTCTGTTGGTACCTCTAAAATATTTTTTTAACCTATCCTATAGTTTATTGTTGACTTGATATCTCAAATTGTGTTTAAATGGTGCCCCACAAAATGTAATCTCTGACTACGATATAAAGGCTGCCACTTTGCCTAAAAGGCTCAAACTATGTTTACTTATGTCACTTGAGACATCAGTAGCTATGGGAACTTATCCACACCCATTTATAACCTAGCATACTTATACTCATCCCTTAAAACATTAGTGGTCACTCTCTAGTGCTGCACTTGTAGCCCCAACTTGGTCCTAATACCAGCTTATCTTTACATATATACATATCATTGTTATAAATACACTCCCACAAGCAAGTACATTCACCTAAGTATTTCATGTTTAAATGGCATGTCGACATAAACGCTTGAATACCCTTAATTCACCCATTAGCAATTATTATTCCCCCAACCCGCCCTGGCAGCCTTTTGACTGTCCACAATTCTATCTCACAATTCAAATATGAGCATGTGATACTTACATATCCCCATTATGATCATGAACCACACATAGGGTCCTGATCTCCCCCTATCTATACCCCTTAGCTCTAAATAGTCACCTACTACTTACTGCAAGTAGAGTCGGAGCACCCTATTCTGCAACCTTATATCCCATACCCTCATGTTTCTCTCCCAATTTCTAAAAAGGCGCCATTGACTTTCCCTTTTGGGAGCACAAATTCATCCGATCTATGCCCGCTCAAAGAACGTACATTCTCACCCCAGTCTGCAATTATTAAAATGGAAATAACTTACATTTATTCTATGTCAGTATAACTTAAATCGTTATGCCTATCATATAAGGCTATTCATTACTTCTGCTGCTAGATAACTCTCTTTAAACTCCTCCACCAACCCACAATATCATTAATATTCCTTACTACACTATAACGCCCCCCCACTATATAGCGGCTCCTGCCCGCTGATTCTCCTAACTAGAAGTCATAATGACTTCCATTCACATATACTTGTAGGTCCCATGGTCTCTTAATATTTTACACTTTCCCTCTATTAACATAGACCGTATATATAATTATCCAGATAAGTAGCCCAAAACCTACGAGTCCTATTTATATAGAAAACGAGGCCTCATAACATAGTCATAGGAAACAAACTCCGAGCTAAGGTTACCAAGCTTTAGTTATCTGTACAACTATATTGATTTTACTGATATTTCTCTTTATATCTGAAGCATTCAGAGATTGGTGATACATGAAAACGGGGACTGTGATGTTTCTTTGTGTTTATCTTTCTTATTGTCTCAAAAAAATGTATTTTAAAAAAAAAATAGCTGCGCAGTGTTTTCACAAATGATTTGCCCTGTGACTTGTAATCTTGCCTATAGAGTTCTAAAGACACATGCACACTCCTGAGCTTTTATGAACCTACCTAGTTTTAGTCTTCAATAAAAGATACTAAGAGAATGAAGCAAATTTGATAATTTGAAAGTTGTTTAAAATTGCATGCTCTATCCGAATCAAGAAACTTTAATTGTGACTTTACTGTCGCCTTAACCATTTGACAGTAATGTATCTAATAAAGTGTCCAAAAATATTTAAGCTGAAATTTCAATTCACATACAAGATAACCTTTTTCTGTTAAATGAAGAAACAAGTGAAAAGTTTATTGGATTATTGTGCTAAACTATAGTGAATTTATATGAAATAAAAGCAGTTAAATATGTGGAAGTTTTTCTTTTGTCTCAAAAAATGGTATGTAAAAATATTGTGTAAATTAAAACTAATACATCAGTCTCAGGTGTGTACTTATATAAAAAAGAGAAAAGCGCTCAACCTGGGAAGGAACAATAGCATAATAGCTTGTTCTAGGGCTAGTTACCACCCAAGAAGCAGCCTCTTTTTGCTCAACATGTGCCTTTCACAGAGAAGAACTTTCCTGAAGCATATCAGTCTGATCCTGACTTCACAGTACAGTCCAGCCCCGAAATACCAGGCAATCCCTCTCTGAACGAGAGAAACAGCAAAACCCCAGACGTACATTTTGGCCTATTGTGGACCTCGTCAGTGAGGTGCAGCCATATCCCTCTAGGCACACTGAGCAATGGGTCCACGTCTGGATTCCCGCATCACACTTAGGTAAACTTCCCTAAGTGTCATAACTTGCATAAATAAAAAGAGAGAAGTGTTCAACCTGGGAAGGAACAATAGCATATTAGCTTGTTCTATGGCTAGTTACCACCCAAGAAGCAGCCTATTTTTGCTCAATATGTACCTTTCACAGAGAAGAACTTTCCTGAAGCATATCAGTCTGATCCTGACTTCACAGTACAGTCCAGCCCCGAAATACCAGGCAATCCCTCTCTGAACCAGAGAAACAGCAAAACCCCAGATGATCGTTACGGTGCTGGACTGTCATTGGGCAGGGTCAGACTGATATGCTACAAGATATTTTTTCTCGGTGAAAGGGCATAGTGTGCTAAAAGAACGCGCACCCGGAGCTGCAATAAAAATGAACAGGCATGGAAGTTATTCTAGCTTTTGTTCTATCTCAGGAGTGCTGTTCTCTCTCTTCTAATATTTATACAAATTACTCTTGGGTCTCCCTAAGAGTAATGGGGAACCAGACGTGGACTCCCTGCACACATGTCCTTAGAGAGATACAACTGCACCTCACTGACGAGGCCCACAGAAGGCCAAAATGATCGTCTGAGGTCGCTTCTCTGGACTTTGGATGGGATCAAGTGCAATTTTCTGTGCTTAGTCTTGGTTGAAAGATTTGCTGCCTGGAGACCTGCTCCTTCAGCCTGGTGTCCTTTCCCTTCGGGGTTTGGGCTCCTGCTGCTTTTGGTGGGGTGGCTACTCCTTAGGCGTAGAGCAACTGGGTAGTAGGGCCGTCCCACATGCTGCTTTTGGGGGGGGTGCTCTGAAATCCAGCCTAAAGAGGCAATAGGGAAATTATGGCTACCAATGTGCCAAACGTTCCCCATACACTTCGGGTGTTGATTTCTGAGGACTTCCGAGAGAAGATTGGTTTGGCTCATGTCCAGCAGGTTGTTTTGGAGGGTGTTTTGAAAATGCCAAGAGCAAGTTTGCATTGTGTTCAGTCTTTCCCTTCAAGAGGGATTTTTTATGTGGCTTTCACCGATGAGTATCATTTACAGTTGGTGGGCATAAGATTTGTTGCCTGTGTGCAGAGGGACAGAAGAATCCTGGTGAGTACATATGTACAACCCTTGGGTCACTGATGTGGAAATTTGTCTGTTTCTTTGTCGCTACTTTAATGATGTTCAAGGAGGTAGCAAGCTAAATAATCAATTTGGGACTTTCAATGGAAAGTGCAGGTTATGGGTGCGGTTTGTGCCAGATGAAATAGGTATTGGTGGAAAGAAACACCCTACACAGACTTTCGCCATTGGTGGAAATAGAGGTTTCCTATACTTTGATGACACGCCTCTGTTTTACCGTAGTTGCAACCTGTTTGGTAACATTGCTGAAAATTGCCCAGGTGCCAGATATCGAAATTGCGGTGAGGAATCATCTTGTTGCCCACTGTAGTAAACGCCGGACCTGTGACCTGTGTGGTTCTTCAAGTCATCTGTGCAGGATGTGTCCTTTGATGATGTTGCAGGGGCTTGATAGAGTGAAGCCTTCCTATGCTGATGTTGCAAAAAAAACATCTTCAGTTGCGGTTGAGCCATCTGTAAATGTGGAGGAGGTCTCTGATGAGGCAATAAACTCTATATTACCTCTTTTGTGTAAGAAAACTGCAGTTGGGGTCCCTGTCGGAGAGGTGTCTGATGCTCCTGTGGTGCTTCCTGTGGCTGAGAAGGTGGAGGAAGCCCAACCTAATCTTCAGAAGGTGGCTCTTGCTACATGTAATGTGATAGCTGCTTCCGATGTTCTTGAAGCCCTGTTGTCCAATTCTGTGGATGATACTGTTGGGACAGAGAATTTTTCCTTCACTGAGTCATCTTGTGATCCTGCTCCTGATGCTGGTCTTGGTGAAGGGGAGAACATTGATTGGTTTGATGTTGTGTCCTCTGGTTCTGAGGAGGATATGGACAATGCAGGTAAAAAATCTGCCTCCAAGCGGAAAAAGGTGCGGATTCTGATGGATGGGAGAGTCCTGATTTGGATCTTCCAGTAGTTAAGAGTGCAGATCCAGATACTGCAAGTGATGCTGACTCTTTAATTTCAGAGTTTCCTTCTGTCTCTATTAACCAGTGTATAGGTGACTTTTCTGATGCCTCTTCTATTGGTTATCTATATAAAAGAGATGTGAACCAACTTGTTGAAGTTACTGGTTATGAGGCTGGCAAGGGGGAGCTTAGGAGGTTGGAACGTCACAGAGGCAGATTTAAAGGATCTCCTTTGAGTCCTAAGAAAAAGAAAGGAAAGAAGTCCTGATGTTAATTCTTATTTTGTTTTTCTTTAATTTATTTTTGTGATGTTTCTGACCATTTCTTCCTGTAATGTCAGGTGTATGAAAACTATAGCAAGGAGAGCTGCAATTTTTAAGTTATTATCTGTATATTCTGCTAATATTTTTTGTTTGCAGGAATGTGGTCTCTCTGAACATCCTAAATGTGCTGACTGGGAATATGGTCCTAAATAATGGTATTGTTCTTCTGATAGGAATGGGTGATGGGAGTTTGTTTAAGGGGATTTGTTTTTCTATCCTTAATGTAGTTCATATTGTCCCAGGTCAGGTTCTTTTGGTTAGTTTTAGTTTTTGTGGGACTGTTCTTCATTTGTTTAATGTATATGCTACTCCAAATAGGGTAGAACGTTTGCTTAATTTTGAAACATTAAAGTTTTTTCTGCCAGGTCAAGAGCCAACTTTTTTGGTTGGGGATTTTAATTGTATTATTAAAAATGGGGACAGAGGGGGGGCGGAGCTAACTGCCAAAGAGACTAGACGCACATCGCAGTAGCTCCCGGCTTCAAAAGAGACTTTTGGGGTCCTATCTGGCCTGACATTCTATGCCAAAGGAGAGAACTGCTCTAGACCCCTATCTAAAAGTTTGTATCAAAGATCTGAGGAAGACCGGGAGCGTTTTCATAGCTCACAGTTAGAGCGATTCAGTGCAGCCTAGCTAAGAGGCAGTGAAAACATGGAGGATCCCCTTGTGGCTATCCTGGCCCTTTTTAAGGAATACGACTGCAGATTGATGGACAGGCTAGATCGGCTTATCTCTATAGCTAGCCGCCAAAGTACAGATGATAGCAGCACTGGGTACCTTGAGGGAGAGGCCGAGACGCCCGACATGCCAGAGCTTGCTACCCAGGGGAGCTCTACTCGACGCCCCTTATCAGAAACTACATGCTCCTCAGAGTGTGCCGTAGCCCAAGGGAGCAGCGGTTGCTTACACTGTGCCTTTGATTTGAGAGGTGCGGCTGACCCTGGGTTGCCCAGGGTGATCCACGGATGTCTGCAGAAGGGAACAGCTGGGGAGCTTGCTGCAGAGGAGGTCCCGGAGAGAGCTGGAAATAGAATCATGGCCATGTTAGAGCAGGTGGCTATACCTCCGGAGGCAATTCACCCTACCAGGGGGGATCTTTTTTGTCACTGCCCAGCATTGAAGCGATGCCGTTCTATCACTCACTTGTTTCCGTTGGATCCCCAGGGTCATAGAGGAACTGGCTGGGCCACTCTTAATCGGATTGCACCTTGTATAAAGGTCGGAGTGGTTTAATTCCCTTTGCTGTCTATGTACTTACGATCTGCCACTCCTCTAAGATCAGGGCCTGGTCGTACCACATAACTGTATTTTAGCCTGAAATAAAGAACCCGCACTCACGAAGAACAATATTGGAAGCTGTGCAGAATGTCTACCCGTTGTAGATTTTAAGTGCAGGAACATTGGTGACTTCATATAAATAACCGTAATTGCTCAGTTGCCCGGTTTCTGTGCCGCTCTGCTATTTGCTTATGGGGAGGGAGGGTAGTGACCCATTATTTGAAGTGATGTTTAGTATTTAAGCTGTACCTGTTTTTTATTGGGTTTGTTATGTGGTATCAATAGGCTGCTGGTTTACTGTGATGCTTATGACCATTCCTATTACTAACCAGTGAAGACAATTGTATCTGTTAATGAGTTATATATAGCTCCAGGGTCAGATTTCCTGGAGCCTTTGCTCTCTATGTTGTGAGATACGTTGCATGTCAGCTACACATGCATAGCTCGTTAGAAAGGTATTGCATATACACATATGATTATCTCAACAGCTAAGAGCCACAGCTCCTTCTCCCATACGCATATAGTATTAATACTAGTTATGTTCAGCTTATTCAATAGCATCAGGGTAGGATTGGAAGTAGTGGGAGATCCCACTTTCAAGAATCTCCACTTAATTTACCCTTAATAGTCATAACACATAATGAAGATTCTAAGATAATGGTTGTAATCGCTTAATTGCTTATATGATGTGCTGTTCTACCATTTGTTCCTGTTTTGTATTATGAATCCACTGTAGAAGGCTATGTACTCCTCATATATAGACTGTTGTTCTCACTGACTTGCTAGGACCAGCATCCATTCTTATTGACTAAAGTGCTAGTCGGTGGTGTGAAGAGATATCTTAATAGCAGGGGTTTATCCCTTTAGTGATGCATTGTTAGCTAACAGACTCTAGGAAGATTTATTCATACATTAGAAAAGGGATAAAGATTCCATTTTTGCATATTAACTATGTGTTAACTACTAGCCTGTGCTATAAGTTTATTATTAGTTAGTTAAGCCAGTTTTTCTATTATAACTATTATTCTGTGTCTCAATGTCTGCAGACTGTTTACCCCCATAATTTTGGTATAACCATTAGAGCACTTATAAATTTTACGCACGGGATCAGGTTGGGCATTTTGTCTGATTAAGGGGACTTTATCACGAGCCTTCTATCCGCCCCCCCCACTGTGTGGTAAGGGATAGCTTGTTTATCCTCCACATCTATTTTGTTGGCAGAGTTTTGTAGCCTCTGTCCAGTTCGTAGAGCCTTTTATTAAAGTTTGTCCCCATATTAATGTAATGATGGCTCTCCGAGCCCTAATAAGGAAAGATCTATTGTGCCTACTTGTAAATGTTTTTATTGCTTGCAAGACTGAACACATGACTTCAATATGACTGTTAGCTTACATGGAACCCCATTATAATTGTTCAGACTGCAGGGACTGTGGCTGATGTTAAATGACTTTAGCTGTAAGCAAAGCATGATGTAAACAAGAATTTTTTACAGCCACAGTCCTCATGGTTTCTGTTTCACTAGCTTCTTGGTGGGTGTCATAATGTTAGCAGCCATGAGCTTTAATATATTGCCCACAGCTCTTGCACTTTTCTTTTAGTTGTTTCTTTGGCACTGTATAAGTTATCACCATATTAACTGCTAGTAGTCCATATCTTGTTAAATGCTGTGTCCTCCTTCCATTCTTGTATCAGTTTTCTGGACCTACCTATGGTCCTGGTTGACGTGCGAAGGAACGTGTTAAGTATAGGCCCATTGGAGGCCTATACCACCCAAAAATCCTCTGATTGGCAGTTTAAATTCATTGGGGCCCAAAAGTGGCCTCAGCCACCATTGAGGTAAAAAAGAGGGAGGTCTTCTGTTTGCTCTCCAAGCATTTTACAAGTGAGATATATTTTTTTTTTTATCTTGACCCTTGAACCAAATTTTAATGTATAATATTATGTATGTTATCACATATCTCTGTTTTAACCTATATTTTATGTTTCACTGAGCAAACCGAATTCTGTTTTTGTATTTGTTGGACCCTCAATAAAAACTTTAAAATATAAAAATGGGGACAGAGAGGGTGGGAGTGATTGTAGGGTGGATAGCTCAGGGAAGTTTTTAGTTGATCTGCTTAAATCTTTCGGTTTGAAGGATGCCTTCGGGTCTGTTTCAATTTCAGGGGAGGGTTATACTTTCTTTAGTGTTAGTGGTGGGATAAAATCTTGAATTGATTTTTGTTTTTTATCTAAATTTCTATGTGTTGATGATTTTTCTTTAAAGAGGATGCCCTTTACGGATTATGTCCTTTTTATGTGTAAGGTGAATTGTGATTTGAAGATCAAGTATGGTAAGGGTGTTTGGAAACTGAATGTGGATTTGTTAGAAGATGAGAAGATTAAGCGTCAGTTTCTTTGGATGTATGAAAGGTGGCATGAAAGAAAGTGTGATTTTAGTAATGTGCTTATGTGGTGGGAATGGTTGAAGGTGGAAATAAAGAGGTTTTTTTTATTAAGAAAGGCTGTGAGAAAGCTAGAATGGAAAGGGAGTTGTATGATAAATTGTATCTGAGGTTGCATTTGTATGAATTAATAAATTGTGGTATTGATGTGCATGAGGAAATTGCTGAAGCAAGAAAGATAATTAAAAAGTGTATGCATGAAAAAGAAAAGAAAATTGTTTTTATGGCAAAATTGGAGAAAATGGAAAAGGATGACTCTTGTAGTAAATATTTTTTTTAAGAAAGCTTTTGAAGGAAAGACTGGTTTTGTTAGTGTTTTTGATAAGGTTGAGTGTGAAATTAATGGTACTGATGATGTTTTGCGTGAAGTTCATGAGTTTTATTGTGAGCTGTATAAAAAAAAGACAAGAGATGTTTTATTGGAAAAGGAGTTGTTGGAAGACATCGAGGTTAAGTTGGAAAAATATGATAATGATTTGTTAGAAAGGAATCTAAGTTTGGATAAGATTGCAGAGGTTGTTAGGAGTTTTAATAATGGGAAGGTACCTAGTTGTGGTGGTTTACCTGTTGAATTTTATACTTGTTTTTTTAATTTGATTGGGGTGGGTATGTTTGATGTTTGTAAGTTTGTTTTGAGAATTAATGTTTTGCCTGTTTCAATGAGGAAAGGTTTGATTGCTTTGTTATTTAAAAAGGGTGATAAGAGAGATTTGAGGAATTGGAGGCTGATTACGTTGTTGAATGTTGACTATAAGGTTATTGCAAAGGTGATGGCAAATAAAATACGTGGAGTGATTGGTAAGGTTGTGGGTGAAGAGCAAGTGTGTGCTGTTCCTGGGTATCAGATTTCTGAAAATTTGATGTTACTATGTGATGTACTGTGGTATGTGAGGGAGAGGATGAGGTCTGTTGCTGTTGCTATTGTGGATTTTGAAAAAGCGTATGATAGGGTAGTACATGATTTTATGTTTCATGTTTTAGAATGTTTAGGTTTTTCTGATAAGATTATTGGATGGTTTAAATGTTTGTATTGTGATATTGTAAGTCAAGTTCAGGTTAATGGTTTTTTGACTGAGGAATTTTGTGTTAAATCTGGAGTGCGTCAAGGATGTCTTTTGTCTCCTGTGTTATTTGTATGTGTCATTGAGCCATTGTAAACTAATTTGAGGAAGGATAAATTAGTTAGAGGTGTGAGTGTTCCTGGCAGTAATGGAAGGTGTTTAAAAGTGATTGGGTATATGGATGATGTGATTGTGGTATGTGAGACTCAGGCTGGTTTGAGGAGGGTAAAAACTTTGGTTGAATGCTTTTGTATGGCAAGTGGTTTCAGAGTTAATTGGAATAAGTGTAAAGTTAAAGTTTTTGGTAATGATAGGGAGATTGATTCCTGTGACTGACGGTGCAATTGAGGTGTTGGGTGTGAAATTTGATGTAGATTTGAAAGACTTGGAAAGTTGGGAGAATGTTTTTGATAAAGTGAGTAGAAAACTTCAGTTTTGGTCTTTAAGTACTTTATCTTCGGAAGGAAAAATGTTAGTTATTAAATCGGTTTTGATCCCTATTATGTTATATTTGGCGTTAGTTTTTCCGCCTCCTGAGAGGATTTTTCAGAGAATTTTGAGAGTGTTGTTTTCTTTTTTTCTGGAGTTCTGGTATGGAGCATTTGAAAAGAGATGTTGTTGTTAAGAGTAAGAATGTTGGTGGTAAGGGTTTTCCAAATGTGGAGAGATTTTTTTGCTGTGAAATATGTTAGTAGGTGTGTGGTTGTGAGTGGTAAGGATAGCATGGCTGGTTGTATGGTAAAGTATGCTTGTGGAAATGTTTTAAGAAAATATGGTTTGTTTGAGATTGTTAGAAAGACACCGGTATGTTTTGCTGTTCTGTGGTTTTATGTAAGGGTGGAATGTTAAATTAAAAAATATGGTTGGGAGAATGTTAGTAGGGAGATGTGGTGTGCAAACAGAATGGTGTTGAAAATGTTAGAGAAGAAGGAAGGTCTTGAGTTGATTGGGGGTTTGAATGAGAATGAATGTGTGTTGGTATGGAAAAATGTGTGTAATAAGTATTTGATGAATAGGCAGAAAGATATTAATTGGATGTGCATAAGTGTTTGCCGACAAGGGATTTTCAGAGAGTGGGTCGTTTAGTGGCTTCAGAAGTGTGTCCTAGAGATGGTTGTTGTCAAAGCGAGAGTGTTATTCATTTGTTTTGGAATTGTGAGTATGCTAGGGATGTTTGGAGAAGTTTGAAAAGGATGATGAAGGGTCTGACTGGAGTGCAGTTTTTTACTTTTAATATGATGATGTATGGTTTGTGTGGAAGTGGTGTGGAAAAGGAGAAAGCAAGATTGATATGGTTGTTGACATGTTGTGTGAAGGAGGTGTTGCGGGATGTGCATAATAATTTGATTTTTAAAAAAGAGGTAGTTACTGTTGGTAATTGTGTGGGTATGATCCGTGGGAAGTTGTTTTTGTATTTTTCTTTTGATAGGAGGCGATATGGGGAATTAGATTCTGAAGGCATCTGGAAGACAAAGAAGTGGAAGGATTGGATTATTTAGTTTTTAGGTTTTTTTTTCTCCAGTTTGCGTTTGTCTGTATTTGAAATATGTTTAATTTTATTCTGTGTGATTATTTAAGTTTTATGTTTGCATTTTTATTTTTTTCTGATGACAAAAGTTTGGGTCAATATTTCAGTTGTTTTGTAACAAGAGATATTTTGTTTGCATTTGTTATTATGATTTTATTTTGTATATATGCATATATGATTATTTTTCTAATAAAAGAATTACGAAACGATCGTCTGGGGTTGTTGCTTCTCTTGTTCAGAGAGGAATCGCCTGGTATTTCGGCACTGGACTGTCATTGGGCAGGGTCAGACTGATATGCTACAGGGTATTTTTTCTCTGTGAAGGGGCATAGTGTGCTAAAATAACGCGCACCCTGAGTTGCAATAAAAATGAACAGGCATGGAAGTTATTCTAGCTTTTGTTCTATATCAGGAGTGCTGTTCTCTCTCTTCTAATATTCAGGTGTGTACTTGCCTGCTAACTGGCTGAAGGGAACTTCTTGTAGCATAGTTGTTTGTGTTCCTGACTCATTTATTATAAGTGCTGTGTCTAAGTAACCTTAACCTTTTGGCAGTTATTTAATAGCCAATTGGAAAGAACATTTAATTTTCCATTCAAATGCAAATGAACTTTATTTTGGTAAAAAAAAGTGAGTACAAAGTTAAAGGACCATTAAATACAGACAAATTGTATAATCAACAAGTGCATAATAAAAAGACAATGCAATAGAACTTACTCTGAATTTTAAATGAGTAGTAGATTTTTTTCTGACAAAGTTTAAAATGTACTGGTCCCCTGTATCATGTGACAGCCATCAGCCAATCACAGACTCTTTTACATTTACACTGTGAACTCATGAACATGCTCAGTAGTAGCTGATGACCCAGAAATATTGTGCATATAAAAAGATTGTACACAATTTTATAATGGAAGTAAAATGGAAACACTCTTAAAACTGCATTCTCTATCTGACTCATGAAAGTTTAATTATGATTTTAGTTTCAGTATGAGTTGTTCATTTCCTGCTAATGCTAAATGGCTGAATGTTGCTTCCTCTAGCATAGGTGTTGGTGTGCATAGCTATAGTAAGTGCTGTGTCTAAGTAACCTTAGCTATTTGGCAGTAATTTATCTAGTCAAGTGGTGATGAGCATTGTTATGTATATTTGTAATATACAAGGGAGATTAAATGGCAATCCTATGGATATTATCAGAAAAAACTAGCAGGATGATTCATTGCCGATTCTTTTCTAAATCCTTGCCACAAATTGTACTTCAACGAACCGCCCACATATGGCATAGTCAACGGCATCTAGGTAACCCACTTAAATAGAGTTGGTTATACTTTAGTGCTTAACGGTCATGTCAACCATCCTTAGACCGAAGCACTGGCACGCCAAGCGATGCGTGTTTCACCCCTTAGGCTAAGGGCTTCTTCCTACTAACATATTGATGGGCTCAATATTATATAGACTTGTAGTTATCTGTGATTAAACAATAAATCACCTATGTGGTTAGTTATTGTTGGATTTGTATTTACTGTTTTTTTCCCACTATTAGTATTTACCGTTAATTGAATTCTACTTTTAATGAAGCTTACGTTTATGTATTGTCTAGTGCAAGATTGTCTTTTGTCTTTTTTTCCTTGATTTTTCGATCTTTTTCTGTCTTCTCCATTTTTTCATTCTTTTTGAATAATATTTGTAATAATTGTTCAATCTCTGTGCACCATCTCTCTGTCAATAATATTGTGAATTAGCAGAGAGCTGTATGACATATATGACTTATTAACTCTTTAGTACTGTGACAAGGTTTAATATATATATATATATATATATATATATATATTTAGACATCTCTATCCCTTTGCCTGCCTTTTTTTTTCTAACACTTGAGACCTCATATCTTTAAGCTCTTATAACATTTTGTGCGTTTTTTAAAAATAATTTTTATCAGTATTATTATTATTGTAACTGTACTTTGTAATGTATTTTGTATGTGTTTTGTGACACTTTTATTTTTCACAAAACAGTTAACCAAAGCTCTGACGACACGCAATCCCGACGCTCCTTAACTTCAAATGCACTCAAGCGATCACATTTACTTTCAACTTGTAATATGAGTGCTACACACGACATACACAAACACCCGCAAAAAAAAAACTATTCCCTTGTGCATAACTATTAGAGCCAATCATAATATGGCCCTTAGTAGACTGGGTGTTAAAGAGGGGAAAGTCTAGAAAGTAACGCTTCCTATGTGTCAAGAAGGTTGCACATGTTCTCCTATGAATTTAAAAGTGGGTTGTTAAATATTCACAACATTCTATTTTCAATAATATTTGATACAAACCTTAACTTTAAATCTCTAAGAAAATCATAAATACATTTTCTAGCTCTCCTACTGACAAAACCAGAAATACTTTTCTTATGATAGGGTTGGTAGATAACCCTGCAGCAAGGCAAAACAATTACATGACAGTTGAGTTCAATTACAAGATCATAAGCAAAGACACCCATAAATCATCTCATACCAAATATGCCAAAAAGAAACCGTAAACCTGCCTAATCCCACCTATGAGGATTTTATTAAACTCTTATTAATCATCTACACAAAACACCATCATTAACATATCCAGATATGAATGTGATAGGTCTCATTTGTGTTTTTACGCTATCTTATTTATCTTTTTTTTTTACTATAATGTATTTTGAGTGACACTCTAATAAAATTTGTGTGAAAAATATATAATTTTAACTGATTTTTATGTATATCATTGTTTTCTTTTATACTGATTGAATTACTTTAGGATTCATTTAAATTCAGCAGCATATGTTTGCATAATATAGGTTTGCAATTTAAAGGAAATTACAGTATATCCCAAGAGTTATGTTCTACTTCTTGAATACGCTAACACATTTGTATTGCATTGCAATATGCTTCAATAACTAATTATGGTATTTTGTATGATTTTCTTTGTGAAGTTTCCCTGAAGGGTATATCTATGCATAATAAAGGCTGTCATTCCTAATTTGATCAAGTTATTTAGTGTCTGTTTCCTTAAGCAAGTTCATTTAATATTTAAGATGCTTAAGAAGCAGTTTTGTTAAAGGAACAATAAGATGTAAAAAAAAACATACTTTTATTTTTCAGTTAAACAAGCACATAATGTTTCTACTTCATAGGCAGAGTAAATTTTGTGTCAGAACAACTTTCAGTCAATCCTATGTCATGTTTGGGGAAAATTAAGTGGTAGGAAAGCGTTATTGTATTTCTGATTCTCAGAAGCGTTTCAATAGACTCATTGCCAAGGTTGAGCCACTCAAATCACCTGATCTAATCTGAGGGTTGTTTCAATTTGAATCAGTGGCAGCTTTCCCCGGAGAAATGGATGTTAAGATGATGAATTAATGAATAAAGAATAGGCATGTGTTCAGTGGCAGTATTCCTTCCAAAGATGAGTGCATTGAATACTGGAGATGCAATATTGGGCAGGTCTGAAGCAATTTGCCTTTATGAAACATAACTAAACATACAAAATATATGAGGAGATTCAAAACAGCTTTCAGAACATGTAAACGCTAAGGGCCAGATTACAAGTGGAGCTCTTGAAGGAATATTGCAACTGCGCTAATTTACGTGCTTATTGCAAGTTGAAAGTGAACGGGTTTGCTCAAACGCAAACAAATTTGCATGAGTGGAGACCTAACGTAAAGAGTAAGTTAAAAAAAAAAAATGTACACCAAACACCACATAAATACATTAAAATATAGTGTTACTCAAATATAGACTATGTGATATAAATTATTAATACAAATATTAATATAAATTGAATATAGAGTTAAAAGGTATATGACAAGTTATTTGAATGGAAAGGACTATATATTACAAGTGGCGCTCAATTTAGTGCTCCCGCTTGTGTGTTAATTTTGCTAGAAGTAAACATTTTGCATGAGTTGGGTAGCAAGTGTATTATAAGTTGAAAGTAAACCATTTTTGAACAAGCACTAACCTGATGCGTGCGAAAAGCCAAACTTTGAATATCGTAAATGCATCAACGTATTCCCCCATGGACTCAATGGAGTGTTAAAAGTGGGAAAAAAAACATTTTCGTGCATAAGTTAGATCATGTTTGACCAAGTGCGTTAACCTGACATGAAATATTTCCCATTCCAATCTTCTTCAGAATATGTTCTATTTATTTTTAAATAACTGTGTATATGTATATATACATATATATATATATATATATATATATATATATATATACATATATATATATATATATATGATGCTTTTTTTAGTACTATAAATATATATATATGTATATATATATATATATATACACACAGTATATATACACACACACACATTTACATATTTAGAAATGTATATGTATGTGTCTCTATGTTAAAGCTTTTTGCATCCTTTTGTTCCCCTGTCATCTCAAACCTTATATCTTTGAGCATTTATAACTTTTTAATGAAATATTTCTTTAAATAATTTTATTAGACAGTGTTATTATAGAGGGAACAAACTGTACACAGATGGCAAACAAAGCCAAACAGGTACCTGTAAGAGGCGCCAAGTAGTAGGTGGAAATATCAGGATCACAGAATAGCAAATAGGAATCCCTTGATAAGCTGTGCAATTATTAATAGAACCAGAATGTGCAATCTGCTCCAATATCCACAATCAAATTGGCATATATATCCTAGAACAATAATACATGTATATCTGATGTAAGTATAAATCGCATACATATATATAATGTATATCCAGGCACATATATTAGTGAGCATATATATATATATATATATATATATATATATATATAAGATGTGTAACCAGGCACATATATTAGTGAACAAAATTATGCACAATCTCTAGCACACATATATGAGTAATATGGAAAGTCCAGATATAGACTAGAATGGTATAGTCCTGGTAAAGAAACCTTGTAGAGGCAGCTCCTCTGGGATGTCATGCCACAACACAGGATATGATGATCTATAATGGAAATAGTAGAGGGCAACACATAGTGCAAATCAGTCTGTAACACAGAGATTAAAGGAGAGCAGTATAAATCCTACTCACGTGATGAAAAGCACTAATGTGCAGTGTAAGCAGTCCGGAACCACACTGTCGTCCGGTAGATTCAGCGATAATTCAGGAGCAGATGGTGTCCTCGTCCCACCAGGGGGAGTCCAAAGATCCTGGGAACCGTGGCCGTGAGAATAAGGGCCCACGATAAGGCTAGAACAACAGTTCGTGAGAGAGCCTCAAATCAGCTCAGGCAGGGAGATAGCAGCTATAAGATGCAGAGTGGTAACCTCAAATGAGAGGAGTGTTACCAATAGATGGTGCAGCAGCAAAAAAGACAACATTTTACAGGCAAATACAGGGGGAATTGAGGGCCCTATTCCCGTGGGAACTTACAATCTAGATGGGTAGGAGGATGGGAAACAGGAGGTGGGGACTGCAGAGGTGAGAATGATATTAGTGAGGAGATAGAGAACAACTGTTAGTTAAGTGAAGTTAGTTTGTTAATAAGTCGGGTGATAAGCTTCCCTGAACAGAAAGGACTTTAGGGAACGTTTAAAGGAGGAGAGATTAAGGGCAAGTCTGACATCTCGAGGAAGTGCGTTCCAGAGGGTTGGTGCTGCACGAGAGAAGTCCTGTAGTCTAGAATGAGAGGTGGTGATGGTAGAGGACACAAGAAGCAGGTCGTTGTTGGATCTTAGGGGATGGGCAGGAGTATATTTGTTGATGAATGAGAACAAGTAGGGTGGGGCAGCATTGGTGAGGGCTTTGTAGGTCAGGGTGAGAATTTTGAATTTAACTCTGTTGTGAATGGGGAGCCAGTGAAGGGACTCACAGAGAGGTGCAGCAGAAACAGAGTGTTGAAAGAGGTGGATTAGCCTGGCAGATACATTTAGGATGGATTGGAGGGGAGAGAGGTGGGAGAGAGGGAGGCCAGTTAGTAAGTTGTTACAGTAGTCAAGTCGAGAAATTACCAGGGAGTGGATTAGCTGTTTAGTAGTTTCAGCACTCAGAAACGGACGGATTTTGGAGATATTGCGTAGGTGGTTGCGGCAGGATGAAGAGAGCAGTGGGATGAGGGGAATGAAGGACAGATTTGAGTCAAGCGTGACTCCGAGGCAGCAGACTTGGGGTGATGGGGAGATAGTGGTGCCGCCAACAGTGATAGAAAAATTAGCAACTGGAGTGGAGCTAGAGGGGGGAATTAGAAGTAGTTCAGTCTTGGACATATTTATTTTTAGGTGGTGAGAGGCCATCCAGGAGGAAATGCCAGATAAGCAGTCGCTGATGTGAGAGTTGACAGAAGGAGAGAGTGCAGGGGTGGAAAGGTAGATCTGGGTATCATCAGCATAGAGGCGATATCTGAAGTCATAGCTGTTAATAAGTTTACCCAGTGAAGAAGTGTAAATAGAGAAGAGTAGAGGACCCAGGACGGAGCCTTGAGGTACTCCAACAGACAGGGGCCATAGAGAGGAGGAGTCACCAGCAAAAGAGACGGAGAAGGATCTGTTAGAGAGATAAGAGTGAATCCAGGAGAGGGCAGTGTCACAGAGACCAAGAGAGTTGAGAAACCGTAGGAGAAGGGGATGGTCAACAGTGTCAAAGGCAGCAGATAGGTCAAGTAAGATGAGTATAGAGTAGTAGCCTTTGTTTTTAGCAGAAAGGAGATCATTAGTAACCTTGGTGAGGGCAGTCTCAGTTGAGTGTTGGGGACGGAAGCCAGATTGCAGGGGGTCGAGCAATGAGTTGGAGGACAGGAAGTGGGTTAGGCGATTGAAAACTAGTTTTTCAAGAAATTTTGAAGCTAGCGGGAGCAGTGATATGGGGCGGTAGTTTGCAGGGGAGTTAGGGTCAAGGGAGGGTTTTTTGAGGATGGGGTGACCTTCGCATGTTTGAAGGAGGCAGGGAATGAGCCGGTAGAAAGGGATAGGTTAAATATGTGAGTAAGAGCCGGAGTGAGGGTGGTAGACAGAGGAGGAATTAGATGTGAAGGAATAGGGTCAAGTGGGCAGGTAGTGAGGTGTGAAGAAGACAAATGGGAAGCCACTTCACTCTCAGTGGTTGGGAGGAGGGTGCAGAGAGTGGCAGAGGGGGTGAATGGGAGCGGAGTTTGGAGATTGCAGGGTTGTGTTGGGATGTTTCCTCGGATTGCAAGTGTTTTATTGAAAAAATAGTCAGCAAGGTCTTGAGCACTGAATGCAGATGAGGGGGATGGTGCAGGTGGGTAGAGGAGAGAGTTGAAAATGGAGAAGAATCTTTTAGGGTTTGAGGAGTAAGTGGATATAAGAGAAGAGAAGTAGGTTTGCTTAGCTAAGTGAAGGGCAGAGGTGTAAGAGTAAAGAATGAACTTATAGGGGGGTAGTTATCATCGTGTCAACTTTCCTGCCTTTGCCGGCCCAATACGCCCACCTAAGCTCGCCTACCTTCGCTGCCGCGGACCTGAAAAAATACGCCTAAGTTATCAAATAAAGCTGTCAAAAAGCCACGGGGCGATGAGCAGCAGACTGTGAGAGTTATCACTCATCCGATCTCGCTGCTCTTCGGTTTTTTCCCAGCTTTATTGCTAGCCTGTCACTAAGCACTCACACTAAACTGCACTGTTCTACCCCCTATACCGGCGCCCCCGGAGCCCCCCGCAACTAAATAAAGTTACTAACCCCTAAACCGCCGCTCCTAGACACCGCCACAACTCTTATAAATGTATTAACCCCTAAACCGCCGCTCCTAGACCCTGCCGCAACTCTGATAAATGTATTAACCCCTAAACCGCTGCTCCCTGAACCCGCCACAACCTATCTTAAATTTATTAACCCCTATCCTGCCCCCCCTACACCGTCGCCACCTATAATAAATTTATTAACCCCTATCCTGCCCCCCACTGCACCGCCGCCACTGTAATAAATTTATTAACCCCTAAACCTAAGTCTAACACTAACCCTAACACCCCCCTAACTTAAATATTAATTAAATAAATCTAAATAATATTTCTATTATGAACTAAATTAATCCTATTTAAAACTAAATACTTACCTATAAAATAAACCCTAATATACCTACAATATAAATAATAATTATATTGTAGCTATCTTAGGATTTATTTTTATTTTATAGGTAACTTTCAATTTATTTTAACTAGGTACAATAGCTATTAAATAGTTATTAACTATTTAATAGCTTACCTAGCTAAAATAAAGAGAAATTTACCTTTAAAATAAAAAATAACCTAAGTTACAATTACACCTAACACTACACTATACTTTAATAAATTATTTATATTTAAAACTAAATACTTAACTGTAAAATAAACCCTAAGATAGCTACAATGTAATTCATAATTACATTGTAGCTATTTTAGGATTTATATTTATTTTACAGGTAACTTTGTATTTATTTTAGCTAGTTAGAATAGTTATTAAATAGTTATTAACTATTTAATAACTACCTAGCTAAAAGAAATACAAAATTACCTGTAAAATAAATCCTAACCTAAGTTACAATTAAACCTAACACTACACTATCATTAAATTAATTAAATACATTAAATACAAATAACTACAATTAAATACAATTACATAAACTAACTAAAGTACAAAAAATAAAAAAAGCTAAGTTACAAAAAATAAAAAACATAAGTTACAAACATTTAAAAAATATTACAACAATTTTAAGCTAATTACACCTAATCTAAGCACCCTAATAAAATAACAAAGCCCCCCAAAATAAAAAAATGATGTGAAACAAAAACAAAAACAGAGGCGCCACATGTGTAGATCAATAAAACCAAAGCATCCAATAAAGGAGCAGAAAAAGGGTACTCACAAACGAGGCGGCACTCTCTTGTGCCAGTAGGGGCGGGCTGGTTTTCAACAGCAAACCGGCTGGCTGTGTGTTGATCTCCCCCAGATGAACTGGAAATCTTTGCCTCCTGGATGACAAACTTCGGCCGAAACTGCAGTGGAAGGAGGAGGAAGAGCTGGAGTGCCCTTAGGTTACTGCTATGAGGGTAGTTACACCAACACCAGACTTATGTAAAAGTATAAAATCAGTATTTTATTTGTACAAAATAAAAATACCAAACGGTATAACAAATTACAGCTGGGTGATGACAACCTATCTCCCCATAGACCATACAAAATAGCGACGCGTTTCTCGGGGAACACCCCGTTTCCTCAGGCTTGTATATTCATTGTGTACATGGGTGCCCTTTATATAGGGCTCAGTAACCTAATGTTCAAAATAAACCCTCCCTTTCCTTTGCACAGATTGACCTATCATGTCCTTCCTTTCCCAACACTCCCCATTGTTGTGATGGTGTTCTATTCAATTAATTAAAATTGTATGTTACATCTACATTATCAAGTATATAACCTTATATACCCATGTGTCTATAAAGGTAATATGGTAGTGAGCGGTTAGATCGAAAATTGACAGTTTCGATCGTTCCCTGTGGATGTTGTTAGCGGAGTAAACAAGCTAACATATGTGGCGTGCCTGGCCAATGTGTTACGACCATGTTGGGGGCCTGTCCTTATATGGCACTCTCATTGGTTACGCTATATGCTGCATGTTAAAGATAATATTATCATGACGTAACGTCATGTGGTCGGGAATGTAGCGAATGGCTGATGCCGTGATTCAGACGTCAAAAAAGACGACGCATGATCACATGATCACTACGGCCCGAGTGTATACATCTCTCTATCTATTGTGGTTGCTAAGGGCGAAATGATTACGCCCATATCTACTTCTAACACCAATGGAATAACGTAAATTGTGATTGGTATCGTGCCATTGGTTGTTTATACATTTGTAATATTACGATCTATATAATAGAACATCAAATAAGTGAATAAATATCGCTAATAGTGAAATTACACATCATGGGCTCATGGCTATTCAGCATAAAGTCCACAAGTCAATATAAATAATTAATAAAGTGGTTAAACTTGTGGTTTCGACGATCAGAAAGATCTCTGAATTTTCCAGTGAATGAATCAAGACATAGAAAAAGACTAGGAGTAAAACCTTTGAAACTACAAGATACACCAAAAATATGTGGTTTTCCGTTCTGAAATCTATAGGTTACCATTTAGTTTAATATATATAAATAAATTGCCATGATGTGTGTAGGGTGACTAACTGGTGGATTTCAATAAGGGACTTAGATCAGAATATATATATATAGAGAGAGGATGAAATGGGAATAGTGAATTACATTTTAAGTGAAAACCCTAATGTAGTGACAATGTTGCCCTATAAAATAAGAGTGTAGGGGTGTATAAATGGGCTGACAAAGATTGTGAATAAGTGGTGAGAATGTGTGATAGAACCTAATGTGATGGGTTGAGGTTAGATACTAATAATGTAGAAAAGGAGAAGACATAAAATACAATGTATTAAATATGGTAGTCTAGATTCCTAATCAATATGTGATGCATTTGACCATAACTATAAATAAAATTTCTGTGGTCTAAGATTATATAATGCTTGTAGATACAAAACCTCCAACAATGGGGTGTGGAAAAGTCTAGCGAACAAAATATACATATAACCATACATATATTGAAAGTAGCAGTATCTCATATGTATATATAAACATGAATATCTACACAAATGCTGCAGAGTCTATGACCTCATTAAGGCCAGTTGGAAATAAACTATTGAATTTGTAAATCCAGTAGGTTTCCCTTTGTCTCAATTTGGAAAACCTATTGTACATATTACTTGGAGGAATTCTTTCCAATGGTGTTATTTTGAATGAACATTTACCAGGAATATAGCTGTTGCACATATGTCTAGAAACACTATGTTTTAGCGATTTAGATTCAATATTCCTCAAATGTTCGCTCCATCTGGTCCTGACCTTCCTACAGGTCCTGCCTATATACTGAATCCCACATTGGCAGGACAGTGCGTATATTATATAATTGGAATCACAGGACAGTCGGTTTTTTATAGGTACTAACTCCTTTGTGTTGTTAGCTAATATGTTACTGTGACCGTAAAAACAACCCAGATTTGCTTACCAAGTGGTATAGTATCCTAGATGATTGTTCTTTCAAACTAATTGACCTACTCATCTCCCATAGACAGCAATTGGTTGATGAGGTAGGGTTAGAAATAGATAACATTCAGAAAGAATTAGAAGGGTTCAAAGAACATCCTGAATATCATAAACTTAACACTCAAACAATCAAATCGGTAGACGAATATCAAACAGAAATTATAACCAACAAAAACAGTAAAATCAAAAGAGATGAGGAAGACTATAGTAAAGGGGAAGTTTATACTTATAATAGAACTAAACCCAATAAAGCCAATGATTGGATTGTGGTTCAACATCATAAAAATAAAAATAAAAACAACTATAATCATCAGTCCCATTTTAATTCCAATAGGAATAATAAACATAATCAAAAGAATCAATTCAATCACAATACACAGCTTCCACGTGATAACCATCATGGGTATTATAATGATAGCCGTAGTACTGATTTTCAGCAATACAATGGGGGCCCGGGTGGTAACCGTAATACAGAACCTCACCACAATAGACCGACCTATACAGATAGGGACTATAGAGGAACATCACAATATCAGGAATACCCCAACCCTAATTATATTCCTATTAATAATAGATTCCAAGCCCTTAGTTCTGGGCAAGATGAGGTATTTGACCATTCGAGAGAAGAAAGACCCTCTACATCCAGGGCCACCATTATCCCCCCTACTCCATCTGGGCCTTTTTTAGAGAATTCGAACCTCGCACCCTTATGGAGGCGACCAAACTCTACCACAAATCAAAAGAAAAGACCCTACCCAAACGGGGAAGGAGAGGGAGAGGGAAAACCAACAAAAAAGAAAAACTCTCAAAACTAAGAAAGGGTATATTCAATCTCTCTTCCCATATACTCTCTGATGATGAGGTGAGAGTTTTGGGAAGAGGTCTTTCTTATTGCCCTCCTAATCCTCACAACATTTTTGAGCTTTTTGTGGATCTCAATAAATATACCCGCAAACTGTCCATTCAGAGATATTTTGCTATTAAGGCTTTGAGGAAACAAAACGTAGAGGGTTTACCCGTCTTATTGAATTCAGGTCAGACGAGAAACCCTCCTATGGTTATATCACATGATCCGAGCTCACTAATGGAGGAACTATTTGAAGGGGTTATACACACTTCATTGGCTCCTCCCTCATCCTTTTATCCGCCTAAGGAGGAAGTGTCTTATATTGATTTATATCAGCAATTGGTTTTAGAAGATTTTGAATCTATGCCAAAAAGGATCATGGGTAAAAAGAAAACTTGGCCCAATGAAGCTAGAGCCCTTAAAAGTCTGATGGATGACCATAATTTGGTCATCCGTCAGGCTGATAAGGGCGGTGGCATAGTACTGCAGAATTATTCAGACTATGTAAAAGAAGCCTGTTGGATTCTAGAAGATACTAATTATTACACTAAACTTAAAGGGACATTATACACTCATTTTTTCTTTGCATAAATGTTTTGTAGATAATCTATTTATATAGCCCATAAAGTTTTTTTTTTAATTAATGTATAGTTTTGCTTATTTTTAAATAACATTGCTCTGACTTTCAGACTCCTAACCAAGCCCCAAAGTTTTATGTGAATACGCTCGACTACCTACTCCAGCTTGCTCCTGTTTGTGTAAAGGGTCTTTTCATATGCAAAAGAAGGGGGGGGGGGGGAGTGTCTTATTTGCCACTTGCAGTGGGCTTTCCAGCTACCTTTTCAACAGAGCCAAAGTGACAGCTTCTAAGTAAGTTTTTAAACAGTTTTATACTGGATTTTTATATCAGTATCTGTGCATATTATTCTTTATAGTAGTGTCTATTACATGCAGTTATATGAAAATGAGTGTATACTGTCCCTTTAAGTATGATCCCACTACAGAGTATATGAAAACTCTTACTACCCTATTGGAAAAAGGCCTCAATTTAAAGATCCTCACTAAAAAAGAGAAAAGATACCTAACTCCGGACCATCCGAGCATACCTTATTACTACCATCTCCCCAAATTGCACAAGAATGAAAAAGAGCCTCCTGGCAGGCCTATCATAGCTGGCATGAATAGTATTACCGACAGATTATAAGAATATATTGACATCTACCTACAGAGGTATGTCATTAATTTACCATCTTATATTAAGGACACTAAAGATTTGCTCAACAAACTCTCTCTTGTGCAATTGGATAAAAGTAAGAACTATCTTTGTCTCACATGTGATGTCGGATCACTTTATTCGAATATATCTCATGATTTGGGGATCAACACCACTATGATATATTTGAATAGAGATTTGTATATGCCTTCAATCCAAAAGGAATATTTAATCTCACTTATCAATTTTATTTTAAAACATAATTATTTTCAGTTTCTTGATACTTTTTATCTACAGATTAGGGGAACGGCCATGGGCACCAGATTTGCCCCTAGTTTTGCCAACCTGTTCATGGGTTGTTATGAAGACCATTATGTATACAATTCAGAATGGAGGGGCAATCTGGTGTTCTATGGCCGTTATATAGATGATCTTATTTTTATTTTTGATGGCCTAGAATCAGAAGCTTTAGATTTTGTATCACACTTAAATGATAATAATATGGGCATTAGTTTTACCCATAATTTACAAAAGGAAAATATAGAATTTTTGGATGTGATTCTTTCTTGGGATCAGGAAGAGAATATATCTACGTCCACTTTTTTCAAAAAAGTGGACTGCAATAATTTTTTACATTTCTCAAGCAACCATTTAACAAAATGGAAAACTAATATCCCTTTCAGTCAGTTTTGCAGACTGCGAAGGAACTGTAGTACCATTGATCAATACAATCGGCAATCACAGATCCTTAAATGTAGATTTATTGAAAAGGGATACCCGGCTGAATTAGTTACTAAGGGCTATGAGAGAGCCAAAAATCTACATAGGGAACAATTATTATCCTCTGTCTCATCAAAAGACAGAGATAAGGAAACTTTTGTTAACAAACAACCTTTGTTTGTTACACAATACAACTCAAACCACAAAATTATTAATAAAGTTCTTAAGAAACATTGGCCGATTCTTCTAAAAGACCCCGTCTTGAAGAAAACACTTCCATTACAACCTAAATTAGTGTTCAAAAGAGCCCCTACTTATAAACAAAAACTAGCCCCAAGTAAGGTGGTGATGTCAAAAAGGAAATCTGTTAATATTGCCAGACTGAGAGATCAGACTCATAATAAACATACCTTCAACAAAACAGGGGCCTTTAGATGTGGAAAGAAACAATGTCACATGTGCAAATATATAACACACGGTCACAGTAACATATTAGCTAACAACACAAAGGAGTTAGTACCTATAAAAAACCGACTGTTCTGTGATTCCAATTATATAATATACGCACTGTCCTGCCAATGTGGGATTCAGTATATAGGCAGGACCTGTAGGAAGGTCAGGACCAGATGGAGCGAACATTTGAGGAATATTGAATCTAAATCGCTAAAACATAGTGTTTCTAGACATATGTGCAACAGCTATATTCCTGGTAAATGTTCATTCAAAATAACACCATTGGAAAGAATTCCTCCAAGTAATATGTACAATAGGTTTTCCAAATTGAGACAAAGTGAAACCTACTGGATTTACAAATTCAATAAATTATTTCCAACTGGCCTTAATGAGGTCATAGACTCTGCAGCATTTGTGTAGATATTCATGTTTATATATACATATGAGATACTGCTACTTTCAATATATGTATGGTTATATGTATATTTTGTTCGCTGGACTTTTCCACACCCCATTGTTGGAGGTTTTGTATCTACAAGCATTATATAATCTTAGACCACAGAAATTTTATTTATAGTTATGGTCAAATGCATCACATATTGATTAGGAATCTAGACTACCATATTTAATACATTGTATTTTATGTCTTCTCCTTTTCTACATTATTAGTATCTAACCTCAACCCATCACATTAGGTTCTATCACACATTCTCACCACTTATTCACAATCTTTGTCAGCCCATTTATACACCCCTACACTCTTATTTTATAGGGCAACATTGTCACTACATTAGGGTTTTCACTTAAAATGTAATGCACTATTCCCATTTCATCCTCTATATATATATATATATATATATATATATATATATATATATATATATATATATATATATTCTGATCTAAGTCCCTTATTGAAATCCACCAGTTAGTCACCCTACACACATCATGACACTTTATTTATATATATTAAACTAAATGGTAACCTATAGATTTCAGAACGGAAAACCACATATTTTTGGTGTATCTTGTAGTTTCAAAGGTTTTACTCCTAGTCTTTTTCTATGTCTTGATTCATTCACTGGAAAATTCAGAGATCTTTCTGATCGTCGAAACCACAAGTTTAACCACTTTATTAATTATTTATATTGACTTGTGGACTTTATGCTGAATAGCCATGAGCCCATGATGTGTAATTTCACTATTAGCGATATTTATTCACTTATTTGATGTTCTATTATATAGATCGTAATATTACAAATGTATAAACAACCAATGGCACGATACCAATCACAATTTACGTTATTCCATTGGTGTTAGAAGTAGATATGGGCGTAATCATTTCGCCCTTAGCAACCACAATAGATAGAGAGATGTATACGCTCTGGCCGTAGTGATCATGTGATCATGCATCGTCTTTTTTGACGTCTGAATCACGGCATCAGCCATTCGCTACATTCCCGACCACATGACGTTACGTCATGATAATATTATCTTTAACATGCAGCATATAGCGTAACCAATGAGAATGCCATATAAGGACAGGCCCCCAACATGGTCGTAACCCATTGGCCAGGCACGCAACATATGTTAGCCTGTTTACTCCGCTAACAACATCCACAGGGAACGATCGAAACTGTCAATTTTCGATCTAACCGCTCACTACCATATTACCTTTATAGACACATGGGTATATAAGGTTATATACTTGATAATGTAGATGTAACATACAATTTTAATTAATTGAATAGAACACCATCACAACAATGGGGAGTGTTGGGAAAGGAAGGACATGATAGGTCAATCTGTGCAAAGGAAGGGGAGGGTTTATTTTGAACATTAGGTTACTGAGCCCTATATAAAGGGCACCCATGTATACAATGAATATACAAGCCTGAGGAAACAGGGTGTTCCCCGAGAAACGCGTCGCTATTTTGTATGGTCTATGGGGAGATAGGTTGTCATCACCCAGCTGTAATTTGTTATACCGTTTGGTATTTTTATTTTGTACAAATAAAATACTGATTTTATACTTTTACATAAGTCTGGTGTTGGTGTAACTACCCTCATAGCAGTAACCTAAGGACACTCCAGCTCTTCCTCCTCCTTCCACTGCAGTTTCGTCCGAAGTTTGTCATCCAGGAGACAAAGATTTCCAGTTCATCTGGGGGAGATCAACACACAGCCAGCTGGTTTGCTGTTGAAAACCAGCCCGCCCCTACTGGCACAAGAGAGTGCCGCCTCGTTTGTGAGTACCCTTTTTCTGCTCCTTTATTGGATTCTTTGGTTTTATTGATCTACACATGTGGCGCCTCTGTTTTTGTTTTTGTTTCACATCATAGAATTACATCATCCAGTTGGGTGAAGACAGAGAGCAGCCTGTTCAAGTACTGATGGACATTTGAAGAAACTTGCTGGACTTTCTAGATCTGGTTGCCTACACTATTGATCCGTACAACTCTTGACACTCAATCATAGCATTACTTACCTGAAATTTAATATACCGAATGTGTATATATGGTGTGTAATATTGTCATTTGCTCTACTGCTAGTCAACATCCCTCCACATTTCATATACTAGCACATACACCTTTATGTCGGCACCCTTTATATATATTTCTCGCAAGAGTTAAGCGCCTCCTATAGAAGCCTAGTGATAGTTTTATCACGGTGACTTCTGTTTAGTTTAAAATAAAAAAATGCCCTACCCTATTCTACATTAAAAAAGTTCAATGCTCTTTTACCTTACCAGCCCTTAAAAGGGCCTTTTGTGGGGCATGCCCCAAAGAAAACTGCTCTTTTGCCTGTAAAAGCAAAATACAACCCCCCCAACATTAAAACCCACCACCCACATACCCCTAATCTAACCCAAACCCCCCTTAAAATAACCTAACACTAATCCCCTGAAGATCATCCTACCTTGAGTCGTCTTCACTCAGCCGAGCCACCGATGGAACTGAAGAGGAAATCCAGAGCGCCAGAAGTGATCCTCCAAGGGGCGCTGAAGAAATCTTCCATCCGATGAAGTGATCCTCCAAGCGGCGCTGAAGAAGTCTTCCATCCGGCCGATGTCATCTTCCAATCAGATTGAGATTGCATTCTATTGGCTGATCGGAACAGCCAATAGAATGCGATCTCAATCTGATTGGCTGATTCAATCAGCCAATCAGATTTTTACTACCTTAATTCCGATTGGCTGATAGAATCCTATCAGCCAATCGGAATTGAAGGGACGCCATCTTGGATGACGTCCCTTAAAGGAGCCTTCATTCGTCGTTAGTCCGTCGGGGAAGAAGGATGTTCCGCGTCGGCGGGATGAAGATCGATCCTGAAGCAAGAAGATTGAAGACCCCGCTTGGAAGATGACATTGCCCGGATGGAAGATGATCTTCAGCGCCGCTTGGAAGATGACATCGGCAGGATGGAAGACTTCTTCAGCGCCGCTTGGAGGATCACTTCATCGGATGGAAGATTTCTTCAGCGCCCCTTGGAGGATCACTTCTGGCGCTCCGGATTTCCTCTTCAGTTCCATCGGTGGCTCAGCTGAGTGAAGACGACTCAAGGTAGGATGATCTTCAGGGGATTAGTGTTAGGTTATTTTAAGGGGGGTTTGGGTTAGATTAGGGGTATGTGGGTGGTGGGTTTTAATGTTGGGGGGGTTGTATTTTTCTTTTACAGGCAAAAGAGCAGTTTTCTTTGGGGCATGCCCCACAAAAGGCCCTTTTAAGGGCTGGTAAGGTAAAAGAGCTTTGAACTTGTTTAATGTAGAATAGGGTAGGGCATTTTTTTTTATTTTGGGGGGCTTTGTTATTTTATTAGGGGGCTTAGATTAGGTGTAATTAGCTTAAAATTGTTGTAATATTTTTTAAATGTTTGTAACTTATGTTTTTTATTTTTTGTAACTTAGCTTTTTTTATTTTTTGTACTTTAGTTAGTTTATGTAATTGTATTTAATTGTAGTTATTTGTATTTAATTTATTTAATTAATTTAATGATAGTGTAGTGTTAGGTTTAATTGTAACTTAGGTTAGGATTTATTTTACAGGTAATTTTGTATTTCTTTTAGCTAGGTAGTTATTAAATAGTTAATAACTATTTAATAACTATTCTAACTAGCTAAAATAAATACAAAGTTACCTGTAAAATAAATATAAATCCTAAAATAGCTACAATGTAATTATGAATTACATTGTAGCTATCTTAGGGTTTATTTTACAGGTAAGTATTTAGTTTTAAATAGGAATAATTTATTAAAGTATAGTGTAGTGTTAGGTGTAATTGTAACTTAGGTTAGTTTTTATTTTACAGGTAAATTTCTCTTTATTTTAGCTAGGTAAGCTATTAACTAGTTAATAACTATTTAATAGCTATTGTACCTAGTTAAAATAAATTGAAATTTGCCTGTAAAATAAAAATAAATCCTAAGATAGCTACAATATAATTATTATTTATATTGTAGCTATATTAGGGTTTATTTTAAAGGTAAGTATTTAGTTTTAAATAGGATTAATTTAGTTCATAATAGAAATATTATTTAGATTTATTTAATTAATATTTAAGTTAGGGGGGTGTTAGGGTTAGTGTTAGACTTAGGTTTAGGGGTTAATACATTTCTTACAGTGGCGGCGGTGTAGTGGGGGGCAGGATAGGGGTTAATAAATTTATTACAGTGGCGGCTGTGTAGTGGGGGGCAGGATAGGGGTTAATAAATTTATTATAGGTGGCGACGGTGTAGGGGGGGCAGGATAGGGGTTACTAGGTATAATGTAGGTGGCGGTGGGCTCCGGGAGCGGCGGTTTTGGGGTTAATACATATATTATAGTTGCGGTGGGCTCCGGGAGCGGGGGTTTAGGGGTTAATATGTATAGAGTAGCTTACGGTGGGCTCCGGGAGCGGCGGTTTAGGGGGTAATACATTTATTTAGTTGCGGCGGTGTAGGGGGGCAGATTAGGGGTGTTTAGACTCGGGCTACATGTTAGGGTGTTAGGTGCAGACAGCTTCCATAGGAATCAATGGGATGTCTGGCAGCAGCGAACTTGTACTTTCGCTATGGTCAGACTCCCATTGATTCCTATGGGATCCGCCGCCTCCAGGGTGGCGGATTGAAAACCAGGTACGCTGGGCCGTAAAAGTGCCGAGCGTACCTGCTAGTTTTTTTATAACTAGCAAAAGTAGTCAGATTGTGCCGCACTTGTGTGCGGAACATCTGGAGTGACGTAAGAATCGATCTGTGTCGGACTGAGTCCGGCAGATCGAAGTTTACGTCACAAAATTCTACTTTTGCCGTTCTGAAGCCTTTGATAACTAAGGCGAATCAGCCTCGCCACAAATACGCTGTGGAATTCCAGCGTATTTGAGGTTGACGGCTTGATAACTACCCCCCATAGTGCATGAAATCAGGTTCAGAGCAGGATTTCCTCTAGACGTGTTCAGCAGTGCGGGAGCATTTTTGTAGGTAACGTGTTTGTTGGGAGTGCCAGGGTTGGAGCTGACGATGTGGGGCTTTGCGAGGTTGGGGCGGAGCGAGATTGTCAAGAGAGTATTGTTATAGTGGGTTATAGCAATAGTGGGTTATAGTCAGGGCAGGATATCATGGAAGTGTGGGAAGGCGTAGTTGAATAAGATTGGAGAGTTGGACAGCGTCCACAGTGTGCAGATTTCTACTGGTGCGTGGGCGAGAGGGGGAAGTAGGTTTAGCATCTATATTAGGATTAAAGGTGAGCAGATGGTGGTCTGAGATGGGAAATGGGCGACAGGCAACATCAGAGAGAGCAGAGATAGAAGAATACCAGATCAATCGAGTGTCCATCGTGGTGGGTAGGGAATAGGGTGGATTGTGAGAGGCTGAAGGAGTTAGTGAGTGAGAGAAGTTTAGAGGCAGCAGGGGCAGATGGGTTGTCAATGGGGATGTTGAAGTCCCCTAGGATTAGAGCAGGTGTATTTTTAGAGAGAAAGTAAGGAAGCCAGGCAGCAAAGCTGTCAAGGAATTGCGAGGTTGGTCAAGGGGGGCGATAGATAGCTGCCACTCTGAGAGAGAGAGGGGAGAACAGGCGAATGCAGTGGACTTCAAAGGAAGAAAAGGAGAGAGATGGAAATGGGGATAGGTACTGATAGGAACAGGAGGGGGAGAGTAAGATGCCAACACCACCACCGTGTCTCTCACCTGGCCTAGGTGTGTGGCTAAAGTGGAGACCACCGTGTATGAGAACAGCCCATATAAACACATGTATATACATGTATACAGACACAAACACATTTAGTTGATTGATTCCAGTTTCAGTATTTAAACTTCACTTTTATTGTTGGCTAATACTGGCCCTATAATAAAAACACTTTTTTTTTTTGTGCCACAACTATCTTGTAGCAGAAGCACTAGCTACTATTTTAACTTTTTTAAGTTTAAGCTACTCTCCAGCTGCTCCTTTTGCTTGAATATATTTCACTCAGTAAATAAGGAGTTAACAAATTTCTATTAACAAACAAACGTTTTCAAAATTCATCTGAACCGAATGACTTCAGGAACTAATCTTGGACAAAATGACATTTTTTTTATGACATATGATTCATCCGAAACCAATTTTTTACCATGCACATCTTTAGTACATAGCACAAACTGCAGCCTTGCAGTTATTATATGCAGTTTACATGCTGTTAAATTAGAAGTTATAATGTAATCTATCATTAAGTAACCCCACTCAAGCGCTCTACACAAAAGCCCTAACTGCAAAGTCATACAAATGTCTTTATTCCTGCCTTACTAGCATTGACCTAACCTTAATAATTCCTACTTTGCAGAGTCCAAAGCACCTAAACCTTCAACAGCTACCTAATAGCTCTGTAGGTGTGATCTAGTCTAATTTTACCTCCATTATAAAGGTTTGTTTTAAGAAAATGTGGTTAAGTAAGAAGGTAACCAATCAACTTTGAGGTTGGAGGGTTTTGTGTTCCCATTTTTCTTTTTTTCTATATAATTCTTTATTGAGGCCTTTAAATACTGTACAGGCCAGTAAACTAAATTTCCAGGAATGTACTTTGGCATAGGCAAACAAGACACTTACCTAGGGCGGCAGATTTGGGTGAGGGGCAGCACTTTATGAGTCACACACGCTCACTACACACACATATATGTGCATTACACTCACTATACACATACAGGCACTTGAACATAAACATATACTTTGGAAATGCCTTGAAAAAAAAAGTAAAGTTACACCCTGACCAAAAAAGATTACCGCCAAAAAAGGCTTAAAACCTGGGAGGGTGTGGGAGCAGCAGAATTTTGAGTGCCAAGAGCAACACAAAACCAAAATATGCCACTGAAAATATCTCTTTCTTAGAGCCAGCAAGGTATGCGATACCTACGGGCAATTGTTTAAAGTTAGAGAACTAGTCAAGTAGTATCAATCATATCAACATCTATAGAAAATATCCTGTTTTCCTGACCGCTGACAGCAAGATATTATCTGAGCTTTTTTCTCTAAGGTAAAATCTAAAGACGAAATTTTATTTTACAAAACCTCATAACAATCAGTTGGCCCTTATAATAGCATTTGTCAACATTCAATTACTAACCACTTAATTACTTAACAAAGGAGTATTACAGCTCAAATGGGCCAAGCAAATAACCTATGCATGAACATGGAGTCTGCTATAGAAACCCTCATCATATTGTCAGAAGTGTACCACCCAATCACTAACAGTGAAAAAAATAACAGAACATGACATTGTTCAAAGCCACCAGCTCTACAGTCTTGAAAAATGTAAATAATTTGATAGTATAGCACAACTTCAATATATATTTAGACTCTAAACAGTGCAATTAAACATGAAGGGAGTAAAGCAATGCAATTGTTATAGTGCAAATCAAAAAAATATTCTATTTATTGCAGGGAAGCAGCACTAATAATTCTCTATCCATTATCAGATATATATCACCATATCATCATTACAAGTATTACTGGAGCATGCAAAAAATAGAAAGACAAGTTGACACTAGGCTTTATCTATGTCATAGGGGCCTATTTATCAAGATCCATAAGGAGCTTTATGTCCCGTGTTTCTGGCGAGCCTTCAGGTTCGCCAGAAACACAAGTTATGAAGCAGCTGTCTAAAGACCGCTGCTCCATAACCTGTCCGCCTGCTCTGAGGCAGCGGACAGACATCGCCGAAAATCAACCCGATCCAATGCAATCGGGTTGATTGACACCCCCTGCTAGCGGCCGATTGGCCGCAAATCTGCAGGGGGCAGCATTGCACCAGCAGTTCACAAGAACTGCTGGTGCAATGATAAATGCAGAGAGCTTATGCTGTCGGCATTTATCAATGTGCAGCAAACATGATCCCCAATATTGGATCATGTCCGCTCGCATCAAGATAAATAGGCCCCAAAGTCTTTTCAAACTGTATACCAGCAAGCTCCAGTATGATACCAGAGCATAAGAAGCTTACAACCAAAGATTTTAAATGTTCTGCAAGTGGCAAGTTACATTCAGGCATTACACTCCCTTACTGTAAAGTGCCGCCGGCCCACAATATCTCTTCCATGAAACACAAACATATACTGTCTTAGCCGAGACACATAAGTCCATCTTTAAAGGAATGGTCAGGCACAACTTCTTATTAAAAGCAAAAGATTGCTCTAGGGGAAAGTCCACTATATGCCCCAGGAAGCTGATATCGCTGGCCCAGTAAGCAGCTGCAGATAGAACATAGGACCACATGTAAGTATTAGGGCCAAAATAGAAGGTGTCAAGCTGCTGCATTAATAAAAACAGTAAAGCTACTGAAAATCTCACACCCTACAGAGTAATCTCTTGCATCTCAGGGGCATGCTGTTGTTGTTCTGAGAGAAGCAATCTCCACTTAGGCAGTAGTAAGGCTTAAGTGCCACTCTCTCCCCTCTTAGATTCACTGCATGTCTGAGATGTCTCAAACAGGGGTATCGTGGACCTTACTGTATCCGGCTGCTTGCCGATCGGCACAGTAACAGCAGGGTCGGACCAAACACAAGGTCTAGCCCTGTTCCCCAGAGCCACATAATCTACTATCTCTGTCTGGGCAACTATTATCTCTAGTATCTTGAGCTTAAAGTCATCAAAAAGGGTATATAATGTTGCAAAAAAGTCCTCCATTGTAAATGCGTAGTTGTTAGATAATACTAGAATGAGTTAATGCAGTTTATGCATAAAACTGTGTTACAGCAAGCATCCAGTGACAGTTGCTGGGGTGTTGGGTGTGGAGGCTATGACCTGAAAATAGTATCTGGAATATTAAGGCTGAAGGTTCACACAATACACAACTTATTCAATGCCGGAACCTCTTGTAGCCTAAGATCTAGAGGTCTGATCTGAATGTTAGATGATCCCATATAATGTAGATTTCGAAGAGATTATCCTGTGAGCTGGAGCACCACAAAATATTGTGACCTAAGATGGCCGCTGCCTGGAAGTTCCCCCTGTGTTCCCACTTTGTTGGTTGGTCACTTAATTGTTTCTGTCGGGGCCTTACACTATTCAAATATAATTGCAGCAAAGCTGTAAGAAATGAAATTGCTTCATATTAAGTTGGAGGTTTGGTGTATCATACAATATATAATATTGAGCCGGTGGCCCAGCACTCCTTTTACTTTGGTGTTATCCACGCCTGGGTGCAATCCTCATGGGGATTAGATAAAACTGTACAGGTGCAGGAGGGCACTCACAGGACTTCTAAAGCAAATCATATAACTTTATTTCCAAATGTGTTATAACATTAATTTGAATGTCGACGTTTCAACCCCATCATGGGCCTTCTTCAAGACAAATTACGATTAGAGTAGAACAGCATGCATCCACTCACAATGGCATCTGAGCTGAACTCCCAATAGCACAGAGAAAGATATTTGGAAATAAAGTTATATGATTTGCTTTAGAAGTCCTGTGAGTGCCCTCCTGCACCTGTACAGTTTTATATATATATATATATATATATATATATATATATATATATATATATATATATATATATATATATTTCTCCAACATAGGTGTGTCCGGTCCACGGCGTCATCCTTACTTGTGGGATATTCTCTTCCCCAACAGGAAATGGCAAAGAGCCCAGCAAAGCTGGTCACATGATCCCTCCTAGGCTCCGCCTACCCCAGTCATTCACTTTGCCGTTGTACAGGCAACATCTCCACGGAGATGGCTTAGAGTTTTTTAGTGTTTAACTGTAGTTTTTATTATTCAATCAAGAGTTTGTTATTTTGAAATAGTGCTGGTATGTACTATTTACTCAGAAACAGAAAAGAGATGAAGATTTCTGTTTGTATGAGGAAAATGATTTTAGCAACCGTCACTAAAATCCATGGCTGTTCCACACAGGACTGTTGAGAGCAATTAACTTCAGTTGGGGGAACAGTGAGCAGTCTCTTGCTGCTTGAGGTATGACACATTCTAACAAGACGATGTAATGCTGGAAGCTGTCATTTTCCCTCTGGGATCCGGTAAGCCATGTTTATTACGATTGTAAATAAGGGCTTCAAAAAGGGCTTATTAAGACTGTAGACTTTTTTTGGGCTAAATCGATTGATTATTAACACATATTTAGCCTTGAGGAATCATTTTATCTGGGTATTTTGATATAATAATATCGGCATGCACTGTTTTAGACACCTTATTCTTTAGGGGCTTTCCCAAAGCATAGGCAGAGCCTCATTTTCGCGCCGGTGTTGCGCACTTGTTTTTGAGAGGCATGGCATGCAGTCGCATGTGAGAGGAGCTCTGATACTTAGAAAAGACTTTCTGAAGGCGTCATTTGGTATCGTATTCCCCTTGGGGCTTGGTTGGGTCTCAGCAAAGCAGATACCAGGGACTGTAAAGGGGTTAAAGTTCAAAACGGCTCCGGTTCCGTTATTTTAAGGGTTAAAGCTTCCAAATTTGGTATGCAATACTTTTAAGGCTTTAAGACACTGTGGTGAAAATTTGGTAAATTTTGAACAATTCCTTCATGTTTTTTCGCATTTGCAGTAATAAAGTGTGTTCAGTTTAAAATTTAAAGTGACAGTAACGGTTTTATTTTAAAACGTTTTTTGTACTTGTTATCAAGTTTATGCCTGTTTAACATGTCTGAACTACCAGATAGACTGTGTTCTGAATGTGGGGAAGCCAGAATTCCTATTCATTTAAATAAATGTGATTTATGTGACAATGACAATGATGCCCAAGATGATTCCTCAAGTGAGGGGAGTAAGCATGGTACTGCATCATTCCCTCCTTCGTCTACACGAGTCTTGCCCACTCAGGAGGCCCCTAGTACATCTAGCGCGCCAATACTCCTTACTATGCAACAATTAACGGCTGTAATGGATAACTCTGTCAAAAACATTTTAGCCAAAATGAACACTTATCAGCGTAAGCGCGACTGCTCTGTTTTAGATACTGAAGAGCATGACGACGCTGATATTAATATTTCTGAAGGGCCCCTAACTCAGTCTGATGGGGCCAGGGAGGTTTTGTCTGAGGGAGAAATTACTGATTCAGGGAACATTTCTCAACAAGCTGAACCTGATGTGATTGCATTTAAATTTAAGTTGGAACATCTCCGCATCCTGCTTAAGGAGGTATTATCCACTCTGGATGATTGTGACAAGTTGGTCATCCCAGAGAAACTATGTAAAATGGACAAGTTCCTAGAGGTGCCGGGGCTCCCAGAAGCTTTTCCTATACCCAAGCGGGTGGCGGACATTGTTAATAAAGAATGGGAAAGGCCCGGTATTCCTTTCGTCCCTCCCCCCATATTTAAAAAATTGTTTCCTATGGTCGACCCCAGAAAGGACTTATGGCAGACAGTCCCCAAGGTCGAGGGAGCGGTTTCCACTTTAAACAAACGCACCACTATACCCATAGAGGATAGTTGTGCTTTCAAAGATCCTATGGATAAAAAATTAGAAGGTTTGCTTAAAAAGATGTTTGTTCAGCAGGGTTACCTTCTACAACCAATTTCATGCATTGTCCCTGTCGCTACAGCCGCATGTTTCTGGTTCGATGAGCTGATAAAGGCGGTCGACAGTGATTCTCCTCCTTATGAGGAGATTATGGACAGAATCAATGCTCTCAAATTGGCTAATTCTTTCACCCTAGACGCCACTTTGCAATTGGCTAGGTTAGCGGCTAAGAATTCTGGGTTTGCTATTGTGGCGCGCAGAGCGCTTTGGTTGAAATCTTGGTCGGCTGATGCGTCTTCCAAGAACAAGCTACTTAACATTCCTTTCAAGGGGAAAACGCTGTTTGGCCCTGACTTGAAAGAGATTATCTCGGATATCACTGGGGGTAAGGGCCACGCCCTTCCTCAGGATCGGCCTTTCAAGGCAAAAAATAAACCTAATTTTCGTCCCTTTCGTAGAAACGGACCAGCCCAAAGTGCTACGTCCTCTAAGCAAGAGGGTAATACTTCTCAAGCCAAGCCAGCTTGGAGACCAATGCAAGGCTGGAACAAGGGAAAGCAGGCCAAGAAACCTGCCACTGCTACCAAGACAGCATGAAATGTTGGCCCCCGATCCGGGACCGGATCTGGTGGGGGGCAGACTCTCTCTCTTCGCTCAGGCTTGGGCAAGAGATGTTCTGGATCCTTGGGCGCTAGAAATAGTCTCCCAAGGTTATCTTCTGGAATTCAAGGGACTTCCCCCAAGGGGGAGGTTCCACAGGTCTCAGTTGTCTTCAGACCACATAAAAAGACGGGCATTCTTACATTGTGTAGAAGACCTGTTAAAAATGGGAGTGATTCATCCCGTTCCATTAAGAGAACAAGGGATGGGGTTCTACTCCAATCTGTTTATAGTTCCCAAAAAAGAGGGAACGTTCAGACCAATCTTAGATCTCAAGATCTTAAACAAGTTTCTCAAGGTTCCATCGTTCAAGATGGAAACCATTCGAACTATTCTTCCTTCCATCCAGGAAGGTCAATTCATGACCACGGTGGATTTAAAGGATGCGTATCTACATATTCCTATCCACAAGGAACATCATCGGTTCCTGAGGTTCGCATTCCTGGACAAACATTACCAGTTCGTGGCGCTTCCTTTCGGATTAGCCACTGCTCCAAGGATTTTCACAAAGGTACTAGGGTCCCTTCTAGCTGTGCTAAGACCAAGGGGCATTGCTGTAGTACCTTACTTGGACGACATTCTGATTCAAGCGTCGTCCCTTCCTCAAGCAAAGGCTCACACGGACATTGTCCTGGCCTTTCTCAGATCTCACGGATGGAAAGTGAACGTGGAAAAGAGTTCTCTATCTCCGTCAACAAGGGTTCCCTTCTTGGGAACAATAATAGACTCCTTAGAAATGAGGATTTTTCTGACAGAGGCCAGAAAAACAAAACTTCTAGACTCTTGTCGGATACTCCATTCCGTTCCTCTTCCTTCCATAGCTCAGTGCATGGAAGTGATCGGGTTGATGGTAGCGGCAATGGACATAGTTCCTTTTGCACGCATTCATCTAAGACCATTACAACTGTGCATGCTCAGTCAGTGGAATGGGGACTATACAGACTTGTCTCCGAAGATACAAGTAAATCAGAGGACCAGAGACTCACTCCGTTGGTGGCTGTCCCTGGACAACCTGTCACGAGGGATGACATTCCGCAGACCAGAGTGGGTCATTGTCACGACCGACGCCAGTCTGATGGGCTGGGGCGCGGTCTGGGGATCCCTGAAAGCTCAGGGTCTTTGGTCTCGGGAAGAATCTCTTCTACCGATAAATATTCTGGAACTGAGAGCGATATTCAATGCTCTCAAGGCTTGGCCTCAGCTAGCGAGGGCCAAGTTCATACGGTTTCAATCAGACAACATGACAACTGTTGCGTACATCAACCATCAGGGGGGAACAAGGAGTTCCCTGGCGATGGAAGAAGTGACCAAAATCATTCTATGGGCGGAGTCTCACTCCTGCCACCTGTCTGCTATCCACATCCCAGGAGTGGAAAATTGGGAAGCGGATTTTCTGAGTCGTCAGACATTGCATCCGGGGGAGTGGGAACTCCATCCGGAAATCTTTGCCCAAGTCACTCAGCTGTGGGGCATTCCAGACATGGATCTGATGGCCTCTCGTCAGAACTTCAAAGTTCCTTGCTACGGGTCCAGATCCAGGGATCCCAAGGCGGCTCTAGTGGATGCACTAGTAGCACCATGGACCTTCAAACTAGCTTATGTGTTCCCGCCGTTTCCTCTCATCCCCAGGCTGGTAGCCAGGATCAATCAGGAGAGGGCGTCGGTGATCTTGATAGCTCCTGCGTGGCCACGCAGGACTTGGTACGCAGATCTGGTGAATATGTCATCGGCTCCTCCTTGGAAGCTACCTTTGAGACGAGACCTTCTTGTTCAGGGTCCGTTCGAACATCCGAATCTGGTTTCACTCCAGCTGACTGCTTGGAGATTGAACGCTTGATCTTATCGAAGCGAGGATTCTCAGATTCTGTTATCGATACTCTTGTTCAGGCCAGAAAGCCTGTAACTAGAAAGATTTACCACAAAATTTGGAAAAAATATATCTGTTGGTGTGAATCTAAAAGGATTCCCTTGGGACAAGGTTAAGATTCCTAGGATTCTATCCTTCCTTCAAGAAGGATTGGAAAAAGGATTATCTGCAAGTTCCCTGAAGGGACAGATTTCTGCCTTGTCTGTGTTACTTCACAAAAAGCTGGCCGCTGTGCCAGATGTTCAAGCCTTTGTTCAGGCTCTGGTTAGAATTAAGCCTGTTTACAAACCTTTGACTCCTCCTTGGAGTCTCAATTTAGTTCTTTCAGTTCTTCAGGGGGTTCCGTTTGAACCCTTGCATTCCGTTGATATTAAGTTATTATCTTGGAAAGTTTTGTTTTTAGTTGCAATTTCTTCTGCTAGAAGAGTTTCAGAATTATCTGCTCTGCAGTGTTCTCCTCCTTATCTGGTGTTCCATGCAGATAAGGTGGTTTTACGTACTAAACCTGGTTTTCTTCCAAAAGTTGTTTCTAACAAAAACATTAACCAGGAGATTATCGTACCTTCTCTGTGTCCGAAACCAGTTTCAAAGAAGGAACGTTTGTTGCACAATTTGGATGTTGTTCGCGCTCTAAATTTCTATTTAGATGCTACAAAGGATTTTAGACAAACACCTTCCTTGTTTGTTGTTTATTCTGGTAAAAGGAGAGGTCAAAAAGCAACTTCTACCTCTCTCTCTTTTTGGATTAAAAGCATCATCAGATTGGCTTACGAGACTGCCGGACGGCAGCCTCCCGAAAGAATCACAGCTCATTCCACTAGGGCTGTGGCTTCCACATGGGCCTTCAAGAACGAGGCTTCTGTTGATCAGATATGTAGGGCAGCGACTTGGTCTTCACTGCACACTTTTACCAAATTTTACAAGTTTGATACTTTTGCTTCTTCTGAGGCTATTTTTGGGAGAAAGGTTTTGCAAGCCGTGGTGCCTTCCATTTAGGTGACCTGATTTGCTCCCTCCCTTCATCCGTGTCCTAAAGCTTTGGTATTGGTTCCCACAAGTAAGGATGACGCCGTGGACCGGACACACCTATGTTGGAGAAAACAGAATTTATGTTTACCTGATAAATTACTTTCTCCAACGGTGTGTCCGGTCCACGGCCCGCCCTGGTTTTTTTAATCAGGTCTGATAATTTATTTTCTTTAACTACAGTCACCACGGTACCATATGGTTTCTCCTATGCAAATATTCCTCCTTAACGTCGGTCGAATGACTGGGGTAGGCGGAGCCTAGGAGGGATCATGTGACCAGCTTTGCTGGGCTCTTTGCCATTTCCTGTTGGGGAAGAGAATATCCCACAAGTAAGGATGACGCCGTGGACCGGACACACCGTTGGAGAAAGTAATTTATCAGGTAAACATAAATTCTGTTTTTTTTTTTTACAAAACAAACTAGGGGGCACCTTCCTAATAAAATGTGTATATACAGTATATATAACCTTAATCTATTGAAGTGACAATCACAACATAGCAATGACTATCTCTTTGAGACGTGTCTATATGCAAAGTATGCTGGAAATGAGACAAAGAATCCAATATCCAATAACTCAGTATGATAAAGTCTATAATCTGTGATGAAAAAATATCAATCCAGGCCCAGGCTGCTCACTGTGCTGAGATAAGGTTTGTCTCCCCAAAACAGCAATCTGAAAGTGACAAGCATAGACAGGGGCGCAACATGGCCAAGTACAGTTTGATCAGGGTAGATAGATGGTAACATTTCAGTGAATGCATTAACTTTTTTAGTTGCACCAAGAGTATACAATGCAAGTCAAGCAGGCTGGAATGTCACAGTCATTCAGCAGACTGCTCTCCTTCAACACACCAGCAGCGTGATCCATGATCATCCAATAAAATTGGGATATGTGATGAGGGATAGCAATGGGCATGTAACAAGTCTTAAAATCAAACTTACATTTATTAAAAACAATGGTAAAATACAAGTGACGCGTTTCTCAGCATGAACGGCTGTTTCTTCAGGCTTATCCCAATTTTCATGTCTATGCTTGCCACTTTCAGATATATCTTTTTTTTGCATCAAGTCCCATATAGATTAAAATTTGGCATGCAACAACTGGGGCTTGAGTAAGAAGAATACAAGCTACAATAATTAAAGAAAAGAACTAAGGCATTAGAATGAAGCATTTGAATATCTTATAATCAGCTGTTGACTAAATTAAAAAAATAATGACCAGTTGAGCATGTAGACCATGCAAACTCACAGAGTGGGGTTGCCAAGTACTGAAGCATATAGTGCGTAAACATCATCTGTCGTCTGTTCCATCACTCACTACAGAGTTCCAACCTGCCTCTGAATGCAACATCAGCACAAGAAGTGTGCATTTGGAGCTTCATTTAATGCATTTTCATGGCTGAGCAGCTGTACATAAGCCTCATATCAACATACACAAGTCAGGCCACTCGACATGCTTCACTATCTGGCAGTATGATTGAAGAAGAACCTGGGTGTGGCAGATGCCAGCAGAACATTACCAACCAGAATATATAGTTGCTACTGTAAAGTTTGGTAGAGGAGGATTAATGTTCTGTGGATGTTTTTCGGGATTTTGGATATGCCCCTTAGTTCAAGTGAGGGATCAACTTAATGCTACAGGATACAAAAAAAACTTAGACAATTAGGTGCTTCCAACTTTGTGGCATGACTGCACTCATATGCACAAAGAAATGTCCATGAAGACATGGTTTGATGAGTTTGGTGTGGAGGAACTTTAGTGGTCTGCACAAATCCCTGACCTAAACCTCACTGAACAACTTTGGAATGAATTGGAAAGCCAATTAAGCACTAGATCTTCTTGTACAAAATCTGCTCCTGATTTCACAAATGCTCTTTTAGCTGAATGGGCAAAGACACACTTGAAAATCTTGTGGGTAGCAATCCTAAAAGAGTAGTAGCTGTTATTGCAGCAAGGGGTGGGGCAACTCCACATTAGTGTCGTCCATGGTTTAGGGAATGAGATGTCCAAGAAGCTCATGTAGGGGTGATGTTCAGCTGTCCACATATTTTTGGTCATATAGTGTATATGTGTGTGTGTGTGTGTATAGTTACTAACATTTTGATACAAATTCCAGGGACACCACAGAAAAATCAATTAACAGTTTAAGAGAGTATTGCCGATACTCACAGTTGGTTTTGACACAATTTGTACAAAATATTAAATATTGCATTGCTTTAGCTATTCTTTAAAATGTAGGAGGTTCACAAATGTCAATTCTCCAGATTAGCTATATTACTTGATTATACTGCTTTTCTAATGTTGAGTGCAAGAAGGTCCTCTGGTTAATTGTCAAAATAACCCCCAATTGTCCCAAAAGTATTTATTTACTGTAGCATTTTTTTAATTAAAAAACCACTGCAAAAATACGTTTTTACGGGCTAAGGTTGGCGGGTCTAGGGTGTAAGAAAAAAAAATGGCACTGAAAAAGAGCCTTTACATTGCGGTCTATGGGAACTGTGTGCCCATTGAATGTTCTCTATAAAGGATGAGGCATCAAACTAATAAGCCACATACACAACACAACATAATGACAAGATAAAAAAAGTCACATCTAGGTTTCGCTTTTCCTGACTTGCTACATGTACCTATGAATATAGTAGCTAATATAGTAGCTAATTTCTTATATGTTCAAAAGATGATGTTTTAATGAAAAGAATAATTGCAAGAGCTTATCTGAATCTTACCAATATCGCCAGTGCTTTGTTTCTTTGTCCTAATATTCTGATATAATATGATGAATTATAGTTTTAGCTTGCAGTTTTCATATTTAACAGGAGTCAAGAATCATTAATTAAATTCACCCAAGCTATAGTGTGCCCAGCTTCAGTATGTGCTGATACAACAAGTTTGCTATAAAAATTGAACATGAAGAAATGGGCAACCAGAAAACAAATGGTGTATAACTCATCTTGTTATAAAACAACATTCCTATTAATTGATGATTGTTCATTTAAAAGCCATTATTATAGCCCTACTGCAACTTGACTAACTCATTGAATATTTTACAGCCTATTATTTTATGCAGTAATTCTTTTCGGGAAAACCCTACTTCCAATTCCTTTGAAAGCACTAGTCAGAATCAGAACAGGATTGCTTTAAGACATATTGAAAATAAATGATTCATCTTAAATAATTAAAGGTCAGATTACTAGTGGAGCGCAAAATTGCTATTTCGCAAGCGTAATATTTGCGCTCCACTCGTAATACCAGGGCACGTAATTATGCGCTGGTATTAGAAGTGACCCAGAATGCGAATCTAACCTTGCATTTGCATTGCATGGAAGCTTTGCGCTCACGAGAGGGCACTTCCATTGGCTCCAATGGGAGCATTGTTCTGATGCCGTCATACACGGCATAGAACCTAAGTGCAGTGAAGGGGGTAAGATGTGCAGCGATTTGTAGCATATTTAAAATATATATGAATATATTCATATATATTTATGTGTTTATATGTGTAATGTGTATATACACATATTAACTCATAAATATATATGCATATAAGCATATACATATACATTTTTAGAGAATACACACTTCCCCATAGACAGCAATGTAAAGGCACTTAAACCCCTCATAACAGCTTCTTGCAATTATAATATTAAAAAATAAAAGTGCTACCATTTTTTATTTATTACAAACTACAACACACATTATTTTGGGAGCAATTGGGGCACAATTTGAAAATTAACCAGAGAGCAAAAATACATCACACAAAACAGTTACAGTCATAATCACACTATCTAATAAAACTTATTTTAAAATAAAATTACAAAAAAAGTTATAAGGGCTCAAATATATGAGGGGCTCGATCCGATAAAAATCGTCGCCCGCAAAAGCTGGCGACGCCAATATTTGCGCTGGTTTGGTATCACATATACGGCGTAACCTAGAAGTTACACGCGTATATTTCTGCCGTCGCCCGTAGTTTTTTGGGCCATAGGCAGGTATACCAAACCCGCGCAGTTTGGTATCCAATATACAGCGTAAGGACTTACGTGGCAAAAATGGAGAAATCTTACTCCATTTTCACCTCGCCACAAAAAGCAGCCGTAAGAAGCCTTAAGCTGACTATTGGAGCCCCGTAACTCCCTAAACTAGCTACAAAATAAACCTAACACCTAACGCATGCGCAATGTCTATCTACCTGTCAACCGCAATCTGCTAAATAAAACCTAACACCTAACGCATGCGCAATGTCTCTCTCCCTGTCAACCGCGATCCCCCGCCGCAATCCCTAATAAAGTATTTAACCCCTAAACCGCCGCCATCTACATAAACTAACCCCCTACTGTGAGCCCCTAAAACCGCCACCATCTAACTGATCTATCCCCTACTGTGAGCCCCTAAAACCGCCACCATCTAACTGATCTATCCCCTAATGTGAGCCCCTAAAACCGCCACCATCTAACTGATCTATCCCCTAATGTGAACCCCTAAAACCGCCGCCATCTACCTGATCTATCCCCTAATCTGACCCCTTACACCGCCGCCAGCTATATTAATATTATTAACCCCTAATCTAATATCCATAAAGTAATAAGCTCTATTACCAGCCCTTAAAAGGGCCTTTTGCGGGGCTTTGCCCCAAAGTTAACAGCTCTTTTGCCCTATAACCTGCCCTCCCTACACCGCCGCCATCTATATTAAAATTATTAACCCCTAATTTAATCTACCTACCCCGCCGCCAGCTATATTATCTATATTAACCCTAAGTATATTATAGTTAATATAGTTATTACATTATATATATTAACTATATTAACCCTAATTATATTAGGGTTAATATAGTTAATATCGTTATTATATCCTATATAATAAAAGGCCAAGTGTGTTTGTCCGAAGCTGTCATGCGCAGTAGACAGCACAGCACGAGGACAAACACACCTGGCCTTTGAGAGTCCCTAAGTCTCTGCTCTGCAGTGCGAGCAGAAGTGTGCGTGACCGAGCGTGGTCGGGGGCGTGGCCGAGCGTGAAGGGGGCGTGACCGAGCGCGAGGGCCGCGAGGGGGCGTGGCCGAGCGTGAAGGGGCGGGGCCAGACGGGCCGTGAAAGGCTGTGCAGTTGGAGAGCTCAAAACAGCTCAAAAGAGGGGAGAGAGGGGGTAGGGAAAAGATAAGAAAGGTGAGAGAGAGATCAAGAGGGGAGAGAGAGCTCAAGAGGGGAGATAAAAAGAGCACAAGAGAGGGAGCAAAAGAGAGGGGGAGAGACAGCAAAAGAGAGTGGAGGGAGAGCAAAAGAAAGGGGACAGAGAGATCAAAAGTAAGGGGGGGGAAGAGAAAGAGAGGGGGAGGGGGGGAGAGGGAGAGAGAGGGGGAGGAGAGAGAGAGAGGGGGAGGAGAGAGAGAGAGAGAGGGGAGAGAGAGAGGGGAGAGAGAGAGAGAGAGAGAGGGGGGGGGAGTGAGATAGAGAGGGGAGGGGGAGTGAGAGAGAGAGGGGAGGGGGAGTGTGAGAGAGAGGGGAGGGAGAGAGAGAGGGGAGGGAGAGAGAGAGGGGAGGGGGAGAGAGAGAGGGGAGGGAGAGAGAGAGGGGAGGGGGAGTGAGAGAGAGAGGGGAGGGGGAGGGAGAGAGAGAGGGGAGGGGGAGTGAGAGAGAGGAGGAAGAGATAGAGAGATGGGAGAGAGAGAGGGGAGGGAGAGAGGGAGAGAGAGAGGGGAGGGAGAGAGAGAGGGGAGGGGGAGGGAGAGAGAGAGAGAGGGGGGGAGAGAGAGAGGGGGGAGATAGAGAGGGGAGAGAGGAGAGAGAGGGGGGAGAGAGAGAGAGAGAGGGGAGAGAGAGAGGGGGAGAGAGAGAGGGGAGAGAGAGAGAGGGGGAGAGAGATAGAGGGGAGAGAGAGAGAGATAGAGGGGAGAGAGAGGGGGAGAGAGAGAGAGAGAGAGGGGAGAGAGAGAGGGGGAGAGAGACAGGGGAGAGAGAGAGCACAAAACAGAGGAGGGAGAGAGAGCGCAAAAGAGAGGGGTGAGAGAGCGCAAAAGAGAGGGGGAGAGAGAGAGCGCAAAAGAGAGGGGGGAGAGAGAGAGCGCAAAAGAGAGGGGGGAGAGAGAGAAAACAAAAGAGAGGGGGGAGAGAGATCTCAAAAGAGAGGGGGAGAGAGAGCAAAAGAGAGGGGCAGGGAGAGAGCGCAAGTGGTGGGACCGCTGTACCCTGCAAAAAATGGCCCGTGTGAACGGGTTTAGGACTAGTTATATATATATATTAAGTATAATAACCCTATCTAACTCTAACATCCCTAACTAAACTCTTATTAAAATAAATCTAATATTAATATTATTAATTAAAATATTCCTATTTAAATCTAAATACTTACCTATAAAATAAACCCTAAGATAGCTACAATATAATTAATAATTACATTGTAGATATGTTAGGGTTTATATTTATTTTACAGGTAAATTGTTAATTATTTTAACTAGGTATAATAGCTATTAAATAGTTATGAACTATTTAATAGCTACCTAGTTAAAATAATTACCCAATTACCTGTAAAATAAATCCTAACCTAAGTTACAAATACACCTACACTATCAATAAATTAAATAAACTACAAATATCTATCTAAAAATACAATTAAATAAACTAAACTAAATTACAAAAAAACAAAACACTAAATTACAAAAAATAAAAAAAAGATTACAAGATTTTTAAGCTAATTACACCTATTCTAAGCCCCCTAATAAAATAATAAAGCCCCCCAAAATAAAAAAAATTCCCTACCCTATTCTAAATTAAAAAAAGTTCAAAGCTCTTTTACCTTACCAGCCCTTAAAAGGGCCTTTTGTGGGGGCATGCCCCAAAGAAAACTGCTCTTTTGCCTGAAAAAAACACACAATACTACCCCCCAACATTACAACCCACCACCCACATACCCCTAATCTAACCCAAACCCCCCTTAAATAAACCTAACACTACCCCCCTGAAGATCTCCCTACCTTGTCTTCACCACACCGGGCCGAACTCCTCATCCGATCCAGGCGATGTCTTTATCCAAGCGGCAGCAAAGTCTTCTTCCATCCTGCAGCATCTTCCATCAAACGGCATCTTCAATCTTCATTCGTCGCTCCTCCAACGCGGAGCATCCATCCCGGCCGACGACTGAACGACGAATGAGGTACCTTTAAATGACGTCATCCAAGATGGCGTCCGTCGAATTCCAATTGGCTGATAGGATTCTATCAGCCAATCGTAATTAAGGTAGAAAAATCTGATTGGCTGATTGAATCAGCCAATCAGATTCAAGTTCAATCCGATTGGCTGAACCAATCAGCGGGTTCCCTCGCTTGCGCCGCAAACTACGCCGTATATCGGATCGTGCCCGAGATCTGAGGTGTTGGAAAAAATGGCAGGCAAAAGAATTACATTACAAAGTACACAGTACATTGCACACAGTACACAGTACACTGTCTAAAAATATTTTTTGAAGAATATATTGCACACAAAAGTTATAAGGGCTCAAAGATATGAGAAAAGGTGGCAAAGGACTTTAACATTGAAATACATAGAAACATAGATATTGACAAACAACATTCAAATTTATATTTTTGTTGAAAAATGTTGCTGTCTGTGATTAGAACTTCTTTGCTTTAAGTTCTTGCAGTTCCTATTCAAGCTGTTTTTTGATTAGTAGTCTTCTATCAGGTCCGCTTCTTGTAGTTCCTATTCGAGCCAGGTTTTTTTTGGGTTAGTAGACTTCTATCAGGTCCGCTTGGGAATAGGAGAGTCACATGACGGTAAATATCCAATCAAATGTATATCAGTTAAAACATTATGCTTTGCTATCATTAAGACAGAAATACACTTGTGTTAGACTAACATATGTAACATTATGATCTTTAGAACAAGTTGGAATCAACTTATAGTTTATATCACTGATGCCCTCCATAAATATTATCCACAAACTGATTATAAACATAGACAATCTTCTGTATCTTAACCTCCCATAAATAGAGTTAGATGCTGGAGGATGTTATAGTTAATTATCTTTTACACATCATAGAATATTATTATTCCTTATATATTTTATATATATATATATATATATATATATATATATATACAGTATATATATATATATATATATATATATTAATTATAATTTTCACAGACAATATAATGTAAAACCAGAAAATAGCAAAAAAGAAATATTCAATTATAACATTTTATCCAAAAGTTATAACACTAAAAATTTTTTGGAATTTTTATACAAAGGCAGCAATTCTTGTATCTTTATTTAATCCCAAATAGGCATATGTTTTCAACATATGTATCCATTTTAATTCCCTTTGATCTAGTTGTTTAGCCAGGTTACCACCTCTCCAATGTAGTTTAACCCTTTCAATTCCTATCCAAATAAAGGATTCTTTTGTAAAAAAAATTGACAGTTATTACAATGTAGCGGCACTCCGTGATCCTCATGGTTTTTCTCAATTTTGTTTAGATGTTCCAAAATTTGTGTCTTCAGAAATCTGGATGTTTGTCCCAAATATTTACATTTGCAGCTACATTGCAATAAATATATAATGTTTTTACTTTTACATGTAATAGAATCCTCTATTTCATAGCTTTTCCCAGTGACTGTAGAGTTAAAGGTTTTGTGTGTTCTTCTAGTATAATTACAGCCCTTACATTTTACACAAGTAAAAAAGCCTGTTATGTTACTAATTTGCAATGTTTTTTTGGAGCTATACCTTTAATCATTGAAGGTGCTAATTTTTGTTTAAAATGTTGTCCTTTTCTATAAACAACCATAGGTTTACTGGGAATCATAGGCCCCAAATATTCATCTTCTTTTAAAATGTGCCAATGTCTTTCTACAATTTTTTTGATTGTTTTATGTTATATGTTAAATGTAGTCACAAATTTTGGAAAGTTATTGATATTCTTATCTTTTTTGTTATTTTTTAGTAATTATGATCTTGTTTTATTTTTTATTTAATTTCTTTCCTGTTCTAATATTGTACTATTATATCCCTTTTGGATGAATCTTTCCTTTAGAATTACTGATTGTTGATCATATTCTTCTACTTTATTACAATTTCTACGGATTCTTAAAAATTGACTTCTTGGTACTGCATTTAACCAATTAGGATGGAAATTTATAGTCTTCAGTGGTCATTTGGAGGATAAAAAATGTAAAGTTGGGGGGCGGAGCTAACCACCGGACTGAACGGTCGCAAGTGAGAGGAGCTCTGCAACAAAATCTCCTAAAAGAGATAGAAAAGGAGACTTTAGTCCTAGCTGACATCTATCCCAGCAAAGCCCAGCATAGAAGGTGATAGAGAGCCTTAAAACTTGGGGGAAAAGTGTTGCTTTGCGGATCTTCACCGCTGCAACTAAATCTGGCAAGGCGCGACTCAGGAGGAACATTCAAAGCAAGCTGCAACAGGTGTGAAACCCCTAGAGGATTGACTTTTACTTTGTCGCTGGTTCCCGGTTCGGGGCTGGGAGTTGGTGACACGAAAGTGCAGTGATTGAACTGAAAGGAGCCAGATGGCCAGAATCCTGTAAGATAGCGTGCCAGTCGACAAGAGACCTTGCAATGGAAAACAAATACAGTAGAAGTACCTCTCGATACTTTAAACGCTCACTGGCAACAACACTACAACTAGAAGACTGCTAATCACCAGGTCTCTGGCCCATACCCACTATGGCAAGGTAGGCCGTAATCACATACACTAGTGGCACCAAAATACGCCATCTTGCCCTTCTCCTTCCCGTAACTACCTGCCACATAGGCACTCCAAACAAGACCCGTTTACCTGCTAAAATTAGCTTATTTAAAGGGAAGAGGCAAAGTGATACAGAACTGACCCACTTGCTAATTCAGAAGGCATAGTCCCTAGGGGAAGCACCCATTATGGACACTACCTCATAGAGGCCCTGCAGATAGACAATTAGCCTCCTTGTAACCATTTAGGGAGGCCCCACATACCTTGGAGACATCTAACTGAGATCGCAAGACCCTTCAACACACGGGCTGGCCTCTTAACATTGCAATTGTGAGATACATTTTTAGTATAGAAGATCAAACAGTTGAGTGTGCCTGATACCATCCTTGTCTCATCTCACTATATCTGCATTGTACCAACTACGCTCCTTAACCTTTACCCCTCTGTTCGGGTTCACTCCTCTGAGAAAGCACAGCCCTACTTTAGCTGGACATTCACCCCCTAAAAGGTGGTATTGGCTCTTCTATATAACAAATTCCCATAGAGCTTGTGAAAGATACTGGGACAAGGGAAAATTACACTCACGTATCTCTAACCCCACTGGACACTCTCACAATTTAAACATGATGTGCTAAATGCACAACTTGTGTGTGTGTGGGGGGGGAGACCACAGGTCACTGGGCCCCACTGTATTTCACTGGCTCACCTCTTCAGCTTGGCCTGTTTCTATCAAATCTACTACTGAAATCAGCTGTCTCACTGCTTGTCCTAAACCCTATTCCCATGGCGCAACTTAATAAAAGAAAGTCTAAACCAGCTACAGGTCCTAAAAGAACAGTGGTGGACCATTTTAACCCTATCTCACCATCTGCACATGAGGACACACAGGACAGTCAGACCATGTCCGGGCCCACGTCTGACACTGTTGCCACTACTCTCTGAGCTTTACAAGATGCTGCTCCAACAAATGTGACCCCTACCTTCATATTGGACTCTCTAAAATCTCTACTTGAGGAACACCATTCATCTTTCTAGACCCAAATCACTGCCTTGCTAGCAGATCTGCGGCGAGACCTTACTTCCACCTCAGAACGTCTGGATACTGTAAAGAGAAAACAGGAAGACATGGTTGTAGACCAGGCCAATGTTCTCTCCTATGCCCAAAATTTGGCAGAACAACTTTCTATGCTGGAAAACAAAATGGTGGACATCGAGGATCTCTCCCGCCGTAATAAATTGTGTCTCCGAGGAGTATCAGACAGTGTGGGGCCGAGTGACTTAGTCGCTTTTCTTTCAGAGTTCTTTGGCTGTCTGGCACCACCTTCCACCTCCAATGAGGGTCTTATTGATAGAGCGCATAGGGCCCTGCGCCCCAGGAGTTTGGCTTCTGATAAACCAAGGGACATCATAGTGAGACTACACTTTTACACTTATAAAGAAAGGTTGGTTAGAGCATCCCTAGCCAAGCCCACCCTACCTGACCAGTTTAGGAACATCAACATATTTGCAGGTCTATCTTTCCACACTCTTCAACAACGGAAATCATTTGGGGAGTTTACAAAATTTCTCAGAGCACAGGGCATAAAATATAGATGGGGACATGCGACCAGGCTTTTCATTCTTAAAAACAACCAACAGCATGTCGTCCCCACACTAGAACAGAGCCAGCATCTCATGAAGCTGTGGAGCTCCGAGCTGGCACATCATGATCCCTCACAAAGCCCACTGGACCCGTTGGTCCCAAAATGGGACCTGCTTCCACAAAGACACTCCAGTAACTCTGTTGTCCCAAGCCAAGCCCAAGAGGAGGAAGATGGCTGAATAAGGATGGTATAAAGGGTAAGATTCTTGTTAATGTCTATTTCTATCCCAGGTTTTTGTGAAGACTGTAATTGAGTTAAGTTAAATTCATGGAGCAATTCTCCATTCCGCATTATACTTTTTAAGTGAGTCAGTGTAAATAAACTCCTTTTTTTTTGTTTTGTTTTGTTGTGTTCTTGCTCTTGTTTTGTTTATATGGTTTTGTTCTTGGTTGTGTTTTGCCTATGCTCTGTACCTCAACTTTGAGCTTAGGTACGGATTGTCTGTATTTGGAATATGCTACTATGCCTCTCTAGCATATCTGTTCATACCACTTATTCATCACAGTGATACTTATATTACCCTGAGGTCTGACCCTACTCTATGAGAAGCTCTGTATTAACCAACCGCAGCCTCACTGCACTAAATTGATGTGGCTGCCCTGACAGTTACACATACATATATAACCTATAGAACCTTCCCTTGCTTCTAGATATGCCCTCAGTACACAATAATCCCCAGATATAGAGCTTAAGTTGTTGCCTGTTATTTACTGATTCCCACAGGCGTTATCCCCTATTTAAGAGAATATATGCTGGGGCGAGATAACTCTAAGCCCCTCCTGCTGTTTATGCTTTCCCTATACACCGACCATAGTACCGGGTATTCTAGATTTACCTAGATAAAGTGCAACTAAGCTCTCGACCTATTAGTGATATGCACCCCTATAACGCCCATACATGGGCCCAACATTTCAATTCTGACAATTCCACTTGCCCATATGACATATCAGACCATTCTCTACACTGTGGTTATCTCTAATTATATTTGAATGGGATGTGGGGAAAACAGGCGATGTGGTGGGGGTGAAAGCAAAATACAGATGCTCTCTCTGCTCTATAACACAGCCAATTATGTGATGTTTGTTTCGTTTTAGTTTTAGCATAGGGCATATATAATACCTGTGCTCTTACAGCACTCAGTTTTAGATTATTATCTTTTAAGCTCCACATTTAGAGTCTTACCCACTAAGTTTTATATGTTACATGAGTGTTTTATAAGTTGTAGACCCTGATTCAAGATGTTAAAGTGCAACTGTATCCTGATATTTAAAATATGCTTCTTTTTCCAGTTATTACTGATATGATACACCGTGATCACTTGCATAACATGGGGTACTCAGTTTGTTAAAGCTATTTTACTCTGTTAGGTTTCGTATGTCATGTTTCATTGTGTTTTGCCTCACGTGCTTTGCAATGCCTATGTTCTCCCCCCACTTTGCTGGGGCCCAGAGATTTTCTTCTCCCCCCCCCCCCCTACTGCTAAATTACTGCTAGTTCCCGTCTGCCGGTGCTCGTCCCCTCCACCCCCCAAAGGTACTCTGAATTTTATTTCAGAGGCTACATACGTGGTTTGTCTTTTCTAAATACCGCACCCACCTATTAACCTTAATATTGTATGAGTTGTTCCTTAAAATTGTATTACAATGGCATATGACGCCTATCCACTTGTTTAAAATTTCACCAACCAATTCTCCTAAGTGTTGGAGAGGATGCAACGCACTAGGGACCCCATTACACATTTGGTGGACTTGTTCGCAGATTAACCTGCTCTGGCAAAGAGCAATTCAGTACTGCATTATGAAAGGCATTCAAATACCACCCTCACCGTCCATTGGCCTGTTCCATATATTACCTGTACACTTGACCCTCCCACAAAAGCTGTTCTGTATCTACCTATTCCTAGCAACAAATCTGGTTATAGCCCGAATGTGGCTCCAACAGGCTTCACCTTCCTGTGAACAGGTTGTCGATACCCTGAGATATATCAAATCGATGGAATCGTATGTTTCCTACATACATGGCTTGGAAGATCTCCAGATTATGATCTGGGTGCACGGCCCTGAGTAAAACCCAGCTGCAAATTTTATTTATTTATATATTCATAATTTCGCACACTAGATTCTGCATCCTCTGACACTGTAAGTGGGCTTAATTATCCCCCTCCACCCCTCCCTAGTATGATACCTTCCCTTTCCCCCCCTTTTTTTGTTGTTGTTGTTGTTTCTTTCTCTACTTTGCTCTCTTTCTTTCGTCTTTTATCGCTCAGAGTTGACCTAATGGTAAATGTATTGCCCTGCATTTCAGCACACAATGGTTAAATATCAAAGCTGGTAAGAACAGTTCTTTTATGTTTATGTGTAATATCTGTAACCCATAAGTCCATTCAGATAAACAGAGAACAAAAATAAGGCTATCCCTTTTTCTATGGTGAGCCACTGACACTCTCCTCCGGTTACATCGGAGGGATTCAGATATCTATGGACAATAGACTGTGCCGCTTAGAAAACCCTGCAATGGATGTCTATGTTCTGTAAAACGTGGCATGTTGACAATATTGCACTGTATACTAATGATGCTTATATACCTGTTCTTATTGTTATTCTTGTCAATGGCCTGAATAAAAATTAAAATAAAAAAAATAAAAATGTAAAGATAAATTTGATCTTATCAAAGAGAAAGCGAAGGAATTTGATGAAGAAATAGGGGACAAAAAGCACCAAAAATATCTTAGGGATAGTAAAGATTTTCAGGCAGGCACCCAATATGTACACAAAAAAATCATCACAACAGGTATTAAAACATAATGGAAGGGGGAGACTACAAAATAATCACAAAGAAAATGCACAATTTTACTCTAAATCACAAAATGGGAATCTTAGAGAAAATAAGAATAGATCCTTTTCTAATCACTGTCATGTGGAAAATAGTAATAATAGGAATTATATACATCACAATTCTAATGGTTACCACAAAGGAAACCATAGACATGAATCACCTCACCATATGTATAAAGGCTGTGACACACTGAGAGCGGAGCGGTGCGCAGCGTGTAGATGCAGCTGTGCGCGCTCAGTGTGTCCTGCCTTTTCATCTCTGAGCACTCTGCTGTGTCAGGTCGCGTAGCTGAGTGCTCAGAGATGAAATAATTGAACTTTAGAAGCGATGCGACGCGGTGCGAAGCAGTAGCATCGCCTCGCGCCACATCGCTTGCAGTGTGTCACAGCCTTAAATCTACATACAGAGATCACACAGAAGCACAAAAGGACACAATTCAGGGTATAGAAGTCGAAGGGATCACTATCACACCTCTAATCACACTTATTTTTATACACCTAAGACAAAACGTGAAAATAACTATGAACAAAATCATAGGAGAAGGGAATCCCCTTTGATAAAAGAGGAGAAAAAAGAGAGAGACAAAATGCAAGAGAAGGAAAAATTCAGGGATCACATCCACACTACACAAATTATCAGGAAGAACACAGGGGAGACAGGGGAAACAGAGAAGAAAAGAAGCAATCATACAGAGAAACTTGGGCACATCCAAACAGATATTCACCAATAAGGATAGATCAACACCAGAAAAAGAGAGGACGAACACCAAATTCAGGGGAAATAGAGGAGGAAGAGGGCAATCAAAGAAAGAGGAGACAGTAAAACAAGGAATTTGTAATCTGTCCTCCAAAGACATAAGTGAAAAAGAAAAATCACTTCTATCTAGAGGGCTTAAGTTTATTCCTACACAAAGGGTTAACTCATTTCAATTATTTATTGATGCTCAAAAAATTGTAAGAAATTTAACTGTGAAACGTTTTTTTGCAAAACAACCTTCTATTCAATATATTCCAAATCAAACATCTGAGAATCCAAGAAACCGATTTAAAAACCCGTCTAGATTTTATCCGAGTCATAATAAACGTCTGAATATTAGGTATTTAATAAATTACTTATGACAGACATAGACAATTTATCCAACAAAATACATACACCTAGATTACGAGTTTTGTGTTAGAGGCTATGCGGTGCTAACGAGCAGTTTTGTCTCACCGCTCACTTACATGTAGCGCTGCTATTACGAGTTTTCAGAAACCCATCATTAAAAGACAATAAGTGAGCGTTGAGCAAAATTTTGCTCATTACCGCACTTCAGTACCTAATCTGCCATCCCCAATGTCGCTGCAACCTACCTACACTTTTTAACCCCTAATCTGCCGCCCCAACGTCATCGCCACTATAATAAACATATTAACCCCTAAACTGCCACACTCCCGCCTCACAAACATTAGTTATATATTATTAACCCCTAATCTGCCGTCCCTAACATTGCCGCCACCTACCTACATTTATTAACCCCTAATCTGCCGTCCCCACTATATTAAAGTTATTAACCCCTAAACCTAAGTCTAACCCTAAATCTAACACCCCCTAACTTAAATATAATTTAAATAAATCTAAATAAATATTCCTATCATTAACTAAATTATTCCTATTTAAAACTAAATACTTACCTGTAAAATAAACCCTAAGTTAGCTACAATATAAATAATAGTTACATTGTATCTAGCTTAGGGTTTATTTTTATTTTACAGGCAAGTTTGTATTTATTTTAACTAGGTAGAATAGTTGCTAAATAGTTATTAACTATTTACTAACTACCTAGCTAAAATAAATACAAAAGTACCTGTAAAATAAAACCTAACCTAAAGTGAAGGTAAAGTTACACCATATGAAAAGCAGGATTTGAAAGATCAATAAAAATAAACATAAGTTTCATAATTCATATTTTTTTTTTCATTTTGAATAATAAACGATATAATGACATTGCAAACCTTAAATACTAGAGTTCAGCGTAATGCCCGGCTCTGTGTCACATATTTTGTTATGGTGACGTAAACGCCGGCATCCAATTGAAATCCTGGCCATTAGGTGCCCACGATTGTAGACAAACCGCCCCCTCTATCTACAGCGCATGCCCAACACAATGCGCACATCTTAGTTAATAGGGAGTGAGCCTGGCTGCTTACGTAGAAAGCGGGTGGGGCCGCTTTCTACATGGGATAGAGCACTTACCAGGAAGTAAAATCGAGGGTGGAGCGACGGTACTGTCAATAGCAAATGTAATATATAAAAAATATAATGTTACAATAATTTTTTTTTTATTAAAAGTTAGCGTTTTCATATATTAGCGCATAGGCTACATATATGAATGATCCGAGAGCTGCAACTTTACCTTCACTTAAGTTACAATAACACCTAACCATACACTATAATTAAATAAATTAACTAAATTAAATATAATTACCTAAATTAAATTAAATTAAATTAGCTAAAGTACAAAAAAACCCCACTAAATTACAGAAAATAATAAACAAATTACAGATATTTAAACTAATTACACCTAATCTAAGAGCCCTATCAAAATAAAAAAGCCTCCCCAAAATAAAAAACCCTAGCCTAAACTAAACTACCAATAGCCCTTAAAAGGGCCTTTTGCGGGGCATTGCCCCAAATTAATCAGCTCTTTTACCTGTAAAAAAAATATAAACAACCCCCCCAACAGTAAAACCCACCACCCACACAACCAACCCCCAAATAAAATACTATCTAAAAAAACCTAAGCTTCCTATTGGCCTGAAAAGGGCATCTGGATGGGCATTGCCCTTAAAAGGGCAGTTAGCTCTTTTGCCGCCCAAACCCTAACCTAAAAATAAAACCCACCCAATACACCCTTTAAAAAAAAACATAACACTAACCCCCTGAAGATCGACTTGCCTGGCTTGGATGAAGACTTCTCCCGGCTTCGTTGAGGACTTCGGCCCGGCTTGGATGAAGACGTCTCCCGGTAAGTCGATCTTCAGGGGGTTAGTGTTAGGTTTTTTTAAGGGTGTATTGGATGGGTTTTATTTTTAGGTTAGGGTTTGGGCAGCAAAAGAGCTAACTGCCCTTTTAAGGGCAATGCCCATCCAAATGCCCTTTTCAGGACAATGGGGAGCTTAAGTTTTTTTAGATAGTATTTTATTTGGGTGGTTGGTTGTGTGGGTCGTGGGTTTTACTGTTGGGGGGGTTGTTTTTTTTTACAGGTAAAAGAGCTGATTACTTTGGGGCAACGCCCCGCAAAAGGCCCATTTAAGGGCTATTGGTAGTTTAGTTTAGGCTAGGGTTTTTTTTTTTATTTTGGGGGGGCTTTTTATTTTAATAGGGCTATTAGGTTAGGTGTAATTAGTTTAAATATCTGTAATTTGTTTATTATTTTCTGTAATTTAGTGGGGTTTTTTTGTACTTTAGCTAATTTAATTAAGGTAATTGTATTTAATGTAGTTAATTTATTTAATTATAGTGTAGTGTTAGGTGTTAGGGTAACAGGTTAGGTTTTTATTTTACAGATCAATTTGTATTTATTTTAGCTAAGTAGTTATTAAATAGTTAATAACTATTTAATAACTATTCTACCTAGTTAAAATAAATACAAACTTGCCTGTAAAATAAATATAAACCCTAAGCTAGCTACAATGTAACTATTAGTTATATTGTAGCTAGCTTAGGGTTTCTTTATAGGTATTTAGTTTTAAATAGGAATAATGTACTTAATGATAGGAATATTTATTTAGATTTATTTAACTTATATTTAAGTTCAGGGGTGTTAGGTTTAGGGTTAGACTTAAATTTAGGGGTTAATAACTTTAATATAGTGGCGGCAACGTTGGGGGCGGCAGATTAGGGGTTAATAAATGTAGGTAGGTGGCGGCGATGTTTGGGACAGCAGATTAGGGGTTAATAATTTTTAACTAATGTTTGTGAGGTGGGAGTGCGGCGGTTTAAGGGTTAATATGTTTATTATAGTGGCGATGATGTTGGGGGCGGCAGATTAGGGGTTAAAAAGTGTAGGTAGGTTGCGGCGACATTGGGGATGGCAGATTAGGGGTTAATAAATATAATGTAGGTGTCGGCGGTATATATATAAAATAAGTGCATGGAGCCCTTTGCTGTCAAGAAAACGTAAAATAATATTTATGCAATATTCATATTTAATAAAGTGTTATACTGTGTATTTACTGTAATATGTGACGTTCCAATGTTCTGCACATAAACGAAAATGCTCTAAGTATTTATAAACAGATATTCCTAAGTATATATCTGTATAAATCTTGTACCAAATTAGCATCAGATATATGAAGACATATTTATTAATAGATAATACATATTCTTCTATGTGAAGAACTTTGGAATGTGAAATATTAATATTTTCATATCGGATTAGCACACATGAGAATATGCGATTGGGATTGCATGCAAGTAGGGTGTATTTTTCCACTTTTTTTGCTCCATTAACTTAAATGGGTGAAAATGTGAACATGCACACAATATTTTAAGTTTGACTTTTTGCAATTGTCGGGTTAGCGAATGATTGAAAACAGTTTACTTTCAACTCACAATACGAATGCAACTCGATGAGCGCAAGCCGAACTTCTAGCGCAGTTAACCCTCTGGTGTTAAATAGTGCTCCGCTTGTAATCTGGCTCTATTTGTGTGGGATCACAATGTAAATGTGCTCATTGAAAACAAAGCACAATTTATTCATGTTCTGGCACCAATTAACTTCAATTTGACTAGCACAAAACAAAAATCTGAATTTATTTTTCTTTATTTTACACATGCTAATATTTTATTTGTCTTAGAAGTCATTGCCTGGCATTGAACACTACTTTTTAATTTGATATTTGTGTCACTTTTTTACTAACTCATTTTCAATTTAAGCAATATGTATTATACTTATTTTTGTTTCCAAAATGTAAAATCTTACATTTATCAGCAGGTACTTATTTTTCATTTACCAGCCCTTTCCAAGAGCTTAGAGCCGAATAACAATTATCCAGTTTGACTATAATCTATTTACATTAACTTGTTGTTTCTTGTCTTTCAACCAGTTATTCATTATTGCACTAAAATGATGTGCTGTTCTAATTTGTACAAAAACATAAATTATGCTTACCTGATAATTTAATTTCCATTGTGGGGAGGAGAGTCCACGGCTTCATTCATTACTGTTGGGAATTAAGAACCTGGCCACCAGGAGGAGGCAAATACACCACAGACAAAGGCTTAAATACCTCCCCCACTTCCCTCATCCCCCAGTCATTTTGCAGAGGGAACAAGGAACAGTAGGAGAAATATCAGGGTATAAATGGTGCCAGAAGATGCATTAAATTTAGGTCCGCCCATCGGGCATACGGGCGGGAGCCGTGGACTCTCCTTCCCACGATGGAAATGAAATTATTAGGTAAGCATAATTTATGTTTTCCATCTAAAGGGGAGGAGAGTTCATGGCTTCATTCATTACTGTTGGGAAACATATACCCAAGCTCTAGAGGACATTGAATGAAACCGGGAGGGTAAAAAGGCAGACCCTAATCTGAGGGCACCACCGCCTGCAAAACATTTCTCCCAAAAAGAACTTCCCCATGGACAGTTGCTCCGGAGGGATCCACCAAGAGAGGGAGATCCGAGTCTGAGCATCCATGGATATCTGCTGTGATAGATCTGAATGATCGTTGTTTCACTGTCTCAACATGCACAATTGAAGAGGTCTGAGATGGAACCTTGTAAATTGAATGACGTCTATGCTGGAAACCATGAGTCCAATCACCTCCATACACTGAGCAACTGAGGGGCTTGAGGGGGACTGAAGGGCAAGACAAGAGGACACAATCTTTCTGTGTCGATGGTCTGTGAAAAATATTTTCATGGACATAGAGTCTATTATCATACCCAGGAACTCCACCCTGTTGCTGGGAACCAGGGAACTCTTTCCCGAATTGATCTTCCAACCGTGAGATTGGAGCAAAAGAAAAAGTGCCCTTGACTGATCCTCTACGAGACTGAGCGATGGCGCCTGTCGTCCAGATAGGGCGCCACAGCAGGGTCTCTGGATCTGGCCACTGCAAGTAGCACCCCCAGAACCTTTGAGAAGACTCTCAGGGCCATCACCAGACCAAAGGGAAGTGCCACAAACTGGAAGTGTTGGTCCAGAAACGCAAATCTTAGGAACTTGAAGTGGTCCCTGGGAATTGGCACATGAAGGTAAGCATCCTTCAAGTCTATAGTTGTCATGAACTGTCCCTCTTGAACTAGGGGCAGAATAGATTTGATTGTTTCCATTTTTAACAATGTAAACGCTCAGAAACTTGTTCAAAACACTTTAGGTCCAGAATCGGGCGGAACGTGCCCTCCTTCTTTGGAACCACAACAAGATTTGAATAGTACCCTAGACCACTTTCTGCTTGGGGTACTTGTACTATAACACAGAGAGAGGAGAGATCCCTCACACACTCTAGAAAGGCCTCTCTCTTTTCTGGTCTTGAAGACAGGTTTGACAAGAGGAATCTGCCCCTGGACGGATGGGATCTGAACCCTGTCCTGTAACCCTGGGTGACAACTTCCAGAACCAAAGGGTCCTGAATGTCCTGCAACCAGGCTTCTGAGAAGAGAGATAATCTGCCCCCTTCTTGGCCCAGAGACTGGTCAGGGGCCACCCCTTCATGCCGATTTTGTCTTGTCTGGCTTTTTGCTCTGCTTAGACACAGAATCTTTCCTTGAAAAGGCAGGGACAACAGCCTCGACTTAGAGGTCATGTCCGCAGACCAATACTTTAGCCACAGAGCCCTGCGAGCTAAAACATAAAAACCTGACACCTTAGCGTTCAGGCGAATAATTTGTATATTGGCATCACAGATGAGAGAATTGGTGACCTTCAGCGCCTTAATCTTATCCTGTATCTCATCAATGGGAGTCTCCCCCTCGACCATTTCCCACAGGGATTCACACTAATATGTTGCAGCTCCGGCAGCTGCCGGCTGAAAAACAAACCCTGTATGTTGAAACATCTTCCTTAACATGTTTTCCAACTTTTTATCCATGGGCTCTTTAAACAACGAACTATCCTCAAGGGAAATAATTGTCCGCTTCGCGAGCATGGTGATAGCCCCATCCACCTTAGGGACAGTACCCCACAGCTCAAGCTGAGAGTCCAGAACAGGGAACAGTTTTTTAAAGGAAGAAGAAGGGGAAAGGAAGACCTAATCGCTGCCATTTATTCTTAATAATATTAGCAAACAGGAACCGGGGAAGACCTGAGGCACAACCCTGTCCTCATATACCTTATCAAGCTTAGGAATCGCAGGTTCCTCCGGAAGCTTTGGTTCCTGAACCTCCAGAGTAGCAACCACTTGCTTCAGCAAAAAGCGCAAGTTCTCTATCCTTAACCTAAAGTCAGGCTCCTCCGCAGCCGGAGGTTTAGATGACACGGACTCCGACCCAGAAGGGGCCCCACTCTGACTCTTCACCTCTGATATTTCCATAGGCATAGACAACCCCTGGGCCGGGCCGCCATGATATGCCCCTTCGCTTGCACTTAGCAGACATAGTAAGGCATGGATCACTTTCGATACCGCATTTTGCAGTTGATCCGCAAAATCTGACGGCCAAAGAATCTCTCCCGTAGGAGTACTGGTTGGACCCTGGGGTGCTGCATGTGCAATTGGAGATGAATGCAGGGAACGTACCTCACGGGACGAGGAACCCTCAGAGGTGGACGGCTCAGTGGTACTAGACATCCATTTACTTTTAGATGTTGTAACTTTATCAAGGCATGTGGAACAAAGTTGTGCAGGCTGTTCTACCAGAACCTCCTCACAATAAACACAGGAATGAGACCTTGTTAAAGAGGGAGAACCCTCTAACGTGTCAGAGTCCTCCATAGCTTGCACTTTTTTTACGGACTAGATTAACTTAATAAATAGGCACCTTTATAACCTCCAATGGCCGGGGCACTCACCACCCTCCTATGACCCGGACTACAGAAAACTGTTTTGTCTCCTGCGCCGCTGATCAACAGAGGAAGAGAAATAACCACACCCGGTCACATGGAATGCCTGGCAGGACCACCCCTGCACTAAGGAGAAAAAATGTGCCAAAAAAGGGCCGCGTAATACTCCCATAAGTAACCTGAAAGTTCCATACATTGCCAGAGCCTCATCTCGCACATAACGCAGCATTGACACAATAAACAATATCACGTATAACCCCCCCTGTTCAAAAATTCCCCTTTCCAGGAATATTAACCCTTGATTCTTTAAAGATAGAAGGCGTCACACTGTGACCCTGTCTTCCGTGTTATCATTATGTAATAAAAAATGAAACAATCTTACCAGAATCTACGCCATGGAACAGGAACACGGCCCTTCAAGTGTGACAGGTTAGTAGCCTCGCTCCTGTCATGGACTTGAGTGCAGAAAGCAGGCAGCGAAACTCATCAATGCTGATTGCTTGTGGTGCTGTTAATGGTTTTGCAGATGGTTTTTCAGAAAGACTCTGCCTGCATCTCTGGACTCTATTTTTCGCCCAAGCTCTCACTGAGAGGCTGACAGGACTACTTAAAACTGCAGTCCCAATGCGAAGAGTACTACCCTCCATAAGAGACTACTTCGATCTTCGGCACGTCTCTGCCATCCTCCTGTGACAAAAGGCAAAGAATGACTGGGGGATGAGTGAAGTGGGGGAGGTATTTAAGCCTTTGGCTGGGTGGGTGTCTGCCTCCTCCTGGTGGCCCAGGTTCTTAATTACCAACAGTAATGAATTAAGCCGTGGACTCTTCTCCCCTTTAGATGGAAAGTGATATTATGTGTATCAAAAGCCTTTGGGGTCAATTTATCAAATGCCAGGCAGACATGATTCACTGTAGCGAATCATGTTCGCCCGGCATCACTAAATGCCGACAGCATATGATGTCGGCATTTAACATTGCACAAGCATTTTTTCTGAAATGCTTTTGCAATGCTGCCCACTTCACATTTGCGCCAATCAGCCGCTAGCAGGGGGTGTCAATCATTGTATTGGATGGGGATGATTGCAGTCTGCCACCTACAAGGTGGCAGACAAGTTAAGGAGCAGCGGTCTTAAGAGGGACATGAAACACAATTTATTTTTTCATGATTCAGATAGAGAATACTATTTCAAACAACTTTCCAATTTACTGCTATTATTTAATTTGCTTCCTTCCTTTGTTATCCTTTGCTGAAAGGTTTATCTAAGCAAGTTCAGGAGCAGCAGAGAGCCTAGGTTCTAGCTGTTGATTGGTGGCTGCATATATATACTGATTGTGATTGGCTCACCCATTTGTTCAGTTAGAAACCATTAGTGCATTGTGCTCCTTCAACAAATGATACCCAGAGAATAAAACAGATTCGATAATAGAAGTAAATTAGAAAGTTGTTTAAAATTGTATCCTCTATCTGAATCATGAAAGAAATTTTTTGGGTTTCATGTCCCTTTAAGTTTCAGATTGTCCTGAAACTTCGGGGGTAGAAAGCAGCATCCACTGCTTGTTAAATCTACCCCTTTGTCTCTACTTCCCTTCTTATAGAAACTAGTGACATAACTTTGTCATAATAGAAATTCCTATTGTTTGTCACTAATGATCTTGTTTTCATAAATATACTCTTTAATACAATGCCTGTTCTAGTATTGTCTTTATTGCTAACGTCAGGCTCACTGGTCTGTAACTTGCTGGAAGAACTCTAGTTCCCTTATTAAAATGTCACACCACATCAGCATTATATCAGTCCGGTGGCATAATGGTTGAGGATATTAAGTTTCTAAAAATTAATGGCTACGAGTCTTGCGTTAGCCTTAAAAAGCAGCGTTGAGAGGTCCCAACGCTGCTTTTTAACGCCCGCTGGTATTACGAGTCTGGCAGGTACAGGTGTACCGCTCACTTTTCTTCCGTGACTTGAGCTTACCGCAAATCCCCTTACGTAAATTGCGTATCCTATCTTTTCAATGGGACTTGCCTAACGCCGGTATTATAAGTCTTGGAGAAAGTGAGCGGTAGACCCTCTCCTGTCAAGACTCCTACCGCATTTAAAAGTCAGTAGTTAAGAGTTTTATAGGTTAATGCCCGTAACATAAAACTCTTAACTAAAGTGCTAAAAAGTACACTAACACCCATAAACTACCTATTAACCCCTAAACCGAGGCCCCCCCGCACATCGGAAACACTTAAATAAAGTTTTTAACCCCTAACCTGCCGACTCCGGACATCGCCGCCACTTTAATAAATATATTAACCCTAAACCGCCGCACTCCCGCCTCGCAATCACTACTTAAATTTTATTAACCCCTAATCTGATGTTCCTAACATCACCGCCACCTACCTACATTTATAAACCCCTAATCTGCCGCCCCCAATGTCGCTGCTACTATATTAAATTTATTAACCCCTAAACCTAAGTCTAACCCTAAGTCTAACCCCCCTAACTTAAATATAATTTAAATAAAGCTAAATAAAATTACTATCATTAACTAAATTATTCCTATTTAAAACTAAATACTTACCTATAAAATAAACCCTAAGATAGCTACAATATAACTACTAGTTACATTTGTAGCTATCTTAGGATTTATTTTTATTTTACAGGCAAGTTTGTATTTATTTTAACTAGGTACAATAGTTATTAAATAGTTATTAACTATTTAATAACTTCCTAGTTAAAATAAGTACAAATTTACCTGTAAAATAAACCCTAACCTAAGTTACAATTACACCTAACACTACACTATCATTAAATAAATTAACTAAATTACCTACAATTAATTACAATTAAATTAAATAAACTAAAGTACGAAAACAAACAAACACTAAATTACAGAAAAAAATAAAATAATTACAAGAATTTTAAACTAATTACACCTAATCTAATCCCCCTAATAAAATAAAAAAGCCCCCCCCCCAAATAATAAAAATCCCTACCCTATACTAAATTACAAATAGCCCTTAAAAGGGCTTTTTGCTGGGCATTGCCCCAAAGTAATCAGCTCTTTTACCTGTAAAAAAAAATACAATACCCCCCCAACATTAAAACCCACCACCCACACACCCAACCCTACTCTAAAACCCACCCAATCCCCCCCTTAATAAAACCTAACACTAACCCCTTGAAGATCACCCTACTGTGAGATGTCTTCATCCAACTGGGCACAAGCGGTCCTCCAGAGGGGCAGAAGTCTTCATCCGATCCGGGCAGAATAGGACCTCCAGACGGGCAGAAGTCTTCATCCAGGGCGGCATCTTCTATCTTCATCCATCTGGAGCGGAGCGGGTCCATCTTGAAGCCAGCCGAAGCCAATAGGATTGAGCTTGCATTCTATTGGCTGATCCAATCAGCCAATAGAATGTGAGCTCAACCCTATTGGCTGATTGGATCAGCCAATAGGATTTTTCCTACCTTAATTCCAATTAAAAAATAGAATCCTATCAGTCAATCGGAATTCAAGGGACGCCATCTTGGATGACGTCATTTAAAGGAACCGTCATTCATCGTGTAGTCGTCGGTCTGGATGGATGCTCCGCATCGGCTGGCTTCAAGATGGACCCGCTCTGCTCCGGATGGATGAAGATAGAAGATGCCGCCTGGATGAAGACTTCTGCCCGTCTGGAGGTCCTATTCTGCCCGGATCGGATGAAGACTTCTGCCCCTCTGGAGGACCACTTGTGCCCGGGTGGGTTGAAGACGTCTCACGGTAGGGTGATCTTCAAGGGGGGTAGTGTTAGGTTTTATAAAGGGGGTATTGGGTGAGTTTTAAAATAGGGTTGGGTGTGTGGGTGGTGGGTTTTTTTTTTTTTTTTTTTTTTTCAAACAAGCTTTATTCATTGATATGAGTTATACAGAGTTGAACAGTACAAAGTGGTTATGCCAGATCAATATAAACAGATTTAAGATATGTTGTGAAAGTTCCAACCCTCCCCGAAAGTCATTACATTCTGCTGTGGTCATATGGGGTTAGGGTGAAGGGTGGCAGTCTTTGAGTATTTTTATTGAAGGTATCACTCTTGTCAGCGAGTGTATTACTTTGGTCCATTGATTTTGAGCTTGTTCTCTCACTAATTAAAGTGAGCTGCTAAAAATAAATAAAGAAGAAAGAAGAAACAAAACTCCAGCAATACAAACAAGTTATATACTAACAATTTATACATCAGGTATTCTCGTTTTAATGTCACTGAAGATTCCCAGCAGAAATTTTACACAGAGCTGGGTATATCTGAAATCCTGATGATTGCACTCAGATGAGTGCAGGGGTGAAGAAGTGGTAGTGGGGTGAAAGAGAGGGGGGTAGAGGGGGGGTGGAGAAGGAGAGAGAAGAGGAAAGAAGAAAAAAAAAAAAAAAAAAAAAAAAAAAAGGGGAGGGGGAGGGGGGGGGAGAAAGGGGGGGAGGGAGGTCTACTGGGTTCAGCTAGCAGATGTGAGTCAGCGCGGGTTACTTCTGGGGGCTAGGAATCTACAATCCCCTACCTTCCCATGTTAGTACCATCATCTCGTGTGTAGTTAGTTTACCGGTTTTTAGGTAGTGGTAGCGTTCCAGTCTTAGTAGATCCCCCACTCTAGCTCTCCACTCCTGAACGCTAGGGACTTGTGGGCTTTTCCAGTGAGCTGGGATGAGCGCTTTTGCTCCATTTAGCATCAGAATGAGTAATGAGTATTTATCTGCCCTCGTGATCTTAGGTAGCTCGTGGTAGATTAAGTATGTTGGTTTTGGGGGAAGTATAACATTCAGAATTTTGCTCATTTCTCCCAGCACCTCCTCCCAGAAAGGTTGTATGTGTGGACACGTCCACCAGATATGCTGGAGAGATCCCTCCTCTCCACAGCCTCTCCAGCACTCCCCACTTGAGTGAGGGTAGATTTTGTGTAACCTTTGAGGGGTTAAGTACCACCTGCTAAGGTATTTATAATGCATTTCTTGTATTTTCGCGGATATAGAGGCCCTTTTGGTTCTCTCAAAGATCTTCGTCCATTCTTTGGGTGAGATCTCTATTTCGAACTCGGTCTGCCAGGTAGTGGTGTATGATGGGAGTGAGGATCCTCCCTTTGTCAGTAAGATTTTGTAGAGTCGTGATATGAGGTGGGTAGGTGTTTGTTGTAGAGTGCACAGTAGTTCAAATAGAGTTCTGTCTCTAGTCAGCGCTCCTTTTTCCTTGCGTGTTTCAAGATAGTGAGCCATCTGTGCTACTCTGAACCATGATGTAAATATGGTCCTATCCCATTCCTCCAACTCGGCCTGTGGTTTAAGTTTGCCTTGTTGTAAGATATTGGAAATGGTTATGTCTGCCAGTTTATAGGAGCTCCCTTGAGTATGTGGTTTAATTTCCATGCCCAGATCTGGGTTTTCCCTTATCGGGATATTTGGTGATTCAAGGGTGGACACATACTTGCCCTCAGCCAGTATTTTATCCCAGGCTTTGAGAGTATCAGCTATCATGGGGTGTGTTATAACTGGGTCCGGTCGCTTCCCCGCCGAGACCCACGCAAGAGATCCCACATTTCCACGTTTGAGGATCTCATTGTCCAGTTGTATCCACCTCTTGTTGTTGGAGTTTCTGCACCATTCCACAATCCTCTGGAGGGAGATAGCTCTTTGGTATTCCCTCAGTAGGGGGATCCCGAGACCTCCACTGTTTCTAGGCAGATATAGTGTTTGTTTTTTGATACGTGGTTTTGTCCCGTTCCATATATAAGCCTCCATAGCTGATTGGATTTGCTGGATATAGGAGGATGCCGCCGCAGCAGGGATCGTTTGCATAATATATAGCACCCTTGGTAAGATATTCATCTTGACCACCCCTATGCGGCCCATCCAAGAAATTGTTTTTTTTTTTCCAGTTGGAGAGATCCCTACATATCTCATTGCAGATATTTTTATAATTCAGGCTTATTATTTCTGCTATGTTGGACGTGAGTGTAATTCCTAAATATTTGATTTTATGTGTGGCAATCTGGATTGGGCAATTAGAGCCTAGAGCGGCAAAGGCTTCTGTCGGTTCAGTTATATTTAAAATCTCGGATTTTAGAGGGTTAAGGAGAAAGTTTGAAACTTTCCCGTATGCCGTAAACTCCGCTAGCGCTGCTTTTAAGGAGTCAGACGAGTCTGATATTGTAAGGAGGACATCGTCAGCATACATGGATAGTTTGTGCTCAACGTTGCCCACCGTAATCCCTTTCACCGCCGCGTTAGCTCTGATTTTACTTGCCAGTGTTTCAAGGGTGAGGGCGAACAGAAGCGGCGAGAGGGGGCACCCCTGTCGCGTTCCATTCTTGATGAAGAAGGCTTCTGAGAGGATGCCGTTTACTCTCACCCTTGCATTTGGGGCTGAGTAGAGGGACATTATTTTGTTCGTGAAACTAGGTCCGAAGCCGAATTTTTGTAGGGTTAACCGGATAAATGACCAGCTGACTCGGTCGAACGCTTTTTCTGCGTCTGTTGTGACCAGAGTGAGCGGTTTGTCATGAGCATGTGCGTAGGTTATTAACTGTAGGACTTTGAGGGTGTTATCTCTGGCTTCTCGTGCGGGTATGAATCCGACTTGTTCGGTTGAAATTAGGTCTGGGAGGAATTTGTTCAGACGTGTGGCCAAGACCTTCGCGAGGATCTTTACATCTGAATTAAGTAAAGATATGGGCCTGAAATTCTCCGGTCTATCCGGGGACTTTCCTGGCTTGGGGAGAACCGTAATGTAGGCCTCTAACATGGAGCCCGGAAGAACCGGGTCCTCCGTCAATGAATTGAACATATTGGTTAGTTCCGGGACAAGAATATCTATATAGTGTTTAAAGTATTTTAAGCCAAAGCCATCTGGTCCCGGGGCCTTACCCGAGGGAAGATCCTTAATGGCCTTTTGGACTTCCTCTTTTGTGAATGGGGATTCCAGAGAGTTCATATCCTCATTTGTAAGCTTGGGAAGCTCAAGTTCCTCAAGATATTGAAGAATGTCTTCTTTTTCCCGGCTTTGAGAGGAGTTGTCCCCCTCCCTGCGGGTCGGACGTCTTGTAGGTTGTATAAGGAATTGTAATATACCCTGAAGACCTCTGCTATGGACTCTCCGTCCACTCTTTCCCTTCCCTCTTTATCCTTCACATGACGCACATAAGCCTTTAGTCTCTTCCTCGCCAGTGCCCTGGCAAGGAGCTTACCGGGCTTGTCCCCTTGCTCAAAAAACAGTTGTCTCATCATGAGAGCCTGTTTCTGGTATTCTTCTTGCAAGAACTGCAGTAAAGTTTCCCTGGCTTTGGTCAGTCGGGTCAATTCGATCTCGTCATGCGGGTTCGCCTTGTGTAAAAGTTCTGAGTTTTCAATTTGAGATAAAAGAGCGGAATAACGCTCTTTTCGCAGTCTTTTAAGCCTTGCTTTCCGCTTAATCAATAGGCCTCTGATAGTGCATTTGTGTGCCTCCCAGATGGTGGTATCGTGGGTGGTGGGTTTTAATGTTGGTGGGGGTATTGTATTTTTTTTACAGGTAAAAGAGCTGATTACTTTGGGGCAATGCCCCGCAAAAACCCCTTTTAAGGGCTATTTGTAATTTAGTATAGGGTAGGGATTTTTATTATTGTGGGGGGCTTTTTTATTTTATTAGGGGGATTAGATTAGGTGTAATTAGTTTATAATTCTTGTAATTTTATTTTTTTCTGTAATTTAGTGGGGTTTTTTTTGTACTTTAGTTGATTTAATTTAATTGTAATTAATTGTAGGCAATTTAGTTAATTTATTTAATGATAGTGTAGTGTTAGGTGTAATTGTAACTTAGGTTAGGGTTTATTTTACAGGTAAATTTGTATTTATTTTAACTAGGAAGTTATTAAATAGTTAATAACTATTTAAGAACTATTGTACCTAGTTAAAATAAATACAAACTTGCCTGTAAAAAAAAATAAACCTTAAAGGGCCATGACAGCAACATTTTTTCTTTCATGATTTAGAAAGAACATGTCATTTTAAACAACTTACTTATTTACTTCTATTATCCAATTTGTTTTATTCTCTTGATGTTCTTTGCTGTAAAGCATATCTAGATAGGCTCAGTAGCTGCTGATTGGTGGCTGCACATAGATGTCTCATGCGATTAACTCACCTATATGCATTGCTATTTCTTCAGCAAAGGATATCTAAAAAATTTAACAAATTAGATAATAGAAGTAAATTGAAATGTTGTTTAAAATTGTATTCTCTACCTGAATCATGAATGAAAATGTTTGGGTTTAGTGTCCCTTTAAGCTAGATACAATGTAACTATTAGGGTTTATTTTATAGGTAAATATTTAGTTTTAAAATAGGAATAATTTATTTAATTGTAGTAATTTTATTTAGATTATTTTAAATTATATTTGTTAGGTGAGGTTAGGGTTAGACTTAGATTTAGGGGTTAATAACTTTATTATAGTAGCGGCGACGTTGGCGGCGGCAGATTAGGGGTTAATAAGTGTAGTTAGGTGGCGGCGACATTGGGGGCAGAAAAATAGGGGTTAATAAATAAAAAGAAGGTGTCGGCGATGTGGGGGCAGCAGATTAGGGGTTCATAGTGATAATGTAGGTGGCGGCGGTGTCCGGAGTGGCAGATTAGGGGTTAATAATATTATGCAGGTGTCAGCGATGTCGGGGGTGGCAGATTAGGGGTTAATAAGTAGAATATTAGGGGTGTTTAGACTCAGGGTTCATGTTAGGGTGTTAGATGTAGACATAACTTTTGTTTCCCCCTAGGAATCAATGGGGCTGCGTTAGAAGCTGAACGCTGCTTTTTTGCAGGTGTTAGGTTTTTTTTTTCAGCCGGCTCTGCCCCATTGATTCCTATGGGGAAATCGTGCACGAGCACGTTTTGCCAGCTCACCGCTACTGTAAGCAGCGCTGGTATTGAGGTGAGATGTGGAGCTAAATTTTGCTCTACGCTCACCTTTTTGCGGCTAACGCCGGATTTAAAAAAAAAAACCGTAATACCAGCGTTGTCTTAAGTGAGCGGTGAAAAAAAAATGCTCGTTAGCAACGCACCCGTTACCGCAAAACTCGTAATCTCGGTGTAAGCAATTTATTATGAATTCTATGCATCTTTAACCTTGTGTCTGCAAATAATTTGTATATCAGAAGAGATTAATAACTTTTAAAGCAGAATTAATATTTGCTTGTGAGAAATATATGTGGGGCAAAAATTATTTAGACGCGTAAGGGGAAAGGATTAGCCTGCAATACTGGCTAACCCTAAAACAGCAAAAAACATATATATATATATATATATATATATATATATATATATATATATATATATATATATATACTATATATATATATATATATATATATTATAAATAAATCCCAGCCAATGAGTCTTAGAATCTTTCAACAACAGGATTTTAATAGTGTATATTGCTTCACACTATACAATAATGAATCAGGAAAGTCTGAATGTAAACTCACTCAAATCCACAAATACCCCATCCACCATACATATCCGTACCATACAGCAAACAATAATTTAATAGGTAGGTAGCAGTAACGGTTCAAATAGCACCTCCTCGCAAGTACCTGTACATTCCTTGATAAAGGGGCGGAGTCCCGAAATGCGCATCGGAATCAGTAAGACGCTATCACCTGTTCCTGGTCGTGTTGCTTGAGCCACATCGTAAGATAACGGAGAACGGTTTTCTTGACGGAGAAGGTGAGATTGGAGCGTTTGGATAGCGGTCCATTGCCACACTGAAGGTAACGTCGGTGACAAGTCTCACGGTAGTACCCGGCATATCAGCATTTGATGACGAAGGTAACACTGTTACTTAACACTTTCTATCGGCCCGAGCTGCATTTAAGATCCTGGCATTATTGAAACAACACAAGGTATTCGCAGCTTTAACTTTGCATTTGGGTCAGTGTGCAGATCTCGAGAGCGGAACTCTCTATGCTGAGTTAGTTAGTACACCGTGAGTGAAATGTAAAGGGTGTGAGGTTGGACCAGCATTGTAAATATATCTCCCTTCAATATAGTCAATTATACCTAACAATTGTGGCCATTCACACGACAGCCTTTATGGAGGGACATTTAGATGCACAATACTGATGCTATTATTGCAAATTCACACTTCAAGTGATATCAAGTCATAATAAGTGTTTCATGTGCTTTTGGTCTCTCCGTGACATGCAAATCAAGGATTACAAATATTTGTAGCATTTCCCTTATCTGGTGACTGTAACACAACAGACTATTCACAAAGTAACCGGAAAAGAGTAGAGACTGTAACATAACAGTATCCAGAATAGAGTGAGAAGGACTTGTTCCAGTAACTTTTTCAATATCTCGGATATATTGGATGCTACTTCTTGTTTTCATAGATAAAGAATTTTCCTGATTTGTTCAAAGGCTCAACAGTCACTTGATTATTTACAGGTGGTGCTTGTCTTCACCCCCTGGGGACGTCCTGGGGGTGTTATGATTATTCTGTTTATTTATTTTGTAATAAATTATTGTTTGCTGTATGGTACGGATATGTATGGTGGATGGGGTATGTGTGATTTGAGTGAGTTTACATTCAGACTTTCCTGATTCATTATTGTATAGTGTGAAGCAATATACACTATTAAAATCCTTTGTTGAAAGATTTATAAGACTCATTGGCTGGGATTTATTTATATTATATTATTATTGAGTCAAGGACCAGACTTTGTCCCGTGCCGGAGCATATTGCATTTTAGGCTTAGTAGGTGGTGCGGTCACTGTTTGGGTATTGAATATATACATATACTAATAAATATTATAAATACGAAATATTATAAATATTCATATTTTGATTTATATGTATATATGTATATATATATATATATATATATATATATATATATATATATATATATATATATACAAGTCAGGTTAAGTGCACTCACTGTTACTGTAGCATCTGCCGGGGTGCAGTGTGGAGATATGTAGAGATAACAATCAACCCCAAAAGTGGAAGAAAAAAAACACTTCACTCTCCGGTCTTTGCAAACGATAAGACTTTAATCCATCCTTGTACAAACAATCACTGAAGCATCCCAAACGTTTCGATACCTACTGGTATATTTTTCAATGGGTAAGCAATCTCTTTGTGTTCCAAAAAGCTCCTAATCTAACCCACACACCACTCACCTATTAATACCCCTACGTGCTAATGTGACTTCCGGTGCACCGGAACAACGCCCACACCTGTACGTCACGATGCCTAAACAGACAAGAAAAGAAAACCTCAACTGCATGGCTAATTAACATAGTCCCTCCTGCGTAGTGACGAGTAAGACATCACTCTGGTTGCTGTTTTGATAGACATCGCGCATGCCGTGTGTCCGTGTTGCCACCGCTAAATCCTATATCAAAAGCTAAAAACCGGATCACATAGTAATCCATTGTTTAGAAACATTTATTATTAAAAATGGTTAAATAACACTAGTAAGAACTCCTGATAGCTCTTGTACCATACTTGGTAGCATTCTAGTATATTAAACCTAACCTAACCCCTCAGCATTCTGATATCTACTCAAATAAAAGTAATTTGTTTTGCAATTCAAAAGGAAGCCAAAGAATTAACAATAGTCTATCAAGACTGTATAGAAAATAAATCCAAAATAAAATAAGGGAAAGAGAATATAAAAGAATATATATGGAAAAAGAAATAAAAAATTGGAAAAAAATAAAAAATAAAAAATAATAAACAATAAAAATTGAAAAAAACAAGCACCAAATGTGTACAAAATCGCTAAGAATTATACATGGTAGAATCCAGTATGTATACTGAGACCTCAAAATTCTATGTGTTCAGATGCCTTGATGTTATACCTTCAAAGCCTGCTGGAATATGGTAGAAAGCAATAGGGCTCACAACAATACACTGTTACACATTATAACTCCAGTTTAAAGGATGATAGTTTCATCAGATATGAATGTCAATTTGGAGCAAATCAATACTTTGACCAAAAGACCACCTAGATCGAGCAATCATAGAAGTCTCTTCATAGGAAAACATTGTAGTCCAGTTGCACATTCAATCCTTTTGGAGTCACCGTGTCCAACCGGTAGATACAAGATGATGTCTCCACTTGTCCTCAGACTTGCAGGTGTATGTTCTGCCTGGAGGAAGTGCCTGGCAACCCGTTGATCCGTTGTCTTTTTATCTATAGCTGACCTGATGGCATAACGATGGTTCGCCATCCTTTCACGGAAAGTGGTAGAAGTTTTGGATGCCAAGAGAAAATTAGGATGCTATAGATGTGGAGACTGCACAACCTGTAATAGTATGTTGACTGGGATGTACTTCCATCACCCCCATACAGGGAGAAAGTATAAAATCCTACACAGGTTATCCTGTATGAGCACTTATGTGATCTACATACTGATGTGCCCATGTTCCTTGGTTTATGTGGGCAAAACTTCTACCACTTACCGTCAAAGGATGGCAAACCATCGTTATGCCATCAGGTCAGCTACAGATAAAAAGACAACTGATCAACCGGTTGCCAGGCACTTCCTCCAGGCAGGACATACACCTGCAAGCCTGAAGACAATGTTAATTGACTATGTGCCCCCCTTGCGAAGAGGGGGAGACAGGAACACCAAACTTCTCCAAGTGGAGACATCTTGTATCTACCGGTTGGACACGGTGACTCCAAAAGGATTGAATGTGCAACTCGACTACAATGTTTTCCTATGAAGAGACTTCTATGATTGCTCAATCTAGGTGGTCTTTTGGTCAAAGTATTGATTTGCTCCAAATTGACATTCATATCTTATGAAACTATCATCCTTTAAACTGGAGTTATAATGTGTAACAGTGTATTGTTGTGAGCCCTATTGCTTTCTACCATATTCCAGCAGGCTTTGAAGGTATAACATCAAGGCATCTGAACACATAGAATTTTGAGGTCTCAGTATACATACTGGATTCTACCATGTATAATTCTTAGCGATTTTGTACTCATTTTGTGCTTGTTTTTTTTAATTTTTATTGTTTATTATTTTTTATTTTTTTCCAAATTTTTATTTCTTTTTCCATCTTTTATATTCTTTTTCCATTCTTTTATATTCTCTTTCCCTTATTTTATTTTGGATTTATTTTCTATACAGTCTTGATAGACTATTGTTAATTCTTTGGCTTCCTTTTGAATTGCAAAACAAATGACATTTATTTGAGTAGATATCAGAATGCTGAGCGGTTAGGTTAGGTTTAATATACTAGAAGGCTACCAAGTAAGGTACAAGAGCTATCAGGAGTTCTTACTAGTGTTATTTAACACTTTTTAATAATAAATGTTTCTAAACAATGGATTACTATGTGATCCGGTTTTTAGCTTTTGATATAGGATTTAGCGGTGGTGACTCGCAACACGGACACATGGCATGCGCAATGTCTATCAAAACAGCAACCAGAGTGACGTCTTACTCGTCACTACGCAGGAGGGGCTATGTTAATTAGCCATGCAGTTGAGGTTTTCTTTTCTTGTCTGTTTAGGCATCGTGACGTACAGGTGTGGGCGTTGTTCCGGTGCACCGAAAGTCACATTAGCACGTAGGGGTATTAATAGGTGAGTAGTGTGTGGGTTAGATTAGGAGCTTTTTGGAACACAAAGAGATTGCTTACCCATTGAAAAATATACCAGTAGGTATCGAAACGTTTGGGACCAGAGAGTGAAGTGTTTTTTTTCTTCCACTTTTGGGGTTGATTGTTATCTCTCTCTCTCCCTCTCTCTCTCTCTCTCTCTCTCTCTCTCTCTCTCTCTCTCTCTTTCTCTCTCTCTCTCTCTCTCTCTCTCTCTCTCTATATATATATATATATATATATATATATATATATATATACAGGGAGTGCAGAATTATTAGGCAAGTTGTATTTTTGAGGATTAATTTTATTATTGAACAACAACCATGTTCTCAATGAACCCAAAAAACTCATTAATATCAAAGCTGAATAGTTTTGGAAGTAGTTTTTAGTTTGTTTTTAGTTATAGCTATTTTAGGGGGATATCTGTGTGTGCAGGTGACTATTACTGTGCATAATTATTAGGCAACTTAACAAAAAACAAATATATACCCATTTCAATTATTTATTTTTACCAGTGAAACCAATATAATATCTCAACATTCACAAATATACATTTCTGACATTCAAAAACAAAACAAAAACAAATCAGTGACCAATATAGCCACCTTTCTTTGCAAGGACACTCAAAAGCCTGCCATCCATGGATTCTGTCAGTGTTTTGATCTGTTCACCATCAACATTGCGTGCAGCAGCAACCACAGCCTCCCAGACACTGTTCAGAGAGGTGTACTGTTTTCCCTCCTTGTAAATCTCACATTTGATGATGGACCACAGGTTCTCAATGGGGTTCAGATCAGGTGAACAAGGAGGCCATGTCATTAGATTTTCTTCTTTTATACCCTTTCTTGCCAGCCACGCTGTGGAGTACTTGGACGCATGTGATGGAGCATTGTCCTGCATGAAAATCATGTTTTTCTTGAAGGATGCAGACTTCTTCCTGTACCACTGCTTGAAGAAGGTGTCTTCCAGAAACTGGCAGTAGGACTGGGAGTTGAGCTTGACTCCATCCTCAACCCAAAAAGGCCCCACAAGCTCATCTTTGATGATACCAGCCCAAACAAGTACTCCACCTCCACCTTGCTGGCGTCTGAGTCGGACTGGAGCTCTCTGCCCTTTACCAATCCAGCCACGGGCCCATCCATCTGGCCCATCAAGACTCACTCTCATTTCATCAGTCCATAAAACCTTAGAAAAATCAGTCTTGAGATATTTCTTGGCCCAGTCTTGACGTTTCAGCTTGTGTGTCTTGTTCAGTGGTGGTCATCTTTCAGCCTTTCTTACCTTGGCCATGTCTCGTAGTATTGCACACCTTGTGCTTTTGGGCACTCCAGTGATGTTGCAGCTCTGAAATATGGCCAAACTGGTGGCACGTGGCATCTTGGCAGCTGCATGCTTGACTTTTCTCAGTTCATGGGTAGTTATTTTGCGCCTTGGTTTTTCCACACGCTTCTTGCGACCCTGTTGACTATTTTGAATGAAACGCTTGATTGTTCGATGATCACGCTTCAGAAGCTTTGCAATTTTAAGAGTGCTGCATCCCTCTGCAAGATATCTCACTATTTTTGACTTTTCTGAGCCTGTCAAGTCCTTCTTTTGACCCATTTTGCCAAAGGGAAGGAAGTTGCCTAATAATTATGCACACCTGATATAGGGTGTTGATGTCATTAGACCACACCCCTTCTCATTACAGAGATGCACATCACCTAATATGCTTAATTGGTAGTAGGCTTTCAAGCCTATACAGCTTGGAGTAAGACAACATGCATAAAGAGGATGATGTGGTCAAAATACTCATTTGCCTAATAATTCTGCACTCCCTGTATATATAAAAAAAAATAATATAATATATATAAATACATATGATAAAGCGCATGTGCGCATGCGCAAAACATGTCAGGCCTTTTGTGTTGGACCACAGCCTAATAAACCTTCTTTAAAGCACCTTATCCCTTCCAGCTTTTATTTTTTGCTGTTTATATATATATATATATATATATATATATATATACAGTACATATCCACACACATATATTATATTATACTATATTAGTGTATGTTAATATTAAAATATTAAAAAAAGAAAATATTATAGCAAGTCTTATGAATTAACGTTTTTTTAATTGTACAGCAATGGAAAAAAAAAGTATTATTTTAAAAGAGGATGCTATTAAAAACAGGAGCACACAATTGTTTTGATATGCACATTTGATGAGTGCTACATGACTGTCACTGTAACCTCAAAAAGCTTCTCTCACTTCTCATGCAATAACTTCAGTGAAATCCATTACAATAGAAACTGACAGTCACTTCAAATCTCTAGTATATCTATATAATTTTCAAACTGAGAAGGCAGCGTACTAGTTTAGGCATGAAAAATTGATTCTGAAATACATTTTTAGATCAGTTATCTCCTAACAAAGCATCTATTGACAGTTGCTAAGGCCCCATGAAGAATAAATAAATTGTGCTCAACTCGTAATCCAACCCATAGTACTGTTATTTTTTTTACTTCAAACAAGCCTATAAAACTGCTAACTTTTGGCATAAAATATTTTTGACATCTAGGTTAAATGCATGTGACACATTTCTATAGCGGACACAATCCTCTTGACTGTTAGACACATAATATATAGTAACCCTTTAGTTAATGAAAGTGGATAAAAACATTTTACTTACAAATTACAAACAAATTATTCTTATTAGCTGGGATTTAATATAAACCTAAGCTACAAGTATTTTAGTCTTGTAATACACACATTTCATAGAAAATTAATACAATACCAAGTTTAATTGTCTTTGGACATATTAAAACATTTGTCACAGTTTCATATTAATTTAATAATATTGCTCCCTCTTACGCCAACCTTTATTTGGGTTGGTGGGAGCACTTCCATATCTTTAGAGATACTAACCGCTTCAGAGAAAAAATAGTGCACAACGGACATTGCATCAACGATTTGCTTAAAATTTGGGATGGCAATGAAGAATCTATTGAGTCTTTCTGTAACTATGCAAATCATAATAATTTAAATTTGATGTTCACCCTTGAGAGTCATTTAATTTCTTGGATATTTCCCTTAAACCTAATCTTACCAACGATAACATAATGGTGGAGTTATACCATAAGCCCACAACAAGAAACACTATACTAAACTCACATTCCTGCCACCCTACTCATTTGCTGAAATCCATCCCAAAAAGGCAATTAATTAGGGTCAAACAAAATTGTTCAGACCCTGAAACATATGAGATTACAGCTCAAGAAACTATACAAAGGTTGGAGACTAGGGGTTACAACAGGAAATTGCTTGAAACAACTAAATTGGAAATTGACCAATTCCCTAGATCAGAATTACTCCAATATAGCAAATTCAAAAAAGGTAAAAAAACAAGAAAAATATGATCTATCTAAGAAACCACTATTTATCACAACATATAGTTCTGAATTCAATCAAATATGTAATGTGATAAACGACATCTGCCCATTTTGGATAATGACACAGTACTGACAAAAATTATCAAACATGGTTGTAATTTTGTTTCTAGAAAAAGTAAAACCTTTAGAAACATCCTTTCCCCTTCCATGTTACCCGTGGTACGCAACACAAATTGGTTAACCAAAAGAAAAGGTTGTTTCAAATGTGGGGGGAATAGATGCAAAGCATGCTCTTACATTATACCTGGTCCAAATTTCAAATCTAGTGTTACAGAGAAAATACATGATAACAGATACTTTATAAATTGTAATACCACACATGTGGTGTATTTATTGACTTGTTTGGGTTGCAACAAGCAATATACAGGGAAAACTAAGAGACCCCTAAAGGACAGGTTTCTAGAACATGTTAGGGCAATAGATGATCAGGATTCCACTACTCCCATTGCCAAACATTTTCACCAACTGCATGACTCAGATAGCAGCTTACTAAGGGTGCAAGGTATAGACTCTATTCCATACAAACCCAGAGGGGGGGATAGGGTCATAAAACTAAACGAAAGGGAAGTATTTTGGATCTTTCATGCAAAAACTTCGAATACCTTTTGGCCTAAATTCTCAAATGGATGTGAATCTATTTATTCAATAATTTGTATTTATATATGACTCACAAAACAATCATATTTTTTTAATGTATGTTCCAATTAATTAACCATTCTTTTGCACTGTGCAATGGTATGTAAAGCTTTAAATTATTGATATGCAGTTTTGCAAATGTATTTTCTCTCGAAAGAGGTGTGTTGTTCAAAATGAGGTACTATGAGGGTTAAACATTGTAATGTGTGTAGACAATCACACAATTAATTAATTAAGGATGTGTGTATAAATACAGCAGGTCCTTACCCCCATTCCCTATCAGTGATCAAGTGCCCCAGTGTGGCACAAAACACGTCTGATGCGGGGGGCTTAGGCTCTCTCACTGTACCTTCCGATATTGTGCCTTGGCTGTGCCCTTTTTGTTCTTAAATTACTGAATAAAATTTTGGATTATATTTTACTTACTACTATTCCTGTTTTTCGTGTGCCGAGGATTGTGTATTCATATTAATACTTATTGAACAAGATAGATTTATTATCCACATACTGAAAAGAATAAATACTTATCAGACCCAAAAAAATATAATTGAAAATCTACAAAGCTAAATTGTATTTGCATGCACCAGTGCCATATTGGCACTTATCTTTGTTCCATGTTATTTGGCTTAGAATGTTTTCCCATTAAATCTAAAAATCATTCTTTTTAGTGCGTAATATAGTAAATCACTCCAAACAGATTCTCATTTGTGTGTATATTCTCAATTCCAATAATAGATTTTCTATACACTCAATACTGTCATAAAGGGAATTGAATTGTATAATGGTTCAGCACTGGTTTTACACAATATTTCACAGACATATCACACATGACTTAGAAAATCTGTAGCTTTCTCTAAACAATATTTAATATTTCTTAACAGGTTGTAAGTAGCGAGCAATAAACATGGTTAACATTTACCAATAGCCTGATCCAGACACAGTTAATCTACCAGGTTGATTAATTAAATGTGTATGATAAAGTAAGTGATGGAACTGGATGTTTATCTTTTACAATATAACCACTTTTAAACACTTGCCAACTTCAATTGTTTTCTTAAAGCTATAATCTATGTGGTGTTCATCTTGACTGAATTGTATCTAACTCTATGCAGCACTGGATTATATGTCCTCCCAACAGACTGACTTCATTGTATACCATAAGGAGTTTGGAAGGAGCAGTAGAGATGTCTGATATAATATTTGAAATAACCAAAACTGGACAAATGTTCAATACTAGTTATCCAAATTAATTAAGAGAAGAGATTCATTTAAGCTACTTCATGTAATGTTTATTGACATGAAGGGGGCATTACCTATCGGCTAGATTACGAGTTTTGCGTTAAGCTGAAAAAGCAGCGTTAACAGGTCCTAACGCTACTTTTTCACTACCGCTGCTATTACGAGTCTTGCAGGTTTAGGGGCACCGCACACTTGTTTGGCCTTACCGCAAACTGACTTACATAAACTTCGTAAACCTAGTTCAATCCTATTGGCTGATCCAATCAGCCAATAGGATTTTTTCTACCTTAATTCCGATTGGCTGATAGAAAAGGGTGTATTGGGTGGGTTTATTTTTTAGGTTAGGGCTTTGGGCCTTCAATAGAGCTAAATGCCCTTTTAAGGGCAATGCCCATCCAAATGCCCTTTTCAGGGCAATAGGGAGCTTAGGTTTTTTTAGTATTTTATTTGGGGGGATGGTTGTGTGGGTGGTGGGTTTTACTGTTAGGGGGAGTGTTTGTATTTTTTTTACAGGTAAAAGAGCTGATTTCTTTGGGGCAATGCCCCGCAAAAGGCCCTTTTAAGGGCTATTGGTGGTTTAGTTTAGGCTAGTGTTTTTTTTTATTTTGGGGGGGCTTTTTTATTTTGATAGGGCTCTTAGATTAGGTGTAATTAGTTTAAAGATCTGTAATTTGTTTTTTATTTTCTGTAATTTAGTGAGTTTTTTTTTGTGATTTAGCTAATTTAATTTAATTTAATTTATTTAATTGTATTTAATGTAGTTAATTTATTTAATTGTAGTGTACTGTTAGGTGTTAGTGTAACTTAGGTTAGGTTTTATTTTACAGGTAAATTTGTATTTATTTTAGCTAGGTAGTTATTAAATAGTTAATAACTATTTAATAACTATTCTACCTAGTTAAAATAAATACAAACTTGCCTGTAAAATAAAAATAAACCCTAAGCTTGCAGGTTTAGAGGCACCGCACACTTGTTTGGCCTTACCGCAAACCAACTTACATAAACTTCGTCAACCCCTTTTTCTATGGGACTTCCATAGTGCCAGTATTACGAGTCTGTCCTGGGAGGCCAAAAAGTGAGCGGTATAGCCTCTACCGACAAGATCCGTAACGCATTCTAAAGTTTATGCTGTAGCATAAAACTCATAACTAAAGTGCTAAAAAGTACACTAACACCCATAAACTACCTATTAACCCCTAAACCGAGGCCCTCCCGCATCGCAAACACTATAATAAAAATGTTTAACCCCTAATCTGCCACTCCGGACATCGCCGCCACTAGAATAAACATATTAACCCCTAAACCACCACACTCCCACCTCTCAAAACATTAGTTAAATATTATTAACCCCTAATCTGCCGCCCCTAACATCGCCGCCACCTACATTATACTTATAAACCCCTAATCTGCCGCCCCTAACATCGCCGCAACCTACATTATATTTATTAAACCCTAATCTGCCGCCCCCAATGTCGCCGCAATTTACCTACAGTTTTTAACCCCTAATCTGCTGCCCCCAACATCCCCGCCACTATATTAAATGTATTAACCGCTAAACCTAAGTCTAACCCTAACCCTAACACCCCCTAATTAAAATATAATTTCAATAAATCTAAATAAAATTTCTATCATTAACTACATTATTCCTATTTAAAACTAAATACTTACCTATAAAATAAACACTAAGGCCTATATTTAGAGTTTGGCGGTAGCCGTCAAAACCAGCGTTAGAGGCTCCTAACGCTGGTTTTAGGCTACCGCCGGTATTTGGAGTCAGTCAGGAAAGGGTCTAACGCTCACTTTCCAGCCGCGACTTTTCCATACCGCAGATCCCCTTACGTCAATTGCGTAGCCTATCTGTTTAATGGGATCTTCCTAACTCCAGTATTTAGAGTCGCGGCTGAAGTGAGCGTTAGAAATCTAACGACAAAACTCCAGCCGCAGAAAAAAATCAGTAGTTAAGAGCTTTCTGGGCTAACGCCAGTTTATAAAGCTCTTAACTACTGTGCTTTAAAGTACACTTACACCTATAAACTACCTATGTACCCCTAAACCAAGGTCCCCCCACATCGCCGACACTTGATTAAATTTTTTTAACCCCTAATCTGCCGACCGCCACCTACATTATCCTTATGTACCCCTAATCTGCTGCCCCTAACACCGCCGACCCCTATATTATATTTATTAACCCCTAATCTGCCCCCCACAACGTCGCCGCCAGCTACCTACACTTATTAACCCCTAATCTGCCGTCCGCACGCCGCCGCCAGCTACATTATAGCTATGTACCCCTAATCTGCTTCCCCTAACACCGCCGACCCCTATATTATATTTATTAACCCCTAATCTGCCCCCCACAACGTCGCCTCCACCTGCCTACACTTATTAACCCCTAATCTGCCGAGCGGACCGCACCGCTATTATAATAAAGTTATTAACCCCTAATCCGCCTCACTCCCGCCTCAATAACCCTATAATAAATAGTATTAACCCCTAATCTGCCCTCCCTAACATCGCCGACACCTAACTTCAAGTATTAACCCCTAATCTGCCGATCGGAGCTCACCGCTACTCTAATAAATTTTTTAACCCCTAAAGCTAATTTTAAACCTAACCCTAACACCCCCCTAAATTAAATATAATTTTATTCTAACGAAATAAATTAACTCTTATTAAATAAATTATTCCTATTTAAATCTAAATACTTACCTGTAAAATAAACCCTACTATAGCTACAATATAAATTATAATTATATTATAGCTATTTTAGGATTAATATTTATTTTACAGGTAACTTTGTATTTATTTTAACCAGGTACAATAGCTATTAAATAGTTAAGAACTATTTAATAGCTAAAATAGTTAAAATAATTACAAAATTACCTGTAAAATAAATCCTAACCTAAGTTACAATTAAACCTAAAACTACACTATCAATAAATAAATTAAATAAACTACCTACAATTATCTACAATTAAACCTAACACTACACTATCAATAAATTAATTAAATAAAATACCTACAATTATCTACAATTAAACCTAACACTACACTATCAATAAATTAATTAAATACAATATCTACAAATAAATACAATGAAATAAACTAACTAAAGTACAAAAAATAAAAAAGAACTAAGTTACAAAAAATAAAAAAATATTTACAAACATTAGAAAAATATTACAACAATTTTAAACTAATTACACCTACTCTAAGCCCCCTAATAAAATAACAAAGCCCCCCAAATAAAAAAAATGCCCTACCCTATTCTAAATTAAAAAAGTTCAAAGCACTTTTACCTTACCAGCCCTGAACAGGGCCCTTTGCGGGGCATGCCCCAAAGAATTCAGCTCTTTTGCCTGTAAAAAAAAACACATACAATACCCCCCCCAACATTACAACCCACCACCCACATACCCCTAATCTAACCCAAACCCCCCTTAAATAAAACTAACACTAAGCCCCTGAAGATCTTCCTACCTTATCTTCACCATACCAGGTTCACCGATCGGTCCTCGGAAGTGTTGATCCAAGCCCAAGCGGGGGGCTGAAGAGTGACGTCCATCCTCGGGCTGAAGTCTGGATCCAAGCGGCGGCTGAAGAAATCCATCATTGGGCTGAAGTTGGAAGTCCATCATCGGGATGAAGTCTTTTATCAAGCCGCATCTTCAATCTTCTTTCTTCTGGAGCGGAGCAGAGCCATCTTCTTCCAAGCCGACGCGGAACATCCTCTTCAACCGACGCCTACTGGCCGAATGACGGTTCCTTTAAATGACGTCATCCAAGATGGCGTCCCTCGAATTCCGATTGGCTGATAGGATTCTATCAGCCAATTGGAATTAAGGTAGGAATATTCTGATTGGCTGATGGAATCAGCCAATCAGAATCAAGTTCAATCCGATTGGCTGATCCAATCAGCCAATCAGATTGAGCTCGCATTCTATTGGCTGATCGGAACAGCCAATAGAATGCGAGCTCAATCTGATTGGCTGATCCAATCAGCCAATCGGATTGAACTTGATTCTGATTGGCTGATTCCATCAGCCAATCAGAATTTTCCTACCTTAATTCTGATTGGCTAATAGAATCCTATCAGCCAATCGGAATTCGAGGGACGCCATCTTGGATGACGTCCCTTAAAGGAACCGTCATTCATCGGGAAGTCGTCGGTGAAGATGGATGTTCCGCGTCGGCGTGATGAACATGGATCCGGAAGAAAGAAGATTGAAGATGCCATTGATAGAAGACTTCAGCCGGATCATGGACCTCTTCAGCTCCCGCTTGGATGAAGACTTCAGCCGGATCATGGACCTCTTCAGCTCCCGCTTGGATGAAGACTTCTGCCGGATCATGGACATCTTCAGCCCCCCGCTTGGGCTTGGATCAAGACATCGGAGGAGCTCTTCTGGATCGATCGGTGAACCTGGTATGGTGAAGACAAGGTAGGAAGATCTTCAGGGGCTTAGTGTTAGGTTTATTTAAGGGGGTTTTGGGTTAGATTAGGGGTATGTGGGTGGTGGGTTGTAATGTTGGGGGGGGGTATTGTATTTGTTTTTTTTACAGGCAAAAGAGCTGAATTCTTTGGGGCATGCCCCGCAAAGGGCCCTGTTCAGGGCTGGTAAGGTAAAAGAGCTTTGAACTTTTTTAATTTAGAATAGGGTAGGGCATTTTTTATTTTGGGGGGCTTTGTTATTTTATTAGGGGGCTTAGAGTAGGTGTAATTAGTTTAAATTGTTGTAATATTTTTCTGATGTTTGTAAATATTTTTTTATTTTTTGTAACTTAGTTCTTTTTTATTTTTTGTACTTTAGTTTATTTCATTGTATTTATTTGTAGATATTGTATTTAATTAATGTATTGATAGTGTAGTGTTAGGTTTAATTGTAGGTAATTGTAGGTATTTTATTTAATTAATTTATTGATAGTGTAGTGTTAGGTTTAATTGTAACTTAGGTTAGGATTTATTTTACAGGTAATTTTGTAATTATTTTAACTATTTTAGCTATTAAATAGTTCTTAACTATTTAATAGCTATTGTACCTGGTTAAAATAAATACAAAGTTACCTGTAAAATAAATATAAATCCTAAAATAGCTATAATATAATTATAATTTATATTGTAGCTATATTAGGATTTATTTTACAGGTAAGTATTTAGCTTTAAATAGGAATAATTTATTTAATAATAGTTAATTTATTTTGTTAGATTTAAATTATATTTAAGTTAGGGGGGTGTTAGTGTTAGGGTTAGACTTAGCTTTAGGGGTTAATACATTTATTAGAATAGCGGTGAGCTCCAGTCGGCAGATTAGGGGTTAATGTTTGAAGTTAGGTGTCGGCGATGTTAGGTAGGGCAGATTAGGGGTTAATACTATTTATTATAGGGTTAGTGAGGCGGATTAGGGGTTAATAACTTTATTATAATAGCGGTGCGGTCCGCTCGGCAGATTAGGGGTTAATAAGTGTAGGCAGGTGGAGGCGACGTTGTGGGGGGCAGATTAGGGGTTAATAAATATAATATAGGGGTCGGCGATGTTAGGGGCAGCAGATTAGGGGTACATAGGGATAATGTAAGTAGCGGCGGTTTACGGAGCGGCAGATTAGGGGTTAATAATAATATGCAGGGGTCAGCGATAGCGGTGGCGGCAGAATAGGGGTTAATAAGTGTAAGGTTAGGGGTGTTTAGACTCGGGGTACATGTTAGAGTGTTAGGTGCAGACGTAGGAAGTGTTTCCCCATTGCAAACAATGGGGCTGTGTTAGGAGCTGAACGCGGCTTTTTTGCAGGTGTTAGGTTTTTTTTCAGCTCAAAACAGCCCCATTGTTTCCTATGGGGGAATCGTGCACGAGCACGTTTTTGAAGCTGGCCGCGTCCGTAAGCACCGCTGGTATCGAGAGTTGAAGTTGCGTTAAATATGCTCTACGCTCCTTTTTTGGAGCCTAACGCAGCCATTCTGTGAACTCTCAATACCAGCGGTATTTAAAAGGTGTGGCCGGAAAAAAGCCAGCGTTAGCTACGCACCCCTTTGGCCGCAGAACTCTAAATCTAGGCGTATGCTAGCTACAATATAACTAATAGTTACATTGTAGCTAGCTTAGGGTTTATTTTTATTTTACAGGCAAGTTTGTATTTATTTTAACTAGGTAGAATAGTTATTAAATAGTTATTAACTATTTAATAACTACCTAGCTAAAATAAAGACAAATTTATCTGTAAAATAAAACCTAACCTAAGTTACACTAACACCTAACACTACACTACAATTAAATAAATTACCTACATTAAATACAATTCAATAAATTAAATTAAATTAGCTAAATCACAAAAACAAACACTAAATTACAGAAAATAAAAAACAAATGACAGATCTTTAAACTAATTACACCTAATCTAATAGCCCTATCAAAATAAAAAAGCTCCTCAAAATAAAAAAAAACCCTAGCCTAAACTTAACTACCAGTAGCCCTTAAAAGGGCCTTTTGCGGGGCATTGTCTCAAATAAATCAGCTCTTTTACCTGTAAAAAAATACAAACACCCCCCAACATTAAAACCCACCACCCACACAACCAACCCCCCAAATAAAATACTAACTAAAAAAACCTAAGCTCCCCATTGCCGTGAAAAGGGCCTTTGGATGGGCATTGCCCTTAAAAGGGCATTTAGCTCTATTGCAGGCCCAAAGCCCTAACCTAAAAATTAAACCCACCCAATACACCCTTAAAAAAATCCTAACACTAACCCCCGAAGATTCACTTACCGGGAGAAGTCTTCATCTAAGCGGCAAGATGTCCTCAACAAAGCCGGCAGAAGTGGTCCTCCAGATGGGCAGAAGTCTTCATCCAGATGGCATCTTCTATCTTCATACTTCCGGCGTTGAGCGGGTCCATCTTCAAGACATCCGACGCAGAGCATCCTCTTCCAATGAAGTCTTCTTGCTGAATGAATATCTCTTTAAGTGACGTCATCCAAGATGGCGTCCCTTAGATTCCGATTGGCTGATAGAATTCTATCAGCCAATCAGAATTAAGGTAGAAAAAATCCTATTGGCTGATTGGATCAGCCAATAGGATTGAGCTTGCATTCCATTGGCTGATTGGACCAGCCATTAGAATGCAAGCTCAATCCTATTGGCTTTTTTTATTTTGATAGGACTCTTAGATTAGGTGTAATTAGTTTAAAGATCTGTAATTTGTTTATTTTCTGTAATTTAGTGGTATTTTTTTGTGATTTAGCTAATTTAATTTAATTTATTTAATTGTATTTAATGTAGATAATTTATTTAATTGTAGTGTAGTGTTAGGTGTTAGTGTAACTTAGGTTAGGTTTTATTTTACAGGTAAATTTGTATTTATTTTAGCTAGGTAGTTATTAAATAGTTAATAACTATTTTACCTAGTTAAAATAAATACAAACTTGCCTGTAAAATATAAATAAACCCTAAGCTAGCTACAATGTAACTATTAGTTATATTGTAGCTAGCTTAGGGTTTATTTTATAGGTAAGTATTTAGTTTTAAATATGAATAATTTAATTAATGATAGAAATTTTATATTTCAATTAGGGGGTGTTAGGGTTAGGGTTAGACTTAAGTTTAGGGGTTAATAAATTTAATATAGTGGCGGCGACGTTTGGGGTGGCAGATTAGGGGTTAATAAGTGTAGGTAGGTTGCGGCGACATTGGGGGCGGCAGATTAGGGGTTAATAAATATAATGTAGGTGTCGGCGATGTTGGGGGCAGCAGATTAGGGGTTAATAAATATAATGTAGGTGGCGGCGGTGTCTATGGGTAAATCATGCACAAGCATGTACGACCAGCTGACTTAAGCAGCGCTGGTATTGGAGTGCGGTAAGGAGCAAAATTTTGCTCTACGCTCACTTCTTGCCTTTTAACACCGGGTTTGTAAAAACCTGTAATACCAGTGCTGTATGTAAGTGAGCAGTGAGAAAAAACTGCTCGTTAGCACCGCACAGTTCATAACGCAAAACTCGTAATCTGGCCTTATGTATTTTGCATCTATGTACCTAACTCTATGCAACACTGGATGATATGTCCTCCCAACAGACTGACTTCATTGTATACCATAAGGAGTATGGAAGGAGCAGTAGAGATATATATGTAGTATTTGAAAGAACCACAACTGCACAAAAGTTCAAGAGTTTCAAAAAAGCAGGAAAGTGCCTCTTTATTTCTTAGTACCAAGCTCATAGGATGAATACCAAGTTATTTGAAATTAAAAATGAAAATGATTTTATTCAAATTTCATTCAATAATATTTAGAAATATGGGATATGACTTTGAGCAATGACAGTGTGGACTTACTTTATTTGACCACAGATATTAAATTCAAGTACCTTTTGTTAAAGGTAGCTAAAACATCAAGTTCAACCAGGACACTTTGGATAACCAAAACAATTATGGTTTACCAGATAAAAAGAAAGACAAGTACAGACCCTTTACTTCTTCTTATGGGTCTTCTTCACAAGCTCAAAAGTAATGGTCTGAGTAACATAACGCTGGAAACAATTAAAAAGCATAAAGATTTATATAGGGAGATATTACCAAAATATTACACATAATCACATTGCAGGTGAAAAAAGAAAACTAATCTAAGAGAACATAGCAGAGAAGATAATAAGCTTTGCTAGTTATCATGGTAACCTTGTACTCAGTAACTATAGTTCTTATTGACCTTTTTTTAAATACAAATTCTAGGTTGACACCAGTGCTAGAAAATATATAACTGTTTATAGGGACAAGACAATGCTCTATTGTGTTTGAATATATTATTATTATTATTATTGCACTATAACTTGCATATGACAGCAAATACAGTCAACTCCAGAAACGCTATACACAACTGGGAGCTAGCTGAAGGCATCTTGGGAGCCATAAGTGTGAAGCTACCAATTAGCAGCTATCTCGCAGTATTGCATTGGTGCTCCCTGAGCCTAAATCGATATGCTTTTCAACAAAGGATACCAATAAAATGAAGACAATTTGACAATAGAAGTAAAATAAAAAGTCTCTTAAAATTGCATGACCTCTGTGAATTATGAAAGTTGAATTTTGACCATTAAGTCAATTTTAAAAAGAGCTGTCAATCTAAAGCAGCTATAGGAAGATTTACATATTGTGCTATGAATGACTTAAAAAAAAACTTCAGTAGATTAAACAAAGGGAATTTCTGTAGATCTCATTTATTGAGCTAGAAAAAGCTTAAATTAGAAGAATTTAAAAATTCCAACATTTTGAGGATAATAAAACCCAGGGTGGGGCTACAGCTGAAATGGATTGATCTAAATGAAGCATTGTGATATGAATCTGCATATAATAAAGCATTAGACCCAACATAGGGCTCCTTTCCATTGAGCCGTAATTAGGTTTGCGTGAGCTCCAATAAATTTGCTGTCAGAAACAATTTAGTTTATCGACTGCTTCTGACGGCGTGTTATACCTCAATATCAGCTGTTTGCGTCCCATAGAAAGTAGAAGAAGCCGTTAAATGATAACTTATACCAGGTTTCCAATGAAAGCACAAACTGTTAAAACACTGTTGGACACTGTTGATAAATTGAAAATAATTACAACGAGCTCAACTCTTAGTAAAAGAGGAAAAATTAGCTTTTGAGATCTTTTTCCCATTGAAATTTTAAAACGTGAAAATAATGATTTCAATGTTTCAATGTAGAACATTTTCTTAATATGTAATATTTATTGTTGTCCCATGTATAGGAATAGCTGCACTTATGCTCTTATGGAAATATCAGTATGTATGTTAAACGTACATTTGATAGTGTAAGGTTGGGTTACCATAGCAACGAATTGATTTTCAAGAAATCCGACATCGGATGGAAGCCTTAACATAATCTTAACTTACACCTACATGAAAAGAGCAATTGCACTGAATGCACAAAATGTTTAAATGGAAACTTGGTACTAAAATACTTTTTCGCTGTCGGCCACTTAGGTAGTTTACGGCTCCATTTTTAATGCCTCAATGAAAGCGAGCCCAAAGTTGTATCAGATGTGATGATTGCCAACATGGCACCAGCGTATGAAAATGTATTAATACCTGATTAATTTTACATTACATTTTAATAATTATATTTTTCAGTTTAAGGGGCATATTTATTAAAGGCCTGTCCGACATGATAAACAGATCAAGTCCGACAGACCTCGCTGAATGCGGAGAGCAATCAACCCGATCGTACTCGATCGGGTTGATTTGTGGCGATGTCTGTCCGCCTTCTCAGAGCAGTCAGACAGGTTATGGAGCAGCGGTCTTCAGACCGCTGTTCCATAACTTGTGTTTCTGGCGAGTCTGAAGGCTCGCCAGAAACAATGGGCTTCAAGCTCCAAACGGAGCTTGATAGATATGCTCCTAATTGTGTAGGATAATTTCCGCATGTGGATTATATATTTATTTTAGAGAAAGGTTATAGGTAAGGACTAGAGAACATTTTTAATATTTTAAATATGTAATATAATTAAATTGACTTTCCAGCAAACTACATTGAAATGAAATACAGTATTGTGAGATTGCATAAGGAGGTTAATAGGTTTCCAGCTGATCTTAACCATACAGTCAATTACTAAGCATCAAAAGTGCAATATCTATATACATGTGTGTGTAAAAAGAGTTTAAAGGAAATATCAAAAAATGCTTTAAGGTTATTCTCAAGCAGTTTTAGAGCATGTTTAAGAATAGTTAACAATACTACTTTGAAAGATTCATTGAAGCAGAAAGTAAATTCAAGTAAAATGCACAGAATATATTTTGTCTGAATACCTTAAGTTAGATAATATATCAGAACTTACTGTCTCTAGCATGAAACAGACTGGTTATATATATATTTTTAATTTTATATATATATATATATATATATATATATATATATATATAAATAAAACTCCTGTTGGGTTTAGCGCTGTGGGTTTAATAGGGTGTCAGATAAGCACGCGAGTGATAAGTGTTTGTTCTTTTTTTAAAGTGCACTCCATTGAAATCTATGGGGAGAATAAGTTAATGCGGTCGCAATATCCGAAGTCCTTTAGTTAATGCGCGTTGGGTTTAGCTCACATTCAAAAATTTACTTTCAACTTGTAATACTAACACTAACATGCACGTGCAAAAACTTTACTTCTGGCAGTGTTAGCGCTCGATCTAGCCTTATGTATGTATTGTTTTCTGTTCCACCTGCTAAACAGGCAAAGTGAGCTTGATAGATAAGAAAAGAGAGAACAACAAATTACAACTAAAGTTGCCATTGCTAGAAAAGTTAAAGGGACAGTCTACACCAGAATTTGTATTGTTTTAAAAGATAGATAATCCCTTTATTACCCATTCCCCAGTTTTGCATAACCAACACAGTTATATTAATATACTTTTAACCTATGTGATTATCTTGTATCTAAGCCTCTGCAATCTGCCCCTTTATTTCAGTTCTTTTGACAGACTTGCAGTTTAGCCAATCAGTGCCTGCTCCCAGATAACTTCACGTGCACGAGCACAGTGTTATCTATATGAAACACATGAACTAACACCCTCTAGTGGTGAAAAACTGTTAAAATGCATTCTGAAAAGAGGTGGCCTTCAAGGTCTAAGAAATTAGCATATGAACCTCCTAGGTTAAGCTTTCAACTAAGATTACCAAGAGAACAAAGCAAAATTGGTGATAAAAGTAAATTGGAAAATTGTTTAAAATTACATGCCCTATCTGAATCATGAAAGTTTATTTTGGCCTACACTGTCCCTTTAAAAGAAGGCTTTAACTGGAAAAAATCAGGATAAAAAGTGATGGCCACAAGAAAACACTATGGGCTGCTCCTTAAATAGGGTCTCGGTGAATCCTTAAAAATTACTAGAAAACTTAAAAAAAAAATGTTTTTAAATGGTGCACATTGCATGTTAATGTATAAAATCTAAAGTGAAAAAGGAAAGTAAGAGCTGTACTGAGAAAAGAGATGTACTTATAGGTTCTATAAATGCTGATTAGAGTCTCCTAGTGCCCCAGGTCACTGGAACCAACACCTACAGGAATACCTGAGATGATCTCTAGAGTAGGCGCTGACAGAATTTCTTTGCTTGAATTACACAAAAGTAATCTGAAAAAATAGACGCAAACTTGAAAATGTAAAACTAAAATTATTTATTAAAAGTAATAAGCATTTCTCAACCATATGAGTTTGTTTCATCAGGCTTGAACAAAATGTTAAACAATGCTTCTATTTAAAAAGGCTTCCTTTCTGGTTCCCAACTTCTAGTCTTACATTGGGCCAGATTATAATTTGAGTGCAAAACATTGCATCCGCGAAAACGATATTTGCGCTCCACTTAGTAATACCAGCGCATTCAAATATGAGTTGGTATTATAAATTAGGTGCAATGCGAATGCAACCTCGCTTTCGCATTGCACGAAGCATTGCGCTCACGAGAGCAATTGAGCGCAATGTAAAGGCACTTTTCAGTGCCGTTTTTTTCTAACACCCTACTCCTGTCACTTTTAAACCCTAAAAAATGGCTTAGTGCAGTTTTTAAAAAATTAAAAAAGCGCCTCTGTTTTATTTTCAAAAAGGAACTACACAATCTTTTTGAGGGGCAGATAAGGTACATTTTAAAAATTAACCAGAGGTCTAACCTCTGGTTAATTTATTGAGCGCTAATTGCTACCGTGAGCTCGCAGTAGCAATAACCAGCCACATTTAATAACTGGTTATTTATCGCGTGCCTGTAAACAGATAAATTAGCGCTCAACTTGTAACCAAAGTAAAACTAAGGGCATTGTAATCATTATATTAAATACTGTCAAAACAGTTTCTATACAGCACACTGGAGACAACTGTGTATAATGTGTGCCCTACAACCAATACCAAATATTAGTCTCTTCATTTCAGTTTAGACGCCGATTATTATGTTTTAACCACACATTATTTTTTCCAAGTCTTTGGCAACCACCAAAATTGGTGTTTGTGTTATCTGCACACAAAGCAATTATTTTGTTTTATAAAGAAGTAAATTTGTCAATTGCTTCCTTCAACATATCACACTGTAGATCAGATGTTTCACCAGGTAAGGAAACAAAGTCTATAATTTTGTCTTGAACACCACAATTTGGCAAAAAGTACCGCACAACGATTGGAAAAAGTTTGATGTATTTTTTTGTTTGAGGCATGTAAACTGATTGTAATGCTTTTTGTTCTATTTAAATCCTCTATTACTTTGCCCAATATGTATGGTGATAAAACGGTGGTAATTAATGCTTCAGATTTGGTGCTGAAGAAAATTTTGGTTCATAAATTTTCTTTATCAATGTCGACAAACAATCATTTGAGCGAAAACTTTGGCTGTAACGCACAGTATGATAAGCAAAAAGAGCTTCACATGCTGCAATTTTATCACTTTTATTATCACCATCACGTCTCATAAATGAACTGATGTTTTTAACTGAAGCCAGAGTCTTTTCAGCATCCTTATGTTTCTGGCTACGTAGATGTTGGTTGATGTCACTTCTACCTCCATGAGCAATGGAAAATGGACATTACAATGTTGGCATGCCACTTTTGTTTTATCACTACAGTTTGTCCAGTTTAATACATTTTAATTCATTCTGGAGATCGTCATTAAAAATGCAGTTTCTTCGCTTTGTCTTTGGCATTGCAAGGGTTGAGTTTAAGCTGAAAAAAAAAGTAACTGAAAGTAATAATTTCCTGAAACATGTGAGTTATGTTTTATATGGCCGGGTTGTGGATGCAGTTTAAACATGCATGGGATAGGCATAAGGCTACGATAGATATATAAGATAAGGCCAGTAAGTAGGAACTAATGAAAGTAAAATTGGGCAGACTAGAATCTGTTAGGAACTCCTAATTTAACAACACCAAGACAATATTATTATTTTAATTAAAACAAAATATGGCATGTATTTTTTTTTTCAAATTTGAGGACATGAACTTTTCAGATTTGTTCTTTTCATACACTGAATTTCCATAAATTTTTGAAATAATGAATTCTGATTTCTGATTAAAAATGTTCTGTTATAAACTTATGAACAGTATGTGGTTAAAGGAGAAACCTAGATTGACTGTTGACTTTGAGACAATGAGGGCTATGTTAGTTGTAAAACAAAATAGTGCCATGGAGTGTGAGAAGTTTTATTATAAGGTGCTGAAAGACAGAAATTTCCTGCGTAAAATTATTTCATCAGAGAAATATTCATAGTACAACAATCGTGATAAAATATAGTCCCCCTCTAGCTCTAGAGTATACCAAAACAATTTTGTATGTTGTTCTTCTGTCACTGAAGAATAATTGTAGGCTCAATAGTTTATATTCATGTCATAAAACTTTTGTTAAAGGGACAGTCAAGTCCAAAATAAACTTTCATAATTTAAATAGGGCATGTAATTTTAAACAACTTTCCAATGTACTTTTATCACTAATTTTGCTTTGTTCTCTTGGTATTCTTAGTTGAAAGCTAAACCTAGGTAGACTCATATCTTTCTTAGATCTTGAAATCCGCCTCTAATCCGAATGCATTTTGACAGTTTTTCACCACTAGAGGTCATTAGTTCATGAGTGTCATATAGATAACATTGAGCTCATGCACTTGAAGTTAGGAGTCATTACTGATTGACTAAAATGCATGTCTGTCAAAAGAACTGAAATAAGGGGGCAGTTTTCAGAGGCATAGATACAAGATAATTAGAGAGGTGAAACATGTATTATTATCCTGTGTTAGTTATGCAAAACTGGGAAATGGCTGGGTAGTAATAAAGGGATTATCAATATTTTTAAACAAGAAAAATTCTGGTGTTGACTGTCCCTTTAAAATAAAAAAAAGGGACAGAATACCCTATCCTGTCCTATATCCGGATAGGATATTCTGTCCCTTTTTTTTCCTGATGTAACTCAAAATTGTATTGCAAGTATATTACTACAGATAATTATTTGTGATTCTGATCCTCCAGTCATTGTCTAAAGTGACTATGTATAATATAACATTTATTATTTTTGTATCAGTACAATATATATATATATATATATATATATATATATATATATATATATATTGCACATATCATGATCATCTAGATCTTTTTCTGCAGTAATGAAGTGTTGAACTTGTACTAATCCTTTTTAAAATGGGTTGTGGGAGGAGTTTTTCCTTGTTCAGTATTACCGAATGAAATTGCCTTGTAAGGTTTTTAAGTTCAGCTGGCTCACAAGTTGTGAGGTCTATGATTACGGCACATTCTGAAACGTGTAAGACCAGCCAGCATCATGTGTTCTCTGGTTGCATTGTTTTTAATTTGATGTTCTAATAAAGCTGGTTTTACTTTACGGATGCTTCCAAGACTTTTCTATTTTTCCCATATTTACTACTGGTATTACAAGGAGTCCCCCCCTTTTTTTCTGGGTGTATCTACCCTGTTACCCCTGGAACCAAGTCAGTGTCAATATTCAGATTGTCTTTTTACCGTTTTTGTTAATTAACTTGATGAAACGGCCAGGAGCTTACGGCCGAGAAACGCATTTTAAGCTCAAATAAATACTATTTGATTTTATCTGGACACTATTGCAGCATTCTGTTTCCAGCTTTTCTCTAATGTTGCCGATATTCCACCAGTAGCTTCCTCCCTAAACTGCTTGCAGCCTGAATGGTGTTTACCGTATCTATCAGAAGCAATCTGCGCTTAACATTTGCAGGCAGAGGGACCCCTGATTGTCGACTGTGGAGAGCGGACAGTTGGATCTGAGACAGATCAAATTACTCCAACTTCAGCGTACTGACTGCTGTAAACGTCAGCCTGCCCTTTCGCACTTCTTTTGACAAGAGTGCCAATTTCCTTGTGAGTATTATTTCACATGTTAACCGTCATTGTGCCATACAACTGTCTAGAGCAGAGCTTTCCAAACTTTTTATGTTGGTGACACACTTTTTAGACCTACATCATTTCGCGACACAGTAATTCAGTTGTACTGGCAAACAGGAGGTTAAACGAACTTGTTTTAAGAGATACGGACACATACATAAATGATATAATAACGAAATATATTTACAAGTAACAGTATGTAATTATGTGCAAGAATTAAAAAAATGTTTAATAACACTAATAGCTACTTAATATTTTAATGGGATGTATGAGGTTGATGGGATGAACACAATTTCTAAATATTTGGTGGAATATCAGATAAAGACACTTGCATTTCATCATCAAGCATTTTTAAGCTTCCCCTTCCTATCCATATATCAAGAGCAGGAGTAGCAATGCACTACTGGGAGCTAGCTGCAAAAAAACCCCACTTTGACTTCTGACTTTAGCCCAGCGTTTAAGCTGCTGCCCTCAGAGCTCTGCGAGTCCGACTGACTACTGCCCGTGCTGCAAACACACTGCTGTCCCACTCACTAACTACACATGCAGTCACGAGCCGATTGAGGAGACTACACGTGCAGTCAGGAGCCAATGTGCCGCCAATGGGAATAGTTTCAGTTCCCAATGAGCTGTGTCAATAGGTTAAGATGATCTGTGACCCACTAGGTATTAATCACGTGTCAACCACATGATATGCGTAGCAGGCAGGCGGAAAGTCAGAAACCAAAAAAAATTGTTGAAAAAAATTAAATTTAAAAAATTTTGTGCTGAAGCAGGGACACACCTAAACACAGCCGCCGACACACTAGTGTGTCCCGACACACAGTTTGGAAAGCACTGGTCTAGAGTTATCCACACCATGAGGCGCTTTCTTTCTGTTTTTATCATCTAGATCTACTGACCCACCATCGGTTCCAAGAAAATCAGCCTGCACTCACTCCCTTTAAAATGGACTTTTTGCTTGTTTCACGGTTTTTATTTTACTTATAATTTTTATTACATTTTATTGAATTATATTGCATATATATTGTTTTCCAAACGGACTTATGGTTATCCCAGTGCTATATTTATTATTGTCTATCACATTTTGATTGCATATATTTGACTTTATTTTTACTCACATTGTTTATGTGTCACTAAACACACTTTGTAACCTATTGGTCGTTTGTTTATTTAAAGGAGCAACACTGTTCATATCAGTTTTTTATTATTCACACTCCTTCTGCACAACTCCCACTCCCACTACCAATATTGGTTATACAATATCACTTTGTAATTGTTCACTCCCTTTTTTCATTCCCCCCACCATTATCATTTAGTGGGATTTACAGTCTTTTATAATTTTTTTTACTCTTTCTTAATATTGGCGCCCTCTATTTCTATACCTCTGGTATAGTTTTTTTAATAATATTATTAAACCCTAATCTGCCGCTCCGGACACCGCCGCCACCTACATTATCCCTATGAACCCCTAATCTGCTGCCCCCAACATCGCCGACACCTACATTATATTTATTAACCCCTAATCTGCCCCCCCAATGTCGCCGCAACCTACCTACATTTATTCACCCCTAATCTGCCGCCCCATCGTCGCCGCTACTATATTAAATTTATTAACCCCTAAACCTAAGTCTAAACCTAAGTCTAACCCCCCTAACTTAAATATAATTTAAATAAAACTAAATAAAATTACTACAATTAAATAAATTAATCCTATTTAAAACTAAATACTTATCTATAAAATAAACCCTAAGCTAGATACAATATAACTAATAGTTACATTAGCATCTATCTTAGGGTTTATTTTTATTTTACAGGCAACTTTGTATTTATTTTAACTAGGTACGATAGTTATTAAATAGTTATTAACTATTTAATAACTTCCTAGTTAAAATAAGTACAAATTTACCTGTAAAATAAATCCTAACCTAAATTACAATTACACCTAACACTACACTATCATTAAATTAATTACATATACTAACTACAATTAAATTAAATTAAATAAACTAAAGTACAAAAAAACAACAACACTAAATTACAGAAAATAAAAAAATAATTACAAGAATTTTAAACTAATTACACCTAATCTAATCCCCTAATAAAATAAAAAAGCCCCCCAAAATAATAAAATTTCCTACCCTATACTAAATTACAAATAGCCCTTAAAAGGGCTTTTTGCGGGGCATTGCCCCAAAGTAATCAGCTCTTTAACCTGTAAAAAAAAATACAATACCCCCCAACATTAAAACCCACTACCCACACAACCAACCCTACTCTAAAACCTACCAAATCCCCCCTTAATAAAACCTAACACCACCCCCTTGAAGATCACCCTACCTTGAGCCATCTTCACCCAGGCGGTTAGGATTCTATCAGCCAATCGGAATTAAGGTAGGAAATTGATCCAATCAGCCAATAGGATTGAGCTCACATTCTATTGGCTGTTTCAATCAGCCAATAGAATGCAAGCTCAATTCTATTGGCTGATTGCATCAGCCAATAGGATTTTTCCTACCTTAATTCCGATTGGCTGATAGAATCCTATCAGCCAATCGGAATTCAAGGGACACCATCATGGATGATGTCATTTAAAGGAACCTTCATTCAGTCTAGCCATCGGAAGAAGAGGATGCTCCGTGTTGGATGGCTTCAAGATGGACCCGCTCTACTCCGGATGGATGAAGATAGAAGATGCTGCCTGGATGAAGCCTTCTGTCCGTCTGGAGGTTCTCTTCTGCCCGGATCGGATGAAGACTTCTGCCCCTCTGGAGGACCACTTGTGCCCGGCTGGGTAAAGACGGCTCAAGGTAGGGGGATCTTCAAGGGGGTAGTGTTAGGTTTTATTAAGGGGGGATTGGGTGGGTTTTAGAGTAGGGTTGGGTGTGTGGGTGGTGGGTTTTAATGTTGGGGGGGTTATTGTATTTTTTTTTTTTACAGGTAAAAGAGCTGATTACTTTGGGGCAATGCCCTGCAAAAAGCCCTTTTAAGGGCTATTTGTAATTTAGTATAGGGTAGGGAATTTTATTATTTTGGGGGGCTTTTTTATTTTATTAGGGGATTAGATTAGGTGTAATTAGGTTTAAAATTCTTGTAATTATTTTTTATTTTCTGTAATTTAGTGTTTGTTTTTTTTGTACTTTAGTTTATTTAATTTAATTGTAGTTAATTGTAGTTAGTTTATGTAATTAATTTAATGATAGTGTAGTGTTAGGTGTAATTGTAATTTAGGTTAGGATTTATTATACTGGTAAATTTGTACTTATTTTAACTAGGAAGTTATTAAATAGTTAATAACTATTTAATAACTATTGTACCTAGTTAAAATAAATACAAAGTTGCCTGTAAAATAAAAATAAATCCTAAGATAGATACAAATGTAACTATTAATTATATTGTATCTAGCATAGGGTTTATTTTATAGGTAAGTATTTAGTTTTAAATAGGATTAATTTATTTAATTGTAGTAATTTTATTTTGTTTTATTTAAATTATGTTTAAGTTAGGGGGGTTAGACTTAGGGTTAGACTTAGGTTTAGGGGTTAATAAATTTAATATAGTAGCAGCGACGTTGGGGGCAGCAGATTAGGGGTTAATAAATGTAGATAGGTGTCGGCGATGTTAGGGATGGCAGATTAGGGGTTAATAAAATTTAACTAGTGTTTGTGAGGCGGGAGTGCGGCGGTTTAGGGGTTAATATATTTATTACAGTGGTGGCGATGTCCGGTCGGCAGATTAGGGGTTAATAGGTAGTTTATGGGTGTTAGTGTACTTTTTAGCACTTTAGTTAAGAGTTTTATGTTACGGCGTTAGCCCATAAAACTCTTAACTACTGACTTTTAAATGTGGTAGGAGTCTTGACAGGAGAGGGTCTACCGCTCACTTCTTCCAAGACTCGTAATACCGGCGTTAGGCAAGTCCCATTAAAAAGATAGGATACGCAATTGACGTAAGGGGATTTGCGGTAAGCTCGAGTCGCGGAAGAAAAGTGAGCGGTAGACCTGTACCTGCCAGACTCGTAATACCAGCGGGCGTTAAAAAGCAGCGTTGGGACCTCTCAGCGCTGCTTTTTAACCCTAACGCAAGACTCATAATCTAGCCGTATGTAATTAGTTTTGGCATATAAACCAGAGACCAACCAAGTAGCGGGTATACTCACCAGAAGGCCATGGTGCAAAATTTTTTTGAGGTAACTCCGTAATAAACAAAGGCAATAATGTACATGCTTTTCTGTGTAACATATTTGAGAGAATATACACTATATATCCCAGTCCAGTGTTGCACTTTGAAAACAGACATGCTGCTCTTTATAATGTTTTTGAGTATTTATAAACTGGCAGTAAGCACACTGTGTTTTATAATGAATTTGTTTAGACTATACCCTGCTGAGTATTTAGTCTTGGCATATAAACCTTCTCAACAAAAAAAATGTTTTTGCAGTTTTTACTGACACATAGGGGCCGATTAACCTAATGGTCAATAGGCCCCAATGCAGCTGTTTCCGCGTGAGCCTTCAGGCTCGCAGGAAAAAGCAGTTAAGAAGCAGCAGCCTTAAGAATACAATCAGGTTGATTGACACCCCTTGCTAGCAGCTGATTTGCAGTGAATCTGCAGGGGGCGACATTGCACAAGCAGTTCACCATTCGGCATTCAGCCCACATGTATGTCCACCCAACATATGATAAATCAGCCCCTAAGTGTTTATACACTAGCAATCAGCACACTATACATTTTGTATAAATATGATGAGTATGTCTGCTCTGATAAATATGCTGAGCTCTATAATGAAGGAATAGCTATACACTAAGGGATCGATTTATCAAAGTCTGGCGGACATGATACGCTGAATGCAGCATACGCTGTCTGGATTTAACATTGCGCAAGCAGTTCTAGTGAACTGCTTGTGCAATGCTGCCACCTGCAGATTGGCCGCTAGCAGGGGTATCAATCAACCCGATCATACACGATTGAGCGTATTGATGTCCGCAGCCTCAGAGACAGCGGACCAGTTAAGGAGCAGCGGTCTTCAGACCGCTGCTTCATAACTGCTGTTTCCGGCGAGCCTGAAGGATTGCGTGGAAACAGGAGTATCTAAACACTGAGGAGTATACCACACAGTATAATGATGTCAGTATCTAAAGCCAAATAATGACCACACAGACATAGAAATATGGAAAGATTGGATGCTACAGGGCCCCCTAACACTAGGGCCCTGATGCCACTGTACCTGCTGCACCAATGGTTGTTCCACCACTGGACCAAACCTTGGTTCCTCCCATTTGACTTTTAGATTTCTAGTTTTTGTTTGTTTGTTTTTAAACCAATAAATATTTACTTTTTAAGATGCCACCTTGCTGCTTAGTATATCTTTTCTTTGTAATTTTCTGGTGTGCAGATGCCTGGGATATACAATTTAAGAGAAACCTAGGTGGACTGAGGAAAAGCTTAGAGTGGTCAAGGGGCATGGCTTGCTTGTCAGAAGCAAGTATGGGACAACCTATGGGTATGACTAGGAGGTTGGAGTATCTACTTCTGAGTGTGGATTAGGTCACAAAGTAAAACATTAGGACAGAGCTTCCTCATTGTGATAATCACACAAAATGAGGGACAGTTGGGAGCTCTGTATTATTTGATCAGAATAGTGTCTATTTAAAAGAAAAACACATTTTATAATATTTTTGTTATAATTCGTAGTAATTGGTGCATTATTTATAAGAGGGGTTTTAGATTCAGTGGTGAATTACTTTGAGGTCACGTACACGCCTGATAACATCAAATCATTTTGCTCAATGAAAATAATGATTGCACATCTGTGCTTAGAGGCAAATGTGCTCTGGATCAGCACTTACAAATTAATAGGGTGTTGCTCCTAAATCACAATGACTATCAAATCATGTGCATTTTATTTTCTTTTAATGATATTTGTCTCATTTGGTGCACACACAGGATAATGCCTTACATCTGCTAGTAGAACTAAACAGTCAGCAAATTGACCAAAAGAGAAACAGACTCTGCATGTAAAGAACTTTGCAGAAAAACAGAGAGTTTATTGTGGTGAACGCCCCAGTGGTAAATCCCTGGAGAAGATAACATGGAAGGAAACACACATACATAAAAAAAATCTTATGATAATCTAAAAGCCTAGTAGGGGTTTGAAGCTAGACATATACAGTATATATATATATATATATATATATATATATATATATATATATATAAAAAGGCTATGTAAAAAATGTTTCAGCACGATTGTACTTTTTGACCATAACTGAAGTCAAAAGCATTTTTTCTAATATTTTCAAATATCCCTATTTTTCTCCCTGGTTTATGGCTTGCACAAAGTATATATACAGATTTAATATAATACATTGTGCTCCACTTAGATATTTTTCTTTGCATATTTAGAGCCACATTACAAGTGGGACACTAATAGTTAATCGCAAGCAAAAAGAGCTTTATCGCTGGTGTTTGTGCACATCGGGTTTAGCGCTCGTATTACAAGTTGAAAGTAACTGCGAAAAAGTGAGCTCTGATTAAGTTTTGCAAAAGAAAAAGTATCACAAAACACTTCAAAAATACAAAGTACAATTACACTCAAAATAACACCAGAGCTCAAAATTTTCACTAGCCAACTAGCCATTGGCGAGTGTAAATTTAACGGTGGCGAGTGAAAGTTAGTTAGTGAATGTTGAGTCTGAAGTCTGGTGTCATGTTGTAAGTAGCAAAGTTGGCAGATTGCATTTGCAGAATGTACATTCCTATTATTATACTTTTATTATAATTACAAATGTTTTTAATATTTTAGATGCAATGTGCATGCAGCCATTAAACAATATATTATGCACAAGAAAAAGGAAGGACAACTGATATATATTCATGTGTCAATGAATGGCAAGGCCGCACCAATCCAAAATTTTAAACATATTTGTATTTATTGTGAGTACAAAAATAACAAGAACCACCAGTTTTAAGACCATACATTTGCAGAGTATCACATCATATACATTTATAAACATGAGCAAATTCAGTTACAAAACATGCTAAAATGGAAGCTCTTAGTGCTAGTTGTACGCTCCCCAGCAAATTGAACTGAAAAGTTGTTGCAGCAAATTTAGGAGCACTTAGTGCCAAAGCACGCTCCAGAGTAAACGGGGGTGATTTAATTAGAGCAAGGAGTAGCTATCCACTTCCAAATACCAAGGTATAGATGAATCAAATACGGATCAGTCCCCAGGAATTACACTTTTATGCAGAGGATCATATCATGATGATTTTTAAGCCACTTGCAAAAGTACCTTTTTTCCTTTTGAGAGTGATGCATTTCTTGGAATTGTCAGGGCATCCCAATTAACAGCCAGTTAATGTATACGGCATGCCAAACAAAGTTGCAATCCTGAGCAGAGTGTGCAAAGTATCCAGGTAAGCTTTTTCGTTACATATAAGTCACCCTCCTCTACAGCAGCTGGAACTACTTGAAGATGCAATATTGCATAGAGGAAATTCAAAGTGTGTGGTCTTCACCAAACAAACACCGTGTGCGTAATGCCAAATGACGCGTTTCGCCCTTCCCACTCAGGGGTTGGCCAGGATTTCATCAGATATGTCAATGAGCCTAAACAGCTCTTTTATAATGTCCATAAGGATCCATCTTGTGCTTACTTAAAGCTATATTGCATACTTTTGGTGATTATATACAACCCTAACATATATATTTATTCTGGAACTATTACTTTGAAAAAGGAACCAGCATAGCAACAAACCAGTTATTAATTTACTCATTTTGTTTGTCATTATTACAGACTTTATGACATTAGTGTAATTAATAATACCCTTCTTTCTAGAACATGGAAAAACAAAAGTAAACACATATTTACACAAGTTTATAGTGAGCTATCACTTATTTAGCACATGTTGATACTCTATTTTTTCATTTAACCCAATAGGTGTTAGTGTCTGCAACCTGTACATCCATTTTGATTCTTGTTGTAGAAGAATTTTATCATAGTTACCACCTCTTCTCTTTTGTTTGGGATGTTCAATGCCTATCACTTTTAAACAGGTGTATTTTGCATCATGACATTCTGCAAAGTGTCTAGCCACCGGACTATCAATATCTTTTTTCGTGATGTCATTTCTATGCTCTTTAACTCTTTCTTTCAATTCTTTTGCCAGTTTTACCAACGTAATATCTGGGGCAAGAACAATACAATAAATAGATGAACCCTGATGCATTACAAGTTATCCATTGTCTAATTTTAAACATTTTTGTGGATTGGTACCAAAAGTTTTGCTTTTTTGTATGTTAATGCAATAAGTGCACCTGCCACAAGGGTGACACCCCACTCTGTTCTGTAGGGTGCTCAGCCAATTTACAGGGGACATCCTTCTTTCAAATTCCGAATGTACAAGGCTATCCCTAAGACTTACTGCCCTTTTTGCAGTTAACAAAGGGTTGGGAGAGAGAAACTGGCGCAACACTTTATCAGTGTGGAAAATATGCCAATGTTTACCAGGGCCGAACTGGGAAATCAGACCAACCCTTGAAATTTGTATAGACTGGACCAGCCCCGCCCCTCCAGAAACTGCCCCACTGGAATCCCATTCTTTAAATTTCTTGGGTGATGGCTGGTGGCATGGAGTAAGCTATTTGTGGCAGTATCTTTACGAAAAACCTCAGTATGTATAGTTCCATTATATTTTTTGATTCTTAAATCCAAAAAGGTTATAGAATCATTGCTCACTTGGTGAGTTAAAAAAATATTATAGGGATTTTTATTTAATTCTGCCATAAAGGTCTCCACATCTTCAATGGTGCCATCCCATAATATGAGGATGTCATCCACATAGCGCAGCCAAAATAGTACATGTGCGTCCACCCATTCTGACATACTACGAAACACGCAGTTCCCAGAGGCCAAGATGTAAACAGGCATAGGTGGGCGCATATGTAACCCCCATGGCAGTGCCTCTAATTTGCTGATAGAATTTTCCATCAAATGAAAATATATTATTTGTAAGAACAAAGTCAAGAAATCTGTATGTTGTTGAGTTTCCTGTCCTCTCAACTCCAAAAAATATCTGGCAGCCGCCAAACCTATTTTATGTGGAATTGAGGAGTAAAGAGATTCAACATCTAAAGCCACAAAAAGAATATTATCACTGATTTTTACATTATAGAGTCTACGCAGGACATAATTTGTGTCCTGTACATAGGAACTCAGAGTAAATAAAAAAGGTTTCAAAAATGTTGTCTACATATTTGCTAATACCTTAAGTAGGGCTTCCCATCCCTGAAACAATAGGCCTCCCAGGGGGTTGTTTTACATTTTTGCGCAGTTTGGGAATACAATAAAAAGTTGGCATAACCGTAAAAGAGTTGAGCAAAAAATCAAATTCCTTTTTAGATTTAAGACCAGATATCCTAGCATCCATCAACATAAAACCAAGCTCATCACAAGACTTATAAAAAGTCTGTTGGGTTACTTTCATATACTGTAATGGGTCATCTAACAGTTGTTTTACCTGTCTAATATAAATATCTTGGTCCATAAATACTACATTTCCACCCTTATCGGACTGTTTTATGATTCCTCTTCCTCTCCTAATAATGATGCTAGGGTTTTTAATGCCTCTGCATCATCTTTTGTATCCAAAATAACATTTTTACTCTCTTTACTCCAAATCAAATATCTTGGTCCATAAATATTACATTTCCACCCTTATCGGACTGTTTTATGATTCCTCTTCCTCTCCTAATAATGATGCTAGGGTTTTTAATGCCTCTGCATCATCTTTTGTATCCAAAATAACATTTTTACTCTCTTTACTCCAAATCTTTTTAAGGGATAGCTTTCGAAGCAAACAAGTGCAAGTCTTTTATAAACTCAAATTTATCTAGACATGTGGAAGGGCAGAAAGACAATCCCTTTTCCAAAACTTCAGTGTGACCTGATGTTAGTTAAAATTTTGACAAATTAACAACTGTCAATTTATCTTTTAAGGGTGGGTGCAAACCTAATAACGAGGTTGTCTACTCTAATTCCTCATTAGAACTCTGTTGTCCCACCCCCTCTAAGTCTCCTGCTTCTGCCTCTCCCTCTCTGTCTGTGGTACTCTATACCTCCCCTTGTGTCTCCCCCTCCCACCTCTCCTGGCCCTCCTTCTAAAGAGGCACTTGACTCTATGGCAGCTCTAATATTTGCTGGACTTCTATCTAACTCACAGTCAGAGTTGTCAGTTCCAGAGTCATAAGTTCCTCTTGTATAGGGGGTATTATGATAGATGTAGATTTTCTTATTTTTGAAATCATCTTGATCTCTCATTAATTTACGTCTCTTTCTAAATATAATTTCTGTCTGTAACTTGTCAATGTTTTTTTGAACATCTTTATTTAGTTTTTCAAATGCAGGGTCATTTGCAAAGAAATGTACTTTTTCATACGCTAACTTTGTATCCAATTTACTCTGCTCTAATCTTATTTTGTCCTCATCAACCATTAATTGCTTTAAATCTAGGGTACATCTATTCAAAATGGCATTCTATTTTTTAATGATTTCATTATTTGCTTTGGGGCCTCTTAAATTACTACCTGGATCAAGCCTGATTCTAAGCCCCCTTGGGATTAGTTCTTCCTTGATGTAATTTTCTAAACTCGCTAACTCCCATTTTATCTTTATCTCTTGTATTGCCTTTTTCTTATATGCCTTAAATGCAATAAACACATAACTAGTGACAGAATCAATTTTCTTTATTAATTTGTATAACAGGTTTAAAAGCTTCCATTATGTCAGTTTCCCATCTCTGTAATGTTAAAGTAATAGTTCCAGAATAAATATATATGATATGGTTGTATATAATCACCAACAGTATGTAATATAGCTTTAAGTAAACACAAGATAGATCCTTATGGACATTATAAAAGAGCCGTTTAGGCTCATTGACAGATATCTGACGAAGCCCTGGCCAACCCCTGAGTGGGTGGGTCGAAACGCGTCATTTGGCATTACACACACAGTGTTTGTTTGGTGAAGACCACACTCTTTCAATTTCATCTATGCAATATCGCATCTTCAAGTAGTTCAAGCTGCTGTACAGGAGGGTGACTTATATGTAACAAAAAAGCTTACCTGGATACTTTGCACACTCTGCACAGGGTTGCAACTTTGTTTGGTGTTCTGTATACATTAACCAACTGTTAATTGAGATACCCCGACAATTCCAAGAGATGCAACTAATGTGCTACATAGTGGTGAAATAAGATCACTCCAATACTGGTTGACCGGATCAAAAGGAAAAAAAGGCACTTTTGCAAGTGGCTTTAAAATCATCATGATATGATCCTCTGCATAAAAGTGTAATTCCTGGGGACTGATCCGTATTTGATTCATCTATACCTTGGTATTTGGAAGTGGATAGCTACTCCTCGCTCTAATTAAATCACCCAGTTTACTCTGGAGCGTGCTTTGGCACTAAGTGCTCCTAAATTTGCTGCAACAACTTTTCAGTTCAATTTGCTGGGGAGCGTACAACTAGCACTAAGAGCTTCCATTTTAGCATGTTTTGTAACTGAATCTGCTCATGTTTATAAATGTATGTGATGTGATACTCTGCAAATGTATGGTCTTAAAACTGGTGGTTCTTGTTATTTTTGTTCTCACAATAAATACAAATATGTTTAAAATGTTGCATTGGTGCGGCCTTGCCATTCATTGACACATGAATATATATCAGTTGTCCTTCCTTTTTCTTGTGCCTAATATGTGTTATAACTATTATCTAAAGGGATATTATTATTAGCGCTGCGGAATCTGTTGGCGCTCTACAAATAACCGATAATAATAATAATAAATAGCCATGAATGTGCATGAATATGTTCCTTTAGGGCTGTAGGGACCCCATTAGTGCTTAGACTTACTTCTGAGAGGGTAAACAGGTCAGAGAGACAGAGAGAGAGATAGTGGAAAGGAAAAGTGGAGAAGAAGGTAGAGTTAAAGTGAATGCAAATATTGATGCTAAAGTGCCCGTTTTTTAAAAATTTGATTAAAAACAGCGTCACTTTAATTCATCAAAATTTACATTTCACTCATTGTGAAAAAATACTTACCTTTTAAACTTGACAGCCGCTCCAGCTTCCCCCGGTCGTCGCAAAGCCATTTCTGACATCAGAAATGATAGATTGTCATCCTCCAATCACGGCTTCCCCCCTGGGGAAATCAGTGTCTGATTTGAAGCCGTGATTGGAGGAAGCTGGATGCCTCATTTTAGACCCAGGAAGAGGCTTTGCTACAGGGGCGGAGGAAGCTGGAGCGGCTGTCAAGATTAAAAGGTAAGTATTTTTTCACAACACGAGTGAAATGTAAATTTTGATGAATTAAAGTGCCCCTGTTTTTAATCGAATTTTTAAAAACCGGGCACTTTAGCATCAAAATTTACATTCACTTTAAGAGAGAATTATCAAAAAAAAGAGTGAAGAGATATAGGAGTCGGGAAATAAAGAGTGTAAAGAGAAGATATGGCCTGAGAGAGGAGGGAGAGGCTAAATAGAGAGATTGAAGAAAGGAAGGAGCTGAGAAAGAGATTTAAGAGCGAGAAGGGAGAGATGATAATGATTAAAAAAAAAATTCTCCAGGTCTGATATGACCTTTCATGACTGTCTGCACTCTGCATTCTCTCAGTTCAACAACTTTCTTTTTCTATCCAGGTGTTGTCTTCCCCAGAACCTCCAGAACCTCTAGCTGCTATGAACTTATTTTTTATTAATTTATTACTGTATGTAGCATTATTTAATTTGTTATGGTATAAAATAAAAACAAAATTACATATATATATATACAAAGATGGGGTGAAGTAGTAGGTGGGATTAGAAGTGGTGAGTAACATTTTGTCCTGGCTAGTAGTTTAGGACTAGAAATTTTCAGACCTGATAACACTATCTTATAATATATATATACATACATACTGTGTATATATATGTATATATATATATATATATTTATATGTGTACAGAAGTATTTATGTATTTTATGTGTGTATATGAAATTACAGACATATATATACAGTATCTCACAAAAGTGAGTACACCTCTCACATTTTTGTAAATATTTTATTATATATTTTCATGTGACAACACTAAATAAATGACACTTTGCTACAATGTAAAGTAGTGAGTGTACAGCCTGTATAACAGTGTAAATTTGATGTCCCCTCAAAATAACTCAACACACAGCCATTAATGTCTAAACCATTGGCAACAAAAGTGAGAACACCTTTAAGTGGAAATGTCCAAATTGGGCCCAATTAGGCATTTTCCCTCCCCGGTGTCTTGTGACTCGTTAGTGTTACAAGGTCTCAGGTGTGAATGCGGAGCAGGTGTGTTAAATTTGGTGTTATCGCTCTCACACTCTCTCATACTGGTAACTGGAAGTTCAACATGGCACTTCATGGCAAAGAACTCTCTGAGGATCTAAAAAAAAGAATTGTTGCGCTACATAAAGATGGCCTAGGCTATAAGAAGATTGCCAAGACCCTGAAACTGAGCTTCCGCACGGTGGGCAAGACTATACAGTGGTTTTCACAGGACAGGTTCCACTCAGAACAGGCCTCGTCATGGTTGACCAAAGAAGTTGAGTGCACGTGCTCAGCGTCATATCCAGAGGTTGTCTTTTGGAAATATACGTATGAGTGCTGCCAGCATTGCTGCAGATGTTGAAGGGGTGGGGGGGTCAGCCTGTCAGTGCTCAGACCATACACCGCACACTGCATCAAATTGGTCTGCATGGCTGTCATCCCAGAAGGAAGCCTCTTCTAAAGATGATGCACAAGAAAGCCTGCAAACAGTTTGATGAAGACAAGCAGACTAAGGACATGGATTACTAGAACCATGTCCTGTGATACGATGAGACCAAGATAAACTTATTTGGTACAGATAGTGTCAATTGTGTGTGGTGGCAACCAGGTGAGGAGTACAAAGACAAGGGTGTCTTGCCTACAGTCAAGCAAGGTGGTGGGAGTGTCATTGTCTGGGCCTGCATGAGTGCTGCTGGCACTGGGGAGCTACAGTTCATTGAGGGAACCATGAATGCCAACATGTACTGTGACATACTGAAGCAGAGCATGATCCCCTCCCTTCGAAGACTGGGCCGCAGGGCAGTATTCCAACATGATAACAACCCCAAAAACACCTCCAAGATGACCTGTGCCTTGCTAAAGAAGTTGAGGGTAAAGGTGATGGACTGGTCAATCATGTCTCCAGACCTAAACCCTACGGAGCATCTGTAGGGCATCCTCAAACAGAAGGTGGGGGAGCGCAAGGTCTCTAACATCCACCAGCTCCATGATGTCATCATGGAGGAGTGAAAGAGGACTCCAGTGGCAACCTGTGAAGCTCTAGTGAACTCCATTCCCAAAAGGGTTAGGGCAGTGCTGGAAAATAATGGTGGCCACACAAAATGTTGACACTTTGGGCCCAATTTGGACATTTCCACTTAGGGGTGTACTCACTTTTGTTGCCAATGGTTTAGACATTAATGGCTGTCTGTTGAGTTATTTTGAGGGGACAGCAAATTTACACTGTTATACAGGCTGTACACTCACTACTTTACATTGTAGCAAAGTGTCATTTATTCAGTGTTGTCACATGAAAAAATATAATAAAATATTTACAAAAATTTGAGGGGTGTACTCACTTTTGTAAAATACTGTATATATATATATATATGCATATAAACACATGAATACATATGTATACATATATACACATGTACATGTAAAAGCATATTTATGAAATATTCATAATTAATCAAATGTTATGTATATTTACTGTAAATATTTTACATTCCAATGTTTTGCACATATAGGAATATGTTCTAAATATTTTAAAATAGATATTCATATATATATATATATATATATATATATATATATATGATCTTTATATATGCATACCTATTTATAATCATATATATATATATATATATATATATATATATATATATATATATATATAGGTATAGATATATATTATACTAAAATGCCATCAGATATACGTAAAAATATGTATTTAAACATAAATAAAACATATTCTTCTATGTGAAGATCATTGGAATGTGAAATATTCATGTTTTCATGTCGGGTTAGCGCACTTGAGAATATGCAATTGGGTTTTACTTTCAAATTGTAACACGAGCGCTACCTGAAAAAACATACTTCTAGTGGAGTTAGCGCAAGTGTGTGAGTGTTAAATTCCACTCCACTTTTCATCTAGCCCTAGTGCTACGCATAGAGGAATATGTTCTAAATATTTAAAAATAGATATTCCTATATACGTATATATATATATATATATATATATATATCTGTATATAGGATTAGCACACTTGAGAATATGCGATTGGGTTTTAGCTCCGCTAAAAGTAAGTTTTTTGTGTGCATTGGGTAGCGCTCATATTACAAGTTGAAAGTAAAAAGTTTTCGCATGCACACTAACTTGATGCACGCAAAAAGCTGAACTTCGAATAGTGCGACCACATTAGCATATACATATTTAGACATGTACAGTGGCGTCACTAGGGGGTGCAGGGGGTGCACCCGGGTGACACCCTCCAGGGGGTGACACCACCCAAAAAAATTTTTTTATTGAAATTCAAAGAAATACAATGTAGAGGTGCATACATTTTTTTATTAGAGGGGCCAGCATTTTTGAACATTAGTGGGACTGGGGAAGTTGTAGACACTTCATTTTTTTGCCCCTTGAGCCAGCACTGCAATTTCCACAACTAGTTTTCCCGGCTGCTTTTGCTTGTTTGTACTTTGCTTCTCCCCTGCCCAATTTCACTATGAATGTTGTGGGTGTGCCGTGGGGCTTGCGAAGTTGCGCTGCTAGCCTAAACCTTCCTGTCTATCTGTGCTCACTGCTCAGTGACGTGTGGAGCAGTGGAGTTATTCACTGCTGTGCTATCTCTCTAAACGGGAACTGGGAAATCATGAGGCACCTGACCGCATAACTGTCTGACACTGTCTCTAAAGTGAAGGAGAAACGTATGATGCCCACCAGACCAGTACGGTTACAGTACACTAAGTGCACACTGAAGAGGTAGGAGGGGAGGGCAGGCAGGGGTCTGGGGGTGGGCAGAGAGCAGAGGTGCTTGGCCATAAGAAGCAGTAGGCACGCGGCCCGGGGCTGTGCACTAACAGACTTGGAACAGAGTCAGAGAACAGAATTTTCTTTAGTGATTTATTTTTAGAGTGCTCTGTTTATCTTTCATTTGATGCTCTGCTGAGAGAGGGAGCAGCTCTAGACATGAGCTTTAAAATTAATGCAGTGCAGTTTACATATTTTGTATGTGTGTGTGTCTGAGTTTTTATGTGTGTGTGTGTCTGAGTGCTTTAGTGTGTGTTTGTGTCTGAGTGTTTTTGTGTGTGTGTATGAGTGTTTTTGTGTGTGTGTGTGTGTGTCTGAGTGTTTTTGTGTGTGTGTGTGTGTGCCTGAGTGCTTTTGTGTGTGTGTGTGTGTCAGAGTGTTTTTGTGTGTGTTTTTGTGTGTGTTTCTGAGTGTGTTTCTGAGTGTTTGTGTGTGCATCTGATTGTGTTTTTAAGTGTGTCTGAGTGTGTCTGAGTGTTTGTATGTGTGTGTGCGTCTGTGTTTTTGTGTTTGTGTGTGTCTGCTTTCTGGGGGGAGGGAGGGTAACACCATAACTTACCGCACTGGGTGACACCAACCCTAGTGATGCCAGTGGACATGTATATGTATATACTGTAGCTCAATGTTAAAGTCATTTGCATGGCTTTTTTTTCCTAACACCTGAGACCTTATATCTCTGTGCCTTATAACTTTTTTTTTTTAATTAGCTAGTGTTGTTATGAATGTCACTGTACATTTTAATGTATTTTTGATGTGTTTTGTGACACTTTTTTGCTACACAAAAGTTAGCCAGAGCTCTGAGATCATGCTATCCCTACACACATTAACTTCAATTGCACTCTAGTGATCCTGTTAACTTTCACCTTGTGATACGAGCGTTACATCCGATGTGCGCATACAGCTGTGATAAATCCGATAGTGCTTGTGTGTAACTGTTAATGCACCACTTGTAATCTGGCCCTAAATGTAAGCACCTTGAACGTGAACTTTAACTGTAACTCAAGGGTTAATTCATTGCTGTGAGTATTTTTTGAAAGACAAGGAGGGTATGTCACTAATCAACTTAATATACCACAAAATGGGTTAAACCAACACATTATGTGTATATTGCAGACAGCCATGTAAGGTTACCAGTCCTTTAATTTGTTGTTTTGTATGCATTGCTGGCATCAAATTATAACACTGCTGTTATATGTGTTAAAGCAACACAATGATTACATTATTGCTATTAAAGGTGTCACTTGCGGATAATGAAGCAAAATCACTGATCTATGTGCAGTAATGAAACAAACAGGTTAAATATTTTTTTCTTTGTGTTTGTTACTCGAAAAAAAAGTAATTGTCAAAACTGAAAGTAAATCATTATGGCCTAGATTTGGAGTTTGGCGGTAGCCGTGAAAACCAGCGTTAGAGGCTCCTAACGCTGGTTTTAGGCTACCTCCGGTATTTGGAGTCACTCAAAAAAGGGTCTAACGCTCACATTTCAGCCGCGACTTTTCCATACCGCAGATCCGCTTACGTAAATTGCGTATCCTATCTTTTCAGTGGGATTTTTATAACTCCGGTATTTAGAGTCGTGTCTGAAGTGAGCGTTAGAAATCTAACGACAAATCTCCAGCAGCAGAAAAAAGTCAGTAGTTAAGAGCTTTCTGGGCTAACGCCGGTTCATAAAGCTCTTAACTACTGTACTCTAAAGTACACTAACACCCATAAACTACCTATGTACCCCTAAACCGAGGTCCCCCCACATCGCCGCAACTCGATTAAATTTTTTTAACCCCTAATCTGCCGACCGCCACCTACGTTATCCTTATGTACCCCTAATCTGCTGCCCCTAACACCGCCGACCCCTATATTATATTTATTAACCCCTAACCTGCCCCCCACAACGTCGCCGCCACCTACCTACAATAATTAACCCCTAATCTGCCGACCGCAAAGAGCCGGCAGCTACATTATAGCTATGTACCCCTAATCTGCTGCCCCTAACACCGCCGACCCCTATATTATTTTTATTAACCCCTAACCTGCCCTCCCTAACATCGTCGACACCTAACTTCAATTATTAACCCCTAATCTGCCGACCGAATCTCACCGCTATTCTAATAAATGTATTAACCCCTAAAGCTAAGTCTAACCCTAACACTAAAACCCCCCTAAATTAAATATAATTTTAATCTAACGAAATTAATTAACTCTTATTAAATAAATTATTCCTATTTAAAGCTAAATACTTACCTGTAAAATAAATCCTAATATAGCTACAACATAAATTATAATTATATTATAGCTATTTTAGGATTAATATTTATTTTACAGGTAACTTTGTATTTATTTTAACCAGGTACAATAGCTATTAAATAGTTAAGAACTATTTAATAGCTACCTAGTTAAAATAATTACAAAATTACCTGTAAAATAAATCCTAACCTAAGTTACAATTAAACCTAACACTACACTATCAATAAATAAATTAAATACAATACCTACAAATAACTACAATGAAATAAACTAACTAAAGTACAAAAAATAAAAAAGAACTAAGTTACAAAAAATAAAAAAATATTTACAAACATAAGAAAAATATTACAACAATTTTAAACTAATTACACCTACTCTAAGCCCCCTAATAAAATAACAAAGCCCCCCAAAATAAAAAAATGCCCTACCCTATTCTAAATTACTAAAGTTCAAAGCTCTTTAACCTTACCAGCCCTGAACAGGGCCCTTTGCGGGGCATGCCCCAAGAAGTTCAGCTCTTTTGCCTGTAAAAAAAAACATACAATACCCCCCCCCAACATTACAACCCACCACCCACATACCCCTAATCTAACCCAAACCCCCCTTAAATAAACCTAACACTAAGCCCCTGAAGATCATCCTACCTTGTCTTCACCATACCAGGTTCACCGATCCGTCCTGGCTCCAAAATCTTCATACAACCCAAGCGGGGGCTGGCGATCCATCTTCCGGCGGCTGAAGAGGTCCAGAAGAGGCTCCAAAGTCTTCATCCTATCCGGGAAGAAGAGTAGATCCAGACCGGCAACCATCATCTTCCAAGCGGCATCTTCTATCTTCATCCGATGAGGACCGGCTTCATCCTGAAGACCTCCACCTCGGACCCATCTTCATCCGGCGACGTCCAACTGAAGAATGACGGTTCCTTTAAGGGACGTCATCCAAGATGGCGTCCCTCGAATTCCGATTGGCTGATAGGATTCTATCAGCCAATCGGAATTAAGGTAGGAAAAATCTGATTGGCTGATTGAATCAGCCAATCAGATTGAGCTCGCATTCTATTGGCTGATCAGAACAGCCAATAGAATGTGAGCTCAATCTGATTGGCTGATTGGATCATAACATATTCTTATTGCACTATTGTTTGCATATAACATATACTTCATTCACTAGTGTTTGCATATAACATATACTTAATACACTAGTGTATGCATATAACATTCTTATTGCACTATTGTATGCGTATAACATATTCTTATTGCACTAGAGTTTGCATATAACATATTTTTATTGCACTATTGTTTGCATATAACATTCTTATTGCACTATTGTTTGCATATAACATATACTTAATGCACTAGTGTTTGCATATAACATATTCTTATTGCACAATTGTTTGCATATAACATATTCTTGTTGCACTATTGTTTGCATATATCATATTCTTATTGCTCTATTGTTTGTATATAACATATTCTTATTGCACTATTGTTCGCATATAACATATTCTTATTGCACTATTGTTTGTATATAACATTTTCATTGCACTATTGGTTGCATTTAACATATTCTTATTGCTCTATTGTTTGCATATAACATAATTTATTGCACTATTGTGTGCATATATGCTTATTGCACTACTGTTTGCATATAATATATTCTTATTGCACTATTGTTTGCATATAGCATATTCTTATTGCACTACTGTTTGCATATAACACATTCTTATTGCACTATTATTTGCATATAACATATTTTATTGTACTACTGTTTGCATTTAACATATTCTTTTTGCACTACTGTTTGCATATAACAGATTATTGCACTATTGTTTGCATGTAACCCATTCTTTTTGCACTATTGTTTGCATATAACATATTCTTATTGCACTATTATTTGCGTATAACATATTCTTATTGCACTATTGTTTGTATATAACATATTCTTATTGCACTATTGTTTCCATTTAACATATTCTTATTGCACTAGTGTTTGCATATAACATATACTTATTGCACTATTGTTTGCATATAACATATACTTAATGCACTAGTGTTTGCAGATAACATATTCTTATTGCACTATTGTTTGCATATAACATATACTTAATGCACTAGTGTTTGCATATAACATATACTTAATGCACTAGTGTTTGCATATAACATTCTTATTGCACTATTGTATGCGTATAACATATTCTTATTGCACTATTGTTTGCATATAACATTCTTTTCTCCAACATTGGTGTGTCCGGTCCACGGCGTCATCCTTACTTGTGGGATATCTCTTCCCCAACAGGAAATGACAAAGAGTCCCAGCAAAGCTGGCCATATAGTCCCTCCTAGGCTCCGCCCACCTCAGTCATTCTCTTTGCCGTTGCACAGGCAACATCTCCACGGAGATGGTTAAGAGTTTTTTGGTGTTTAAATGTAGTTTTTATTCTTCTATCAAGTGTTTGTTATTTTAAAATAGTGCTGGTATGTACTATTTACTCTGAAACAGAAAAGGATGAAGATTTCTGTTTGTGCGAGGAAGATGATTTTAGCAGACAGTAACTAAAATCGATTGCTGTTTCCACATAGGACTGTTGAGATGAAGTAACTTTAGTTGGGGGAAGCAGTTAGCAGACTTTTCTGCTTAAAGTATGACTAGCCATATTTCTAACAAGACGATGTAATGCTGGAAGGCTGTCATTTCCCCTCATGGGGACCGGTAAGCCATTTTCTTAGTCAAACAAACAGAATAAAGGGCTTATTATGGGCTAAAAAACTGGTAGACATTTTTATGGGCTAAATCGATTGCTTTATTTGGGCATTTTATTCAGATTTAGGCTGACGTTTATTTTCCAGTCAGGGGGCCTTCCTAGTTGTAGACTGAGCCTCATTTTCGCGCCATTACTGCACAGTTGTTTTTTGAGAGCAGGGCATGCAGATGCATGTGTGAGGATCTAAAAATTGCTGGAAAAGCTTCTAGAAGGCGTCAATTGGTATCGTATTCCCCTCTGGGCTATAGCTGGGACTGTATAGGGGTTAAATTTATAAACGGCTCCGGTTCCGTTATTTTAAGGGTTAAAGCTCTGAAATTTGGTGTGCAATACTTTTAATGCTTTAAGACACTGTGGTGAAATTTTGGTAATTTTTGAACAATTCCTTCATACTTTTTCACATATTCAGTAATAAAGTGTTTTCTGTTTAAAATTTAAAGAGACAGTAACGGTTTTGTTTTAAAACGTTTTTTGTGCTTTGTTGACAAGTTTAAGCCTGTTTAACATGTCTGTACCTTCAGATAAGCTATGTTCTATATGTATGAAAGCCAATGTGTCTCCCCATTTAAATTTATGTGATAATTGTGCCATAGCGTCCAAACAAAGTAAGGACAGTACTGCCACAGATAATGAAATTGCCCAAGATGATTCCTCAGATGAGGGGAGTAAACATGATACTACATCATCTCCTACTGTGTCTACACCAGTTTTGCCCACGCAGGAGGCCCCTAGTACATCTAGTGCGCCAATACTTATTACCATGCAACAATTAACGGCTGTAATGGATAACTCCATAGCAAATATTTTATCCAAAATGCCTACTTATCAGAGAAAGCGCGATTGCTCTGTTTTAAACACTGAAGAGCAGGAGGGCGCTGATGATAATTGTTCTGTCATACCCTCACACCAATCTGAAGGGGCCATGAGGGAGGTTTTGTCAGATGGAGAAATTTCAGATTCAGGAAAAATTTCTCAACAAGCTGAACCTGATGTTGTGACATTTAAATTTAAATTAGAACATCTCCGCGCACTGCTTAAGGAGGTGTTATCTACTCTAGATGATTGTGACAACTTGGTCATTCCAGAGAAATTATGCAAGATGGACAAGTTCCTAGAGGTTCCGGTGCACCCCAACGCTTTTCCTATACCCAAGCGGGTGGCGGACATAGTAAATATGGAGTGGGAAAAGCCCGGTATACCTTTTGTTCCCCCCCCCCCCCTATATTTAAGAAATTATTTCCTATGGTCGACCCCAGAAAGGACTTATGGCAGACAGTCCCTAAGGTCGAGGGGGCAGTTTCTACTCTAAACAAACGCACTACTATTCCTATCGAAGATAGTTGTGCTTTCAAAGATCCTATGGATAAAAAATTGGAAGGTTTGCTTAAAAAGATTTTTGTACAGCAAGGTTACCTTCTACAACCCATTTCGTGCATTGTTCCTGTCACTACAGCAGCGTGGTTCTGGTTCGAGGAACTAGAAAAGTCGCTCGGTAGAGAGACTCCATATGAGGAGGTTATGGACAGAGTTCACGCACTTAAATTGGCTAACTCTTTTATTTTTTTTTATTTTTTAAAATAGTTTTTATTGAGGTAAATCAAATGGTATACAGCTTATGCATTTCAACAAATATAAACAATAACATTACATGGTACATAAACTTTAAGGCATGAGGCGTGTGAACACCTCGGGTGGAACACGTACCTCGTTTTTACAGAGGCCGTCATGTTAGAGTCAAACTGGGCATTACAGGACACATTTGCCCAGTCTAGTGGTTATGTAACTAGGACGGCTTTAAAGACAGTAGGTAGAGACATTAGGACTAATGCAATAAGGAGAAAAAAGGAGAAAAACAGTAGAAACAAAGAAGCCAAATATTGTAGGTATAATGAGTAAAAGAATAACGATGAGGTCTAGCTTCACAGCGTGTATTGTGGGGGAGTCAAGAGAGGCCATAATGATCCAGCCACTGGCTCTCTTGGTCGTCCCGTGTCTGGCTTCCTCACCTAACAGGGTGTCAGGGGAGTTTTCTAAGGGTGTGTCGGTAAGGTCAGGTGTTGTTCAGTTTGGTTGTGTGTTGGATCGGATATGAGGGTGTCCCAAGGTTCCCAGATGAGACAGAAATCTGACAATTTCTTACGTTCATTGTAAACATAGGTTTCTAATGTAAACACATGTTTCTAATGTAGTTCACACATTCTATTACTCCCCGCATTTTGGGGGGCTGGCTTTTCTTCCAGTTTCTGGCAACCAACAACTTTGTGGAAATGAGGATATATATGAGTAAATTTCGTTTAACGTTAGGGAGCGAGTCTACCCCTATATGCAGAAGCGCCAGAGCCGGTTTCAGTGTTTCTACGAGCTCTAATTTCTTGCAAAGGGTTTCTACCCTTTTCCAAGTGTCTGTCAATCTTGGGCAGGACCACCAGACATGGATCGGGGTGCCCCGTTCACCGCATTCCCGCCAGCACATGGGCGAGTGATCGGGATAGAGTCTTTGCAGTTTGGTGGGTACTAAATGCCATCTCGTAATGAGCTTGAAATAGAGCTCGTATAGAGTAACACAGTGGGTAGCCTTTTTAGTGATACTGATTGTTTCCTCCCATACTTCCAATGGGTAGGTACATTGTAGGTCTTTTTCCCATGCCTCCATATGAATCGTTTTAGAGGGGATGGAGTCTCCTAATAGGCACTGATAATGCACAGTAAGAGGTTTGTAGAGTTGGAGATTAGCCCTCCATCTCAGCTCCCAGAGTGTGGGGACCCTCAATTCATCATCTAGGAAACCCCAGGATTTCATAAGCGCTCGGAGGCGTAGGAGTGTGAAGTGGAATCTCGGGGCCACTGGAGGCAGAGTTAGCATGGTCGTATGGGTTTTCAGTTTCCTATTATCATAGAAATCAGACAGAGAAGCCACTCCCGTAGTAGACCACGAGCTGGTGGGAATATCAGGTAGTCCCAGGAGGAGGCCCCGAATCGAATGTGCAGGCGAGGGGTGTGGGGCAATGAGTCTGCTATGTCTCAGTTTCAGCCAGGTTTCCTGGCATCCCTTGACTATATCATTAGAAATGTGAATGTTTGCCCGCCAATGTGGCGGGAGCCATAGAAGGTCCTCTAATTCCACCAGAGCCGGTAAGGAAGCCTGCTCTATCTCTCTACATCTGGTCATCGGCAGGTCATTGCCCCACGCTGAGGCATGGGTGATCATTGCCGCCTCATGGTATTTCCTCACATTAGGAAGACCCGCTCCGCCTTTCTCTACTGGCATTTGTAGTATATGGGCTGCAACTCGAGGTCTCTTATCTTGCCAAGTGTAGGCATTGAAGACAGTCTGGAACTTCCGAGTCAGAGAGGTCGGAAGTGGGATGGGAATACATCGAAACGCGTATGTGAGCCTGGGTAGGACCATCATTTTGAGGGCCGCCACTCTACCGAACCACGAAATCTCACTATATCTGTTGGTGGTCAATTCAAATGTAATCTCCTTCAGCAGTTTCTCATAGTTTTCTTTAATGATGTTGTGTTTAGAATGGGAGAGAAACACTCCTAGGTGTCTAATTCCCTTGGTGGACCAATTAAAAGGGTATAGGAGTCGAATGCTGTGTTCCTCCTCCAAGGGGAGGTTAAGGGAGTACACTTCAGTTTTGCTAACGTTTATTTTGTAATAGGAAAGTTCACCAAATTTCTGCAGTAAGCGAAATAATGGAGGGAGGGAATCCAGAGGATCCGTGAGAAAGACCGTGAGGTCGTCTGCGAACAAAGCCAGCTTCTGTATGGTGTCATGGAGCTGGAGCCCCTGTATTTCAGGGCATTCCCTAATGGCTGCGCCTAGGGGTTCGATCGCTAGTACGAACAGTAAGGGGGACAGGGGGCAACCCTGCCTTGTCCCGTTCGCTATCCGTATTGTAGGGGAGCAGAAACCCAAACTTCTCACCACAGCAGTGGGGTATGAATAGAGCGCCATAGCAGCTCTGATGTATGTATCTGGTAGACCGAACGCCTCCATGGTCTGGGTTAAGTAAGCCCACCTCACTCTGTCAAACGCTTTTTCAGCGTCGAGTGACAGAGTGAGCATGGGCAGGCCCAAATCCGCCACTTCTGCGTATATGTTCAAGAGGCGGCGGGTATTATCAGAACCTTGTCTATTAAGGACAAAGCCCACTTGGTCAAGATGTATGAGTGACTGAAGATGTACATTCAGTCTATTGGCGAGGATCTTGGCGTAGATCTTGGCGTCAACATTAATGAGGGAGATGGGCCTGTAGCTAGAGCATAGCGATGGGTCCTTACCCTCCTTATGAATGGTGGTGATGTTGGCCTCCAGAAATTCCGGGAGGAACTCGCCACGCTGGGCCACTCTATTAAAGAGACGGAGTAGGAGTGGAGAAAGTAGAGGACCGAGGTTCTGATAGAAGGTGACTGTGAATCCATCAGGTCCCGGGGCTTTGTGGGGGGTCAGAGCGGCTATGGCCTTGCTGACTTCCTCCAGTGTAAATTGCTGTGTTAATGCAGCCCTGGCATCATCTGGTAATGTGGGTAGGTTCAAGTCTCCCAGGAACCGACGAATGTCGTCCGGGGTGGCTTCATTGATCTGCTCAGTCGACGCTATATTATATAGGGAGGAGTAATAATCTGCAAAGGCCACTCCCTTTAGGGGAGTGAACTGGACCTTGTTGGGTGGTGATGGAGGCTATCCTACTCTGTTGTGTGCGTTTTCTAAGCTTATTGGCTAACAGCCTGTCTGCTCTATTGCCTTTGTAGTAGTACATCTGTTTAAGTCTATGTAAGTTGTCTTGCACTCGCAGAGTTTCCCGTTTAGCTATTTCTTCCCTAATGCGGCCTATCAGTTGGGATAATCGGGATTCAGGGTTTGATTTGTTAGTGGTCTCTAAAGTATAGAGTTCTCCATAGAGCTTGGCTAAAGGTTGGTTACCTGATTTCCGTTGATGGGCTAACGTCTTAATGAAGTACCCTCTTAGGAACGCCTTAAGGGCTGCCCAGACCATGTCCAGGTCCGTGGTTCCTGTGTCATTATGTGTTAGAAAGTCAGTTATCTCCCTAAGAAGGGATGGCATCTCTCTCTCAGTCAGTAGGTGGTCAGAGAGCCTCCAGGGGGGTCTGGTAGTGGAGGTCTGAAGTTCGGAAAAGTCTAGATAGACCATGTCATGATCTGACCATGTGCATGGTTGGACAGTTGGGTTCGTCATCTTGTCAAGGGACCAGGAATCGCACATGACATAGTCAATCCTTGAGGATGAGTTGTGGACTCTAGAATGGTGTGTGAAATCTATGTTTGAAGGGGCTAAGCATCTCCATGCATCGTATAGGTTATGTTGGAACATAAGTTTTCGAAAGGCATTGGAGAGTGACGAGACATTTCTGTCTGAGTGGGTGGTAAGGGAAGATCTCTTGTCTTTGCGTGGGTCCCACACCATATTAAAGTCTCCTCCTATGACTAGATGTCCTCTCTTAAGCTGGTCAACCCTGGCGAGGAACTGCCTTACGAAGGGAATCTGTTTTGTGTTTGGTGCATATACTGAGGCTAGGGTATATTGTACGCCATTAAGCGTACAAATTAGTATAAGGTATCTACCCTCAGAATCTTTCTCTATATGGTCTAGTGTGAAGGTTAAGTCTCTACTGAGTAGGATTGCCACTCCACGGGTCTTCCCTGCAGCATTTGAAGCCATTTCGCAAATGGGGAAATATCGTGAGTGTCTAATAGTATGGGAGTCCCCTGACCAATGTGTCTCCTGGAGAAACAGGATATGGACCTTGTGGGTACGGATATAGTTAAGCAAGAGTTTCCTCTTCGTTGGGGAGTTTAGTCCTTGTGCGTTGAGAGTAGCTATTCGGATTGGGGCCATTATTACTATCAGTTGTGAGTAGAGGAAAGGGTAGGGTCCGGATGGGAAATATGGCGGTTGTACTGTTTACTGTCGAGGAGCCAGACACGGGAGTCTACCAAAATGGGGTGTCTACTGTGATTAAGAAATCAAATGTCCTAAATATTACTCTAAAGAAAAAGTGGTGAAAAACAAAAAGTGTCAAGGAAATCACTTTCGCAATGAGTGTCTCTCCTGAAGTCTATCAGGGGGCCACAACTATGTTTGTGGGGCGGAGATTAGCAAAGGTCAGCCATAATCCCCGCCAAACCCAGAAAGCAGCTTTGCTTTCACAATATGAACATAAATATAGCATAACATACTCAAATAAACTTGTAACATAGCAAACATTAATGAACATAAACATATAATTATAATGTAACCAGAGGGGGGGTGTTCTCCACTCTCAAACCAAGTAGGTCTTTCGGCAAGGGGTGTGGGGTGACATGTGATCAGGACTGTGTAGTTATCTAATCGTGGTTCATTACCGTGTTAAAGAGTCGGTGTGTTTTGGTCATCTCAGATATCTAATGCGCTGGCAAGTGCGGTAAGGGGTCCTCCGCCTACAGTCAGAACTGGGTGTGTCGCTGAACAAAATTGAGCTTATAGTGTGGCATTAATCAGGCTATTACCTCAGGTCTTACTGTCTTGAAGAGGTCATAGTGGTTCTAGAACCCTTGTCAGTTGAATGTTGTTACACTAATATGTAGAAGTGAGGGTGTTGTGGTCTCACTAGTTGTGAAGTCATGGAAAGGGTCAGGAGGTGTAGTGCAGAGTCAGTAATCTGGGTCCTTATCGTGGTATGTCACAGTCCGGTAATGTTATAACAAAGGTTCTATTCAGTTCATGTTAGATTGAAGAATAGTCCAGCCTGATCACATTAAACACTACTGGTGTATATGTTGAACATTCTATGATTAGGGTGGCAGTAAAAACAATAACAACCTGAGTTCAAACTATTGTATACAGTGAAGTTATCAATTAAATCGCTAGGTTATGGAAATATAAAGTCAGTCAATTTAAGTTGGCATGGTATCTGAAAATCTCACCCATCTTCATCTGTGGTCTTGAGCCCCTCTTAGAGGGTATACGTGGGAGAAACCCAACATCTCTGGATAAGTGTCAAATTGTGCTTATAGGGCTGTAAGCGGATTCCCTATGTATCTTCTGTCAGGGGTGAGTCTCTAGTGTCCAATGATCTTTTAGAAGTGGATATTGGACGTTGTGGAAGCGGTCTCCAGGTCGGTGCAGAGGCCCGAAGTCCATTGCTCTTGGTGGGGCCCGGTTCATGATCTTCTGGATCCGGCTAGAATAGTTCCCATTTCTGCAAAAGTTCTCTGGCTTGTTGTGGTGTTGTGGCGAGATATTGTTGGCTATCTTTGGTGATGAATAGACGTACTGGGTAGCCCCACCTATATTTGAATCCCTTATCTCTAAGGATCTTTGTGTATGGTTGGTAATATCTCCGGAGCTGAAGTGTGTGTGGGGAAAGATCAGGGAAGATCTGTAAATCAGCATATTTGTCTGGTAGTGACTTTTCTCTAGCAAGGGCTCTGAGGATCTTTTCTCGGAATGTGTAGTAATGGAGCTTGGCTATAACATCACGAGGTTTCCCTTCGTCTGCAGTTCTGGGTCTGACCGCTCTATGTGCTCTGTCGATGAGGGTTTCGTTGCCTAGGTCGGGACCAAGTGTCGCTTTAAATAGGTCCTGCAGATAAGAGTCTAGGTCTTGGGGTGTGACAGTCTCTGGAATCCCCTTAATTCGTATGTTATTGCGGCGTGACCTGTCCTCTAGGTCCGCTAATTTTAGTTCTAGGTCTGTTATCTGACCGGCCAAGCATTGAGAGTAGCTGAGGAGGTTCGTATGATCCACTGCAAGATCTTCTTGTCTGCGCTCAAGTGCATCTGTGCGTTCCCCAATGCTGCCTATATCCTTTTTAAGGTCAGCATGAGACTTGTCAAATTTCTTCGATAGGGAGTCATGATGGGATGCTAGTAATGTTGTGATAGAGTCCATTAGGTTGTTTGGGGCACCCTCTATTGATGTTAGTCGAGAGGCATTTTTTGTTAATGTTTTGCCAGGTTGAGTATCCGAGAGGCTCCCAGTGTCAGACCCCTCATCTTCAGATCTGGTATGTGTCATCTTATGTGAGTGCTGGAAATGGTCAGCGACCGTTCTCTTTGGAGTATTGTGTGATTTTTGTTTTCTTTTGTAAAGCTGAGACATCCTGTATTAGTGTCACTGAGCATAGACTTGGGCTGTCGTGCTTTTCTCCCTTTTGTTATATTATCTTCCTTCAGTGGGAATCCGCTTACTTTGGTATGTTAGTTAGGTGCTCATGGGTTGGCGGGGGTGTGGGCTGTTAGTAAGTGGGCTTACATGTTAAGGTGTCTCAAGGCCTCTTGGTAGAAAGGGGGAGACTATAGGCGTTTCTTGGGGTCTTAGTCACTACTGTTACATAGGAAAATCTGTTAGCTTGCCCAGGGTATGCTTCTGTACAACTAACCTCTCTCCTGGGGTGTTGCCTCTGTAGGGCGATGCAGGATAAGGTATTAGGGGTATGACCCGCAGGCAAGGTGGGCCGGCGGGAAAGGGGGGAGAGAGGTCAGGTTAAGTGGTATATGCAACCTCTGATGCAATCTAGGTTACAACTGTAGTCTCCAATGATTGGGCAGATGCTGAGTTTTATGGCTTTGATAGTAGTATAGTGCTGTGGGTTCCAGTAAATGAATATCAGCAGAGTTCTGAATCAGATAGTTCCTCTGAATCTGTTGCAGCACAGTGAAATGAAAACAGTCCTCTAGTTGGGGGACAGAACTGGGCCAGCGTTTCTGGATAAAAAGTAACAGTACAGAGCAAACACAGGGATTTGTGCTGTTGGTTGGTGTCTAGGAGCAGATTACTGGCAATTCATACGTGTCTGCTATGAATACTGTGTACACGCGTCTTCTCAGCCAGGTAGGTGGGAGGCCAGGTGTAGATAAGGCCTGTGAAGATTATGCTGGCTTTCCTGACACTTGTTTCCTGTTTTACCAGTTTTAGAGTCGGGCTGTCTTGTAACAGTGTCTTGGCTGGTTAGGCGGTGGGCTAGGCCCAGTTAATAATAGCCTTCTATAAGTGAGCTGGCCCTTCCAAAAGTCCCCTTCAAATTAAATAGTTGTACAGTCTGATATAAATGATGCTATTCAAAGCCCCGTGGGTATAGGCAATTTGTGTGATATTTTTACTTACAGTATCCAGCTATCTGCTCCAGACAATTCTCACTTTCAAGGTAGGCCCGCAACCAGGCCTGGTGTTTCAGGTTCTAAGAGAGCACGCCACAGGTGTTGAGAAGTTTGTAGTGGGGCGGTCTGATTCCTGTGTTCTCCGCAGAGACCAGCCGATTGAAGGGTAGTAAGTGAAGGAGTAGTTACGGCTCACGAGGCAGCACCCCTCAAATTAAGTAAGCCTCTTGCACTCCCTGGAGGGCAAGGTTCAGCAGTTGGTGGTAGTCCCGGAGCGATGCCCCGGCCTTCCGGGTCACCGCTAATTCAGGTAAGATGGTTCCGTTACACTATAGGTCCGGTTGTTCAATCCTGCAGTTCTCTAAGGGCCAGAGCCGTGTAACGGGAGCAAACCAAAGCGTGGGTCTGCGCTGAGGCCCAGACAGAGATCGGGTAAGGAAGTCCAAGATGGCGCCTATTCGCGTCTTTTGTCACAACGGGCACCTCTCAGCGGGCTGGAAAAGGTGATGTTAGTGGTGAGGTTCTGGGTCACCCGTATAGGAGAAAGGCAGCTTGAGGCTGCAGCAGGCAATAGTTTTAGTTTCTCGGCCACCACCAGGTATCCAGTCAAGTTCGTAAGTATATGCTCCGGGGCGGATCCCCGGCCCCCCGGAGCTGTGTGGTGAAAGCCGGTAAATGGAGTCCTCTGGTGGTCCTGCTATATAGATCTCCGGAGCGGAGCCCCGACCCTCCGGAGACGATACACCTCGGCAGCAGATCTCAATGTAGGGCTGTGATAGTTTAGGAGCTCGTCCGGTGCAGCACCACAGTCCGTCACTCAGGTCTCGATGTAGCGGTAGTTTCCTGCAGGTCTAAGATTATCCTCTCAGACCTTAAGGATTTGGCAGAATTGTAGGCAAGGTTAAGAGTCTGTGTTTTATACCTACTTTTCGTAGGTTTGAAGTTTAAAATACCTCTATAAAAGTATTTAATTTTGTAAGCACTCAGGAGCTCAGTGAAAGCACGTCCATGCTGTGCTGTGGCTAGCTCCGCCCCCTGGCTAACTCTTTTATTTTAGATGCCGCTTTGCAATTAGCTAGATTAGCGGCGAAAAATTCAGGGTTTGCTATCGTGGCGCGCAGAGCGCTTTGGCTAAAGTCTTGGTCAGCGGATGTGTCATCCAAGACAAAATTGCTTAACATCCCTTTCAAAGGTAAAACTCTATTTGGACCAGAATTGAAAGAGATTATTTCAGACATCACTGGGGGAAAGGGCCACGCCCTTCCACAAGATAGGTCTTTCAAGGCTAAAAATAAGTCTAATTTTCGTTCCTTTCGCAATTTCAGGAACGGACCGGCCTCTAATTCTGCATCCTCTAAGCAAGAGGGTAATGCCTCACAACCCAAACCAGCCTGGAAACTGATGCAAGGCTGGAACAAGGGTAAGCAGGCCAAGAAGCCTGCCGCTGCTAACAAAACAGCATGAAGGAGTAGCCCCCGATCCGGGACCGGATCTAGTGGGGGGCAGACTCTCTCTCTTTGCTCAGGCTTGGGCAAGAGATGTTCAGGATCCCTGGGCGCTAGAAATAGTTTCTCAAGGTTATCTCCTGGAATTCAAGGAACTACCCCCAAGGGGAAGGTTCCACATGTCTCACTTATCCTCAAACCAAATAAAGAGACAGGCATTCTTACATTGTGTAGAAGACCTGTTAAAGATGGGAGTGATACACCCAGTTCCAATAAAGGAACAAGGAATGGGATTTTATTCCAATCTGTTCGTAGTTCCCAAAAAAGAGGGAACTTTCAGACCAATTTTGGATTTGAAGATCCTAAACAAATTTCTCAGGGTACCATCGTTCAAGATGGAAACCATTTGAACGATTCTACCCACTATCTAGGAAAGTCAATTTATGACTACCGTGGATCTAAAGGATGCGTACCTACATATTCCTATCCACAAAGAACATCATCAGTTCCTAAGGTTCGCTTTTCTGGACAAGCATTACCAGTTTGTGGCCCTCCCATTCGGGTTAGCCACTGCTCCAAGGATTTTCACAAAGGTGCTAGGGTCCCTTCTAGCGGTTCTAAGACCGAGGGGCATTGCAGTAGTACCTTACTTGGACGACATTCTAATACAAGCTTCGTCCCTGTCAAAAGCAAAGGCTCATACAGACATCGTTCTGGCCTTTCTCAGATCACACGGATGGAAGGTGAACATAGAAAAAAGTTCTCTGTCTCCGTCGACAAGAGTTCCCTTCTTGGGAACAATAATAGATTCCTTAGAAATGAGGATTTTTCTGACAGAGGTCAGAAAATCAAAACTTCTAAGCTCTTGTCAAGCTCTTCATTCTGTTCCTCGTCCTTCCATAGCGCAGTGCATGGAAGTAGTAGGGTTGATGGTTGCAGCAATGGACATAGTTCCTTTTGCACGAATTCATCTAAGACCATTACAACTGTGCATGCTCAAACAGTGGAATGGGGATTATACAGACTTGTCTCCAATGATTCAAGTAGATCAGAAGACCAGAGATTCACTCCGTTGGTGGCTGACCCTGGACCATCTGTCCCAGGGAATGAGCTTCCGCAGACCAGAGTGGGTCATTGTCACGACCGACGCCAGTCTAGTGGGCTGGGGAGAGGTCTGGGAATCCCTGAAAGCTCAGGGTCTATGGTCTCGGGAAGAATCTCTTCTCCCGATAAACATTCTGGAACTGAGAGCGATATTCAATGCTCTCAGGGCTTGGCCTCAACTAGCAAAGGCCAGATTCATAAGGTTCCAATCAGACAACATGACGACCGTTGCGTATATAAATCATCAGGGGGGAACAAGGAGTTCCCTGGCGATGAAAGAAGTGACCAAAATAATTCAATGGGCGGAGGATCACTCCTGCCACCTGTCTGCGATCCACATCCCAGGTGTGGAAAACTGGGAGGCGGATTTTCTGAGTCGTCAGACATTCCATCCGGGGGAGTGGGAACTCCACCCGAAGATCTTTGCCCAAATAACCCAATTATGGGGCATTCCAGACATGGATCTGATGGCGTCTTGTCAGAACTTCAAGGTTCCTTGCTACGGGTCCAGATCCAGGGACCCCAAGGCGACTCTAGTAGATGCACTAGTAGCACCTTGGACCTTCAACCTAGCTTATGTATTTCCACCGTTTCCTCTCATTCCCAGGCTGGTAGCCAGGATCAATCAGGAGAGGGCCTCGGTGATCTTGATAGCTCCTGCGTGGCCACGCAGGACTTAGTATGCAGACCTGGTGAATATGTCATCGGTTCCACCATGGAAGCTACCTTTGAGACAGGACCTTCTTGTTCAGGGTCCATTCGAACATCCAAATCTGGTCTCCCTCCAGCTGACGGCTTGGAGATTGAACGCTTGATTCTATCGAAGCGTGGGTTTTCAGATTCTGTGATAGATACTCTGGTTCAGGCCAGAAAACCGGTAACTAGAAAGATTTACCATAAAATATGGAAAAGATATATCTGTTGTTGTGAATCCAAAGGATTCCCATGGAATAAGATAAAAATTCCTAAGATTCTCTCCTTTCTACAAGAAGGTTTGGAGAAAGGATTATCTGCAAGTTCTCTAAAGGGACAGATCTCTGCTTTATCTGTCTTACTACACAAAAGACTGGCAGCTGTGCCAGATGTTCAAGCATTTGTTCAGGCTCTGGTTAGGATCAAGCCTGTTTACAGACCTTTGACTCCTCCCTGGAGTCTAAATCTAGTTCTTTCAGTTCTTCAAGGGGTTCCGTTTGAACCTTTACATTCCATAGATATTAAGTTACTATCTTGGAAAGTTTTGTTTTTGGTTGCAATTTCTTCTGCTAGAAGAGTTTCAGAGTTATCTGCTCTGCATTGTTCTCCGTCCTATCTGGTGTTCCATGCAGATAAGGTGGTTTTGCGTACTAAGCCTGGTTTTCTTCCTAAGGTTGTTTCTAACAAAAATATTAACCAGGAGATAGTTGTACCTTCTTTATGCCCGAATCCAGTTTCAAAGAAGGAACGTTTGTTACACAATTTGGACGTAGTCCGTGCTCTAAAATTCTATTTAGAGGCTACAAAAGATTTCAGACAAACTTCTTCCTTGTTTGTTGTTTATTCTGGTAAAAGGAGAGGTCAAAAAGCGACTTCTACCTCTCTTTCCTTTTGGCTTAAAAGCATCATCCGATTGGCTTATGAGACTGCCGGACGGCAGCCTCCTGAAAGAATCACAGCTCACTCCACTAGGGCTGTGGCTTCCACATGGGCCTTCAAGAACGAGGCTTCTGTTGACCAGATATGTAAGGCAGCGACTTGGTCTTCACTGCACACTTTTGCCAAATTTTACAAATTTGATACTTTTGCTTCTTCGGAGGCTATTTTTGGGAGAAAGGTTTTGCAAGCTGTGGTGCCTTCCGTTTATGTAACCTGATTTGCTCCCTCCCTTCATCCATGTCCTAAAGCTTTGGTATTGGTTCCCACAAGTAAGGATGACGCCGTGGACCGGACACACCAATGTTGGAGAAAACAGAATTTATGCTTACCTGATAAATTACTTTCTCCAACGGTGTGTCCAGTCCACGGCCCGCCCTGGTTTTTTAATCAGGTCTGATGAATTATTTTCTCTAACTACAGTCACCACGGTACCATATGGTTTCTCCTATATATATTTCCTCCTGTCCGTCGGTCGAATGACTGGGGTGGGCGGAGCCTAGGAGGGACTATATGGCCAGCTTTGCTGGGGCTCTTTGCCATTTCCTGTTGGGGAAGAGATATCCCACAAGTAAGGATGACGCCGTGGACCGGACACACCGTTGGAGAAAGTAATTTATCAGGTAAGCATAAATTCTGTTATTGCACTAGAGTTTGCATATAACATTTTTATTGCACTATTGTTTGCATATAACATATTCTTATTGCACTATTGTTTGCATATAATATATACTTAATGCACTAGTGTTTGCATATAACATTCTTATTGCACTATTGTTTGCATATAACATATTCTTGTTGCACTATTGTTTGCATATAACATATTCTTATTGCACTATTGTTTGTATACAACATATTCTTATTGCACTATTGTTTGCATATAACATATTCTTATTGCACTATTGTTTGTATATAACATTTTTATTGCAGTATTGGTTGCATTTAACATATTCTTATTGCTCTATTGTTTGCATATAACATATATTTATTGTACTATTGTGTGCATATAACACATGCTTATTGCACTACTGTTTGCATATAACATATTCTTATTGCACTACTGTTTGCATATAACATATTCTTATTGCACTATTGTATGCGTATAACATATTCTTATTGCACTATTGTTTGCATATAACATATTCTTATTGCACTATTGTTTGTATATAACATTTTTATTGCAGTATTGGTTGCATTTAACATATTCTTATTGCTCTATTGTTTGCATATAACATATTCTTATTGCACTAGTGTTTGCATATAACATATTCTTATTGCACTATTGGTTGCATATAACATATTCTTATTGCACTACTGTTTGCATATAACATATTCTTATTGCACTATTGGTTGCATATAACATATTCTTTTTGCACTATTGTTTGCATATAACATATTCTTATTGCACTATTGTTTGTATATAACACATTCTTATTGCACTATTATTTGCATATAACATATTTTTATTGCACTATTGTTTGTATATAACATTTTTATTGCAGTATTGGTTGCATTTAACATATTCTTATTGCTCTATTGTTTGCATATAACATATTCTTATTGCACTATTGTTTGCATATAACATATTCTTATTGCACTATTGTTTGTATATAACATTTTTATTGCAGTATTGGTTGCATTTAACATATTCTTATTGCTCTATTGTTTGCATATAACATATATTTATTGCACTATTGTGTGCATATAACACATGCTTATTGCACTACTATTTGCATATAACATATTCTTATTGCACTATTGGTTGCATATAACATATTCTTTTTGCACTATTATTTGCATATAACATATTCTTATTGCACTATTGGTTGCATATAACATATTCTTTTTGCACTATTATTTGCATATAACTATCTTATTGCACTATTGTTTCCATATTACATATTCTTATTGCACTATATTTTGCATATAACTATACATGTTGTTTATTTCTTTTGAATGAACCCATTTGATTTCTTGCTGTGATACTGCAATATGCTGCATTTTATATGTATGCAGTTGTTTGGCAGCATCCTATACTGCAGTAAATGCAGCCCCTGATTTTCTATATCTTATAGTTTCCTTATGAATATAATTTTTTATATTTTTTTATTATATTATTATATTCATAGTTTAAAAAAAACCATTGCAGCTTCAGTGCATTGGAAGGGGAGTCTAAAACACTAGGATATAGTTCAATCTCTACATGTTCTCATAAAAAAATTAATTTTTCCCAATTTACTTCTATTATGAATTTCTATTTGTTTTCATAGTATTGTTTCTTGAAGAGATACCTAGGTCTGTAGTGAGCGCATGTCTGGAGCACTACATGGCAGGAAACACTGCTGCCGTCTAGTGCTCTTGCAAATGTATAATGTTCTTGCAAACTTGCCAGATTCATCTTCCTTACACGTCGCTCTTCATCTGCTGCACCTCTCTGCCAATCCCTTCACTGGCTTCCTCTTGCCTCTAGGATCAAATACAAAACTCTCACTCTGACATACAAAGCCCTCAACTGCACTGCTCCCCCCTACATCTCAGACCTTGTCTTCAGATACTCTCCCTCCCGTCCCCTTCGCTCTGCTCATGACCTCCTACTCTCCTCCTCTCTTGTCATCTTATCACACTCCCGTTTACAGGACTTCTCCAGACTGGCTCCCATCTTGTGGAACTCTCTGCCTCGCTCCACAAGACTCTCTTCTAGTTTTAAAAGCTTCAAGTGCTCCCTAAAGACACTACTGTTCAGGGATGCATACAACCTAAGCTAACCTTACTTTATACCAGTTCCTCTCCTCCATTGCTATCCCCTGAACCCCCTTAGCATGTAAGCCTAAAAGTCCAGCTGTTTGTAGATCACCTTCTCAAGAGCTGACTACAACAGTGCATTTCTTGGCAGGGCCCTCTACCCATTTGATCCCTATAATTGTTTTGTTGTACTCCCCCTTTGTTTATAGTGCTGTGGAATCTGTTGGCGCTCTACAAATAACCGATAATAATAATAATAATAATAACTTGCTGCCATATTATGCTGTAGACACATGCACGCCCCTGTGGTTATCTCCCTGCTTTCCAATTAAGGATACCAAGAAAACAAAGAAAATTTGATAACAGACATAAAAGTGAAAATTATTTAGAATGGCATGTTCTATGTGAATCATAAAATGTTTGGGTTTCATGTCCATTGAGAATTTTTATGTTGCCAAACGTTTAGTTTACAACAATGGAAACTAGGACTAAGCTGGGTAGCTGAGTGTCACCAGTATATTTGCATTGATGTGTTAGCATTTGGTTTTGATTTTGGACATTTGCATTAATTGAATAGGCCAGCTAATCTGAGTTTTAATGTTTCATATGTAATTTTTTTACAGAGTCAGAGATATACAATTGGTAAATCTGTTTCTAATTTAAGAGTGGCCAATTTGGCCTGAAGATTTTTTTTTTTTTACAGGAAGTCCCTGTATTCAGACTGGATTCAAATCCTCCAGCTGGAGTCTGTGTTTGACAAGGTTATAAAATCCAGATGTTGCATTTCAAGCTGCCCATATTTCAACATCATGAAGATCCCCAGAGTGGGAAACTAACGGTCAGGAAATTTAAGTTTCTGCAAAATTTCAGATAGCCTGGTTAAATTACACAGTCATATGCACAATAAGTATTATTTTATTCAGCGTTTCTCCATAAAATGTAGAATGCGTTTACTGATTGGATGCACACAGTGGGAACTGTTTTCCTTTATTAGCCTTTTTTTCTGCAAAGAAAACTTTATTACCAGATTAGTGCTAAATACAATGAATAACCTATGTAAAAGTGTATTTGATTATCACAGCAAGAAAAGCTAGCTGAATAATGCACTTGAACTGTAAGTGGCTCTCTTGGAGATTGGAAAAACTAAATTTAATTTTAACTCTTTCACAGAGAGGTACTGCTGTGCTTTGTGCCGTATCTTTCTATGGCAGCTAGAGGGTCAAACAGTTACAAAACTATGGTGATGTTAAAAGGAAAATTGATTTCCACATAAAATATTTAGGGCTAGATTACAAGTGGAGCGCTAAATATCGTTTGCACGCAATGTGCGGAGGTATTACAAGTAGAGCGCAATGTGAATGCGAGCTCAGGTTCGCATTGCTAGGAAGCATTGTGCTCATGAGAGCGCACGTCCATAGGATATAATGTGAACCTAAGGGCATCGAAGGGGGTAAGTAGCGCAGGGATTGCAGCATTTATATATATGATTGTATATGCTTATATTTATACACATATTAACACATAAATATATATGTATATAAACATATACATAAATATTTACTGGGAACACAAAGTTCCCATAGACCGCAATGTAAAGGCACTTTTCAGTGCCGTTTTTTTTCTAAAACCCGACTCCCACTATCTTTAAAGCCCCCAAACTGCCAAGTGCAGTAGTTTTTTTACATAAAAAAGCTACATTTTTTTAAATAAAAAACTATAAAGCCCTTTATTTTGAGGGCATTTGGGACACTTTTAGAAAATTAACCATAGATCTAATCTCTGATTAATTTTCTAAACGCTAACTGCTACCGCGAGCTTGCAGTAGCACGTGTGATAAGTTAGCGCTCCACATCTAATCTAGCCCTTAATTTATAGTTTGCTTGAATTATATATGAAACTGAAATGTTTTCTCTACAATTTACCTTGCTTTTGGCTATATTTTAGTATATATTTCTTTTGTGTTAGTTAAAAAAGTGTATTGTAAATTTTGAGCATACAGCTGATGAAACAAATCAGTGAGACCAGCTTGTGTAAACTGCTTTAAAATTTCATAAGACTTGTGAGAGAGCTTCAGACATAGTAGAGAGAGAGTGGAGCCGCTGCAAGTCACTTCCGCTGAGGACCGGGGGGTGAATGGGCTCAGGGCCGGCGCTTGCATATAGGCAAGTTAGGCAACGGCCTTAGGGCGCCACAGTATTGGGGCGCAAACTGCCGGTGACAATCAGCAGCAACATTTTTTTTTTTTCTCAGCAGCTGCAGCAACATTTTTTTTTTTTAACATTTGCGGTCCGCCCCCAGTCCAGACAACCTTGAATATTTGGGCGAATTGGGAAAGTGGAGTGCCGTGCTAATACTACTGCCGCCCGTGCTAATACATATATATTGGTTTGTCTGAAATTCAAATGTTTCCCGCGCGCACTGAACAGATGCAGCCTGTGCGCGCGGGAAACTTTGAATTTCAGACAAACCGATATGTATGTATTAGCACGGGCGGCAGTAGTATTAGCACGGCACTCCGCTTCTCGTCTATCTCCTATCTGACTGAGAGTCATCATAGACTGTCATTCACGTGCACAGTCAGTCTGAGCCTGTCAGTCAGTGATATGAGAGGCTGGAGCCTGCCTGGAGGCTGGAGGTGGCGGCTCAGGCAGTGGACTGGAGTGGACTGTGGAGCTGTGAGAGGGAAGTGGGAACTCAGGCTCAGCCTGGGAAACAAGTCGAGAGTGACTCTCGAGGGAGCCAAATGAGGTACCGTGCAGGCGGACCGGACGCCCCCCCAGATGGCCAGAGAGACCGGTACTGAAAAGACAGTGACAGAGAGGTAGGTTTTTGGCGACCTTCCGTTGGCGCATCATATATATTTTATTTGATTTACCATGCAATATCAAAGCTAATGTTACACACTTACAGATATTTTATTATTTATATAACTTTTATAAATAATAAAATATCTGTATGTGAGTGTGTAGCATTGCTTTGATATTATTAGTAAATGGCAGGAGCTTATATAAATAATAGAATATATGTCTGTGAGGAGGAGTGTGTAGCATAAGATTTGATATTATTGGTAAATGGCAGGAGCTTATATATTTTATTATTTATATAAGCTCCTACCTTTTTACCAATAATATTAAAGCAATGCTACACACTTACAGATTGTCAGATATTTTATTATTTATATAAGCTCCTGCCATTTACCAATAATATTATATCAAAATAGTAGGTGGGTGCACAGACACATGAATCTCATCACGTCTTCACTTGACTTAAGTGAAGAACCCAGGTTACCCCAGGGGCCAGGTGTAATTTCTGGGTGGGTGGGGGGGGGGGAGGCCAAGGGGGCTGCTATGGTTGGTTGCTGCTTGCTGCTGGCATGATCATAGGTTATGGATAATACATTAAATAACTATATATATATATATATATATTATATGCAGTGTATATATATTATATGCAGTGTATATATATTATATGCCGTGTGTATGTGTGTATATATATATATATATATATATATATTATATGCAGTGTATATATATATTATATGCAGTGTATATATATATTATATGCAGTGTAAATATATTATATGCAGTGTAAATATATTATATGCAGTGTAAATATATTATATGCAGTATATATATATATATTATATGCAGTGTGTATATATATATATATATATATATATATGTATATATGTGTGTATATATATATATATATATATATATATATATTATATGCAGTGTGTATGTATGTGTATATATATATATATATATATATATATATATATTATATGGTGTGTGTGTATGTATGTGTATATATATATATATATACAGTGTGTGTGTGTGTATATGTGTATATATATATATATATATATATGGAATTTAATTATTTATATAAATATATAAATATGTGTGTGTGTATTAATATACATATAAAAAATTAAATTCCATATGTATCTCAAAAATAACTTCCTTAATATAATACTTGAGAGAGAGAGAAAAATTAGCATGTATTTTCACAATTTAAGCGTTTTTTTTTTTTTTTTTTTTTCAATTATAGCTTAATACCTATATAAGGTAATTGCTATTTTGTGCAAGTACTATAAGAATGGGATTGTGAAATAAAAATATGAATTTTCTGTAAATAGATGGATGTAAGGGGCGGGGGGGGGGGGGCGTCAAAATGCACCTTCGCCTGTGTAGACAAAAATCCTTGCACCGGCCCTGAATGGGCTAGACCAAAACTGAAAGGAGGGGAATTGGTGTGGAGCCAACCAAGTAGCGGCGGACGACCGCAAAAGACTCAGCAAAAGAAAAAAATGGAAGGCTGCTGAGCAAACAGGTAGAAAAAAAGACTTTTATTCCATTAAAATAGAGAAAACACAAAAATAACAAGGAGGGTAGTTAGCCATCTAACATGTTTCGCGCTGGTGTGCGCTTACTCATAGATGCTAAGTGCAAGTAATGGAAGCTAATGTATTTAAAGGGGCAGCAACCAATAGGAGATTGATCTTTGAATTCTGTAATTTGATCAGTTTCACACATGAATTTTCTCCTAATTAATTTAAAATTCAGCCCTATTAAAATGCATTAGGTTGTGTATTTAAAAACAAAAAAGACATATTACTTGTGAAAGTATAGCAATACTTGGCTTATTAGAAAATTGCATCATTAGTTACATCAAAAAATTGTTGTAATTATTCCTAATTACTTAGAAAACAGATTATATGAAAGAAAGAAAATTGACAAAAAATAATGAACAAGCAGAAAATGAGAAAAATATAATAAAATAAAATAAAATAATGTAATAAATAAAGAAATAAAGACACTTTGAAGTTAGTCATTTGCAGATGAATGGGAAGTGTGTATGAACACACACATACATGAGGAATATTTGCACACATACATATGAGAGAAGTACATGTAAAAACATGTGTGTAGATGTATATGAATGTCAGCAAAGACCCAATGAATACTATAACCATCCTACACAAAATAACTGCAAACATGTCTCATATCTAAATGAAATTATGACATTACATGTATGTGTCACCACACGTATGATTCTACACAATATATCTTTTCCCTATTTTTGAATTATATGGACCCAGACTGAGGTGTTGTATGGATGAATAGGTAGACATATACTGAAAACATACTAATATGAAAATATATGTATGAGTGTACAGTAATAAGTATATAAAATCATGTTTACCTAATCAACAAAAGATCTCATGTCCCATTCTAGGTTCATGCCCAATGGTGATTTCGATCTTAACTTATAGATCCAATATAATACCTTCTTGTCCAGTATTTTTAACACATTGCCACCTCGCAGGGGAACTCTCGCTATGTCTATGACCTTAATTTTAAAACTAGGTACATTCGTGAGATGAAAAGAATTAAAATGTCTTGCAACCGTAGAATCCTTATTGAAATTTTTTACATCCCTCAAATGTTCCCTAGTGTGATCCCTAAGGCTCCTAGTTGATTGACCAACATATTGGGCCTTGCAAAGTTGGCAATCAAGTAGATATACTATATAGGAGGTAAGGCAAGTAGCATAGAAATCAATTTTAAAAATTTCACCTGTAACTGCACTATTAAATGTATTAGTGTAGTCCATTTTTTCACATGTTAAACAATTTGAAAGGTGTGCTTTGAAATTACCTTTACCCCTGAGCCAATTAGTGTTAGTACTTATATTAGATTTCACTAGACTAGGAGAAAGCTTAGTTGCTAGTGTTGGTGGTTTTTTTGCTACAAATTTACAATTTTTAATATGAGGTACTAAAATTTCATCACCTTTTAAAATGTGTAGATGTTTTTTGATTATACCACAAATAGAATTGTATTGAAGTGAAAATTCAGTTGAAAACACAATACTATTTTCATCAAGATAATTCTTCTTTTTAGAATCATCTCTAAGTAAGGTGGTACTACCGGTTGTCCCTGCTGGAAGGGGGGAATCTGTGGGTTTGGGCTTCCAATTTTTAATCTCTTCAAATGTTTTAAATAATTCTCTTTCATTGTAGCCTCGAGCTTTAAGTCGTGTGATCAATTCTTCACCACTCTGTACATAGTTTTCAAGATTGCTAGCATTACGTTTGAGTCTAATGAATTGGCTCCTCGGTATCGATTTAACTAAATGGCGTGGGTGGCATCAGGTAGCATGGAGAATGGTGTTGCCAGCTGTGTCCTTCCTATATGTACTTGATAGAATCTTATGTGTTAAATTGTCACCAATGAGATGTAGATCCAAAAAGTTAACTCCCTCAGGGTGTAATTCTCCAGTAAACCTCAAATTAATCTCATTGTCGTTTATGACAGATAAGAACTCCTGAAAGGGGAAGTCATCCTTCACAATGAAGATTAGATCATCTATATACCTCATGTACATAAGGATGCCGGACCTGAAAGGTTCCCCTATATCATAAATATGTTGGAGTTCCCACCTGCCCACAAAAAGATTTGCATAAGAGGGGGCAAATTTCGCCCCCATTGCTGTTCCCTGGCATTGCAAATAATAAGCTGAATCAAAAATAAAATAATTGTGGGTAAGTAGGAACTCCACAACCTCCAAGATGAATTGTTTGATCTCATCACTGTAGGAGGTGTTTCTGTTCAGGAAAAATTCCAAGGCCCGGCATCCATGCACATGAGGTATAGAGGAATATAAAGATGTAGCATCAATAGTCACCCATTTATAACCTTCCTGCCAATTAAAATTATGCAATGTTTCTAGTAAATGGCCTGAATCCCTAATGTAGAACTTAAACTACAAATGAAAGGTAAGATAAAAAAAGCAGATATGGAAATTGCTGAAAAAAAGAGAAATACATTTCTACGTGACCGCGAAGATTACGAAAATAACAGAGTATACGATTGGTCAAGGTTCCGCAGACGCCAAAGGAAACCTTCAAAAAAGCGGCCGAGTGATGTAGAAGACAGCAAAACCCTCAAACCAATTCTAAAAAAAGATAAAGAACGCAGGGTGGTCTTCTCATCCACTGAACCTGAATCAACCGATCGTGACTCTGAGTCTTCAGGATCCAGCGATGATATACCAGTTCCAGTGTCTCCCCATCCCTCTTCTCTTTCTCTCTCCTTACAGGGTGCATCTAAGAAAGATAAAAAGCATGGTGATAAGGCAGTCCGCCCCAAAACTCGCAATCAACAAGGTATCCCTTTAGGAAACGCACAAGAAGATCAAGAAAGAAAAAGAGAAGACAACATGGGAAAGCAACAGAAATCACGGAAGAAGAAGTAACTTTGAATGTTATCAATTTGTCCAATACACAGCTATCTTTGGAACATGAAAAAGTCTTGAAAAAAGGACTAGGATTTGCACCGACACACAAGTTTTCTGCATTTAGAACACTAATTGATGTAAATAAGTTTATCAGGAAACTGACACTAAAAAGGTTTTTTCACTCTGAGCACACAGCCACTCATCATGTATCCAATATCAACTCTAACCTCTTGTCTAGCAGCATTGATAAAAATGTAGATTGGAATAAATTATTTTCCTTCTCAGATATTTGTTTAATAGAGACTATAGATAACTTCAATGCAGAAATTACTGATTTAGAACAGGGTTGTCTACCTACTCCTAGAAGGTATGAGTCCAATTTTTATCCTAGACATTTCAGGGGGAATTTTATTAATTCTTTTCATAAGCGAATAGAGGAAGATATTTTAAAACTAGAGGAAACATGTAATTCTGCTAGTTATCGATACAAACACAATCTAACTATTCAAGAACAACAAGCTGTGAGGGATTTGGCTGACAATAGCGACATTGTCATCCGCAATTCGGACAAGGGTGGCAATGTCGTTGTTCTCAACAAATCCGACTATATGAAAGAAGCCACTAGACAGCTGTCAGACAGCATCACATATAGGAAACTTGATTCAGACCCTACCACACTTTTTTCTAGACAATTACAACGATTAATAGAAGAAGCTGTGTCTCTTGGTATTTTTACCACAGAAAAATCCAAATACCTTTTACCAACCAATGCTATAACACCCATATTCCATTACTTGCCTAAAACGCATAAGAGCCTTTTATCACCTCCAGGGCGTCCCATTATTTCAGGCATAGGCTCCATTTTGGAGCCTATGTCTGAATGGATAGATAGCATACTACAACCGTTAGTTAAAAACTTGTATAGCTACATTAGGGATTCAGGCCATTTACTAGAAACATTGCATAATTTTAATTGGCGGGAAGGTTATAAATGGGTGACTATTGATGCTACATCTTTATATTCCTCTATACCTCATGTGCATGGATGCCGGGCCTTGGAATTTTTCCTGAACAGAAACACCTCCTACAGTGATGAGATCAAACAATTCATCTTGGAGGTTGTGGAGTTCCTACTTACCCACAATTATTTTATTTTTGATTCAGCTTATTATTTGCAATGCCAGGGAACAGCAATGGGGGCGAAATTTGCCCCCTCTTATGCAAATCTTTTTGTGGGTAGGTGGGAACTCCAACATATTTATGATATAGGGGAACCTTTCAGGTCCGGCATCCTTATGTACATGAGGTATATAGATGATCTAATCTTCATTGTGAAGGATGACTTCCCCTTTCAGGAGTTCTTATCTGTCATAAACGACAATGAGATTAATTTGAGGTTTACTGGAGAATTACACCCTGAGGGAGTTAACTTTTTGGATCTACATCTCATTGGTGACAATTTCACACATAAGATTCTATCAAGTACATATAGGAAGGACACAGCTGGCAACACCATTCTCCATGCTACCTCATGCCACCCACGCCATTTAGTTAAATCGATACCGAGGAGCCAATTCATTAGACTCAAACGTAATGCTAGCAATCTTGAAAACTATGTACAGAGTGGTGAAGAATTGATCACACGACTTAAAGCTCGAGGCTACAATGAAAGAGAATTATTTAAAACATTTGAAGAGATTAAAAATTGGAAGCCCAAACCCACAGATTCCCCCCTTCCAGCAGGGACAACCGGTAGTACCACCTTACTTAGAGATGATTCTAAAAAGAAGAATTATCTTGATGAAAATAGTATTGTGTTTTCAACTGAATTTTCACTTCAATACAATTCTATTTGTGGTATAATCAAAAAACATCTACACATTTTAAAAGGTGATGAAATTTTAGTACCTCATATTAAAAATTGTAAATTTGTAGCAAAAAAAACACCAACACTAGCAACTAAGCTTTCTCCTAGTCTAGTGAAATCTAATATAAGTACTAACACTAATTGGCTCAGGGGTAAAGGTAATTTCAAAGCACACCTTTCAAATTGTTTAACATGTGAAAAAATGGACTACACTAATACATTTAATAGTGCAGTTACAGGTGAAATTTTTAAAATTGATTTCTATGCTACTTTCCTTACCTCCTATATAGTATATCTACTTGATTGCCAACTTTGCAAGGCCCAATATGTTGGTCAATCAACTAGGAGCCTTAGGGATCGCACTAGGGAACATTTGAGGGATGTAAAAAATTTCAATAAGGATTCTACGGTTGCAAGACATTTTAATTCTTTTCATCTCACGAATGTACCTAGTTTTAAAATTAAGGTCATAGACATAGCGAGAGTTCCCCTGCGAGGTGGCAATGTGTTAAAAATACTGGACAAGAAGGAATTATATTGGATCTATAAGTTAAGATCGAAATCACCATTGGGCATGAACCTAGAATGGGACATGAGATCTTTTGTTGATTAGGTAAACATGATTTTATATACTTATTACTGTACACTCATACATATATTTTCATATTAGCATGTTTTCAGTATATGTCTACCTATTCATCCATACAACACCTCAGTCTGGGTCCATATAATTCAAAAATAGGGAAAAGATATATTGTGTAGAATCATACGTGTGGTGACACATACATGTAATGTCATAATTTCATTTAGATATGAGATATGTTTGCAGTTATTTTGTGTAGGATGGTTATAGTATTCATTGGGTCTTTGCTGACATTTATATACATCTACACACATGTTTTTACATGTACTTCTCTCATATGTATGTGTGCAAATATTCCTCATGTATGTGTGTGTTCATACACACTTCCCATTCATCTGCAAATGACTAACTTCAAAGTGTCTTTATTTCTTTATTTATTACATTATTTTATTTTATTATATTTTTCTCATTTTCTGCTTGTTCATTATTTTTTGTCAATTTTCTTTCTTTCATATAATCTGTTTTCTAACAATTTTTTGATGTAACTAATGATGCAATTTTCTAATAAGCCAAGTATTGCTATACTTTCACAAGTAATATGTCTTTTTTGTTTTTAAATACACAACCTAATGCATTTTAATGGGGCTGAATTTTAAATTAATTAGGAGAAAATTCATGTGTGAAACTGATCAAATTCAAAGATCAATCTCCTATTGGTTGCTGCCCCTTTAAATACATTAGCTTCCATTACTTGCACTTAGCATCTATGAGTAAGCGCACACCAGCGCGAAACATGTTAGATGGCTAACTACCCTCCTTGTTATTTTTGTGTTTTCTCTATTTTAATGGAATAAAAGTCTTTTTTTCTACCTGTTTGCTCAGCAGCCTTCCATTTTTTTCTTTAGCTTCAGACATAACCTTGGTACTCCCCGGGTGTGAAGACCTTTCCACGTTAAGTTATTCCTCATTTGAAAGAGGGAAATCAAATGTGTGATCACAGTAACCTGTAACTTGCAGGTGATTACAGTTAAAACCTGCAGCAGCATTTAAAATGATATTTAATCTTAGGCATAGGGGGCTTTAATGGAACCCATATCTACCCTCCGTTTTGGGCTAGAGAAAAAAGTGACACCTCTTTTGAAAGGTCATCCTCCCCTCTTTCTTGCTCACCTAGGTTACAGCTGATCACCATTAAAATGGTGATAACCTGTCCCACTAGAAACAAACGCCTAGATTACGAGTTTTGTCGGTAATGCTGTGCAGTGCTAACCAGCAGTTTTCCCTCACCGCTCACCTACAGACAACGCTGGTATTACGGGTTCTTACAAACCCGGCGTTAGCCGCCAAAAAGTGAGCGTAGAGCAAAATTTAGCTCCACATCTCACCTCAATACCAGCGCTGCTTACGGTAGCGGTGAGCTGGCAAAACGTGCTCGTGCACGATTTCCCCATAGGAATCAATGGGGGAGAGCCGGCTGAAAAAAACCTGCAAAAAAGCAGCGTAAAGCTCCTAACGCAGCCCCATTGATTCCTATTTGGAAATACTTTTTATGTCTGCACCTAACACCCTAACATGAACCCCGAGTCTAAACACCCCTAATCTTACACTTATTAACCCCTAATCTGCCGCCCCCGACATCGCCGCAACCTACATTATAATATTAACCCCTAATTTGCCGCTTCGGACACCGCCGCCACCTACATTATACTTATGAACCACTAATCTGCCACCCCAACATCACCGGCACCAACATTACATTTATTAACCCCTAATCTGCCACCCCCAATGTCGCCGCAACCTACCTACACTTATTAACCCCTAATCTGCCGCCCCCAACGTTGCCGCCACTATATTAAAGTTATTAACCGCTAAATCTAAATCTAACCCTAACACCCCCCTAACTTAAATATAATTTAAATGAAATCTAAATAAAATAACTATCATTAACTAAATTATTCCTATTTAAAACTAAATACTTACCTATAAAATAAACCCTAAGCTAGCTACAATATAACTAATAGTTACATTGTAGCTAGCGTAGGATTTATTTTTATTTTACAGGCAAGTTTGTATTTATTTTAACTAGGTACAATAGTTATTAAATAGTTATTAACTATTTAATAACTACCTAGTTAAAATAAAGACAAATTTACCTGTAAATTAAAACCTAACCTATGTCACAATTACACCTAACACTACACTATAATTAAATTAATTCCCTAAACTAACTACAATTAAATACAATTAAATACAATTATCTAAATGACGAAAAAAAACAAACACTAAATTACAGAAAATAATAAAATATTTAAAAGTTTTTTAAACTAATTACACGAAATCTAATCCCCCTAATAAAATAAAAAAGTCCCCCAAAATAATAAAAAGCCCTACCCTATACTAAATTACAAATAGCACTTAAAAGGGCCTTTTGCGGGGCATTGCCCCAAAGTAATCAGCTCTTTTACCTGTAAAAAAAAGTGCAATACCCCCCCAACATTAAAACCCACCACCCACACACCCAACCCTACTCTAAAAAAAAAATATCAATATCCCCTTAATAAAACCTAACACTAAACCCTTGAAGATCACCCTACCTTGAGAAGTCTTCACCCAGCCGGGCCGAAGTCCTCAACGAAGCCAGGCGAAGTGGTCCTCCAGACGGGCAGAAGTCTTTATCCAAGCTGGCCAGAAGAGGTCCTCCAGACGGACAGAAGTCTTCATCCAAGCCGGCCAAAAGAGGTCCTCCAGATGGGCAGAAGTCTTCATCCATGCCGGCCAGAAGAGGTCCTCCAGATGGGCAGAAGTCTTCATCCAGGCGGCATCTTCTATCTTCATCCATCTTCAAGACATCTGACGCGGAGCATCCTCTTCAAACGAAGTCCAACTGAAGAATGAAGGTTCCTTTAAGTGACGTCATCCAAGATGGCGTCCCTTCAATTCCGATTGGCTGATAGAATTCTATCAGCCAATCGGAATTAACGTAGAAAAAATCCTATTGGCTGACGCATTCTATTGGCTGATCCAATCAGCCAATAGAATGCCAGCTCAATCCTATTGGCTGATTGGATGAGCCAATAGGATTGAACTTCAATCCTATTGGCTGATTGCATCAGCCAATAGGATTTTTTCTACCTTAATTCCGATTGGCTGATAGAATTCTATCAGCCAATCGGAATTCAAGGGACACCATCTTGGATGACATCATTTAAAGGAACCTTCATTCTTCAGTTGGACTTCGTTTGAAGAGGATGCTCCGCGTCGGATGTCTTGAAGATGGAGCCGCTCCGCGCCGGATGAAGATAGAAGATGCCGCCTGGATGAAGACTTCTGCCCGTCTGGAGGACCCCTTCTGGCCGGCTTGGTGAAGACTTCTGCCCGTCTGGAGGACCACTTTGCCCGGCTTCGTTGAGGACTTCGGCCCGGCTGGGTGAAGACTTCTCAAGGTAGGGTGATCTTCAAGGGGTTAGTGTTAGGTTTTATTAAGGGGGTATTTGGTGGGTTTTAGAGTTGGGTTGGGTGTTTGGGTGGTGAGTTTTAATGTTGGGGGGGTATTGTACTTTTTTTTTACAGGTAAAAGAGCTGATTACTTTGGGGCAATGCCCCGCAAAAGGCCCTTTTTTTTTTTAATATTATTTTTTTTTATTGAAGTCGTAAACATATACAGAATATAGGGTATGCCCCAAAACATTTACAAGTCAATGTATACACAGCGTAGCTGGGAGAGTATTGCATTCTAATATCACAAACATTACCAGAACATGTGGGCTATCATATAGAAAGACTTCAGTTTTGTTTAGAGTGTCAGAAACGTGAAATTAATCAGAAAAGGTCCTCTCCTAGCTATTTGCAGAAAAAAGTAAGGTATCTATTCAGCTAAGGATAAGGCTAGGGAGGAGGTAACTCTATATATTTTTATGGGGGGGGGATGTAGCGGGCAAGAGCCGCTCAAAATGTAATAGGGGGGAGGGTAGAGGGGGGATGGAGGGCGGAGCCAGCTAGAATGTCTGCACCAGAAGCAAGTTTAGTTGGAGTTAAAGGGTTATTGCATAATATAAGCATTACCATACCCATCCAATCCTCTATACTCCTATTGAGGGAGCCTGAAAACATATATACACAGGCTAAAACCATGGGTGTAATTGGAGAGTGGTCAAGTCGAACTCTACAAAGTTATATGCTGTGGGGGGGGGGGAATATTAGATTATTTGGGGCCTAGGGGACCACAGGGTGAGCCCCTCTCCTAGGGGAGTGCCACCTATAGGCAGTGCGGGAAAAAGGAGGAGGGATATGACCCGCAGGCAACAAGTACCAGCGGGAAAGGGAGGAAAGAGGCTCAACCAGGGCCAATGATGCGCATTAATAATGTGAGAATGACCATAGAGAAACTAGGGATGATATACATGCAGCCCTAAACAATGATTAAAGACATTACATGTGAACTAAACCTAGGCCCCATAAGTAGCAGCTAGATTAAATAAATGAGTTGACTGAGATCCCATGGAAATTTCTAAATACTCATTAACATAAACTAGGGTGGGAGAGGTAATTAGTGTTATGATCCGTCTATACAACTAATCCAACTTCTGTGAATGAACTAACTGAATGTATTATATAAAATCTTACATTGACAGTGTATGAAGTATTAAGCTATAAAAATTGAACTAAGGTTCAATAAGTCGCATCCATGTCAACTCACTTATGATTCTGGAAGTGTTGCAGTAGAAAGATAAAGGTTATGCACATATAGGGCTAAACAAAAAGTGTCAATATTTAATATAACAGCATCGTAGCTTAGGGAGTAAGATATGGAGGTAGTTTTAGATAATGCTATGAATAAATTTTGCTAGAGTAGGGAAATTATCAATTACCATATTCCATATTATGTCGACTGTAGATATCTCGCTTGCACTAGGGGACAAATCTAGTACTCTAGGGCCACAAATCTGCAATATGGCTTTCTAAAATATATATATATGGTAGGCTAGGTTAATGTTATGGAATTAGCAAAATCTAAGGGGTAAAACAAGAGATAGCTGTCTATAGAGTGTTGCTAGCAGTTTAAGTAGTCATAATGCTATGTTGAGCCTTAAGTAAGAAGTGTACATATTTCTATCATATAGCTGATAAAGAACAATAGGAGCTGCATCCAACATAACTTAGTACATCAGATCAAGGATCAGGAATGTGCGTTCTCACTAAATGCAAGATATTAAAGTTAAATTTATAAATTAGCAATGACTAGATATTAATATAAGGATTTCAAGTATTGCCAGTGAGAAGTGGCATAAGAGCAAAGTTAAAATGAAACCACATGTACAAAACATACATATATAGTAAGCTCAATAGTAAATTGATCCCAAACTCGGCCATGAAACTAGTAAATAGCCACTTTAAATATGTAGCATGGTTAGCTGGTAAGGAGAAGTGGGTTAGCTGTTTGTAGTCTAGAAGGATTTCAGCTAGCTATACAGTTCTACAAGGGATATATACACAAGTAACCCCTAATGCCACGTAAATGTAAGCTTACACAACACAAGTGAAAACATAAAATATCTAATAATAATTAGGGTGGATTGTAGTAAGTTTAAGCATTAACACACAATAGAACTAGGAGCTAATATAACAGCAATCATAGTGACAAACATAACTTATGCATTGTAAGTCTCATAAGAAATATATAGGAATGCTGAAAACATATTTGCGCATAACATGAGATAAGTTGCAATGATGAGTGGCAGAGCTAGCATGCTCAAACTACATATAACTGTGCTAAAACGCCATGCATCTCATTTCCATATTGTAAACTTTTATATACAATACTATCATGAGAGGCTTCATAGTGTTAACTCCAACTATATAAAGAAGGTATAGGGAATCATGACTTCAACCTAAGATACATGAGATCTGAACTTAAAATTCTGCCATCAGAGATAACTTTCCACTAATAGCTTAATGACTCAATATGAAAGGATGTTCAGTCTAAACAGGGACAGACAGATTATGTAGCTTACGAGTCTCATTTAGTTCCAATAGCTAGACATAGTAGAGAGGCCAACAAAGGGTATATAAATAAATAAATATAAATGCCAATGTGGGAGGATAACAGAATTTCAGCAAATATAAAAGGAGCTAGAGGAAGCGTATTAGAGAGATAACATGAGCACTCAGCGATATTAAAGAATAGAATAGACATCATTTTCTGCTAGGCATTAGAACTCAAAAGGGCTATCAGTCTGTACCCGCTTCATCAGCAGTCCTGAATAAAACTTGAGGGGTGAGTGTAGTTAGGGTCTGCGTGTACCCTGCTATAGATAGACGGTCAGTGAAGGAGTCTAAGGGTTGTGAATAGTGGATCTTTAACCTATATCCCAAACGGAACAGTCATTTGTCCACAGACCCCCTCTCCTGATCTGTCCGGGACCTTACAATAAGAGTGTTTACCCGATTCCAGCTCGGGCATCAGGACATCCCTCTCTGAAGCGGTATACAAGCCTTTTAGGGAACACAGGCAGGGCATGTCGTTTGGAAGGAGGCTCCAACCGGGTCACAGTCACTGGTATCTCGCTCGGCGGCACCTCCGGGTCTGAGGTTCTGGCCAAGACAAACTCCATGTTAGCAAAGGGAGCGATAGTAGCAACTTTCAGCTTACGGATCTGATTTGTTTCTTTCCATAGTCTCCGTGTCTCCTCCATCTGCATTACGCGATGCTGTTCATCAGAAAACTGTGGAGCGCTGTCTCGCTCACACATCCGTACCGGCAACTCAGGACTGGGAATCTGGATTGCTGTGATGCATAATTCCTCTGTCTTCCGATATGAAGTCATTTTCGGAGGTAGTGGATATAGCTCGCAGAAACCCAGAACCTCCTCTATTACCATCGGCAGTGGCTCAGGCAATTGCGGGTCCATAGCAGCTCGCAACTCTCTAGAGAGCACTTGCCGGTGTTTGTCCAGTAAGAGCCCCAGCTGGTGAAGTTCAAATACTATCTGTCTCTCCATAGTGTAGCTTACAGGGAGATTAAAAGGGAGAAGGTGTATCTTAGCGTAAAAGGATAACACTTAGGTGTCTCCAAGATGGCGACTCACTCCATGCAGTAGTCTCAGCAAACAGAAAAGTTGGTTGCGTTGCCAGCTATTCCGCTTTGTTGTCCCATATTATGTGTCCTCTTGCTTTATGCCATGTTACTGGTTAAATATTGAGGTAGAGATAATCCCAATATACTAGGAATATAAGGTTTTTGTAATCAAACATCAGGAGCTCTGATATGGCACGTCTTTCTGTATCGGCTGCTGGCTCCGCCCCCTCGCAAAAGGCCCTTTTAACGGCTATTTGTAATTTAGTATAGGGTAGGGCTTTTTATTATTTTGGGGGGCTTTTTTATTTTATTAGGGGGATTAGATTAGGTGTAATTAGTTTAAAAAATTTGTAATTATTTTATTATTTTCTGTAATTTAGTGTGTGTTTTTTTTGTACTTTAGATAATTTTTTTAAATTGTATTTAATTGTATTTAGTTTAGGTAATTAATTTAATTATAGTGTAGTGTTAGGTGTAATTGTAACTTAAGTTAGGATTTATTTTACAGGTAAATTTAAATTTATTTTAACTAGGTAGCTATTAAATAGTTAATAACTATTTAATAACTATTGTACCTAGTTAAAATAAATACAAAGTTGCCTGTAAAATAAAAATAAACCCTAAGCTAGATACAATGTAACTATTAGTTATATTGTAGCTAGCTTATGGTTTATTTTATAGGTAAGTATTTAGTTTTAAATAGGAATAATTTAGTGAATTGTAGTAATTTTATTTAGATTTATTTAAATTATATTTAAGTTAGGGGGTGTTAGGGTTAAACTTAGATTTAGGGGTTAATACATTTAATATAGTTGCGGCGACGTTGGGGGCGGAAGATTAGGGGTTAATAAATGTAGGTAGGTGTCGGCGATGTTAGGGACGGCAGATTAGGGGCTAATAAAATGTAACTAATGTTTGCGATGCGGGAGTGCAGCAGTTTAGGGGTTAATATATTTTTTATAGTAGTGCCGATGTCCGGTTCAGCAGATTAGGGGTTAAAAATATTTTTTTAGTGTTTGCATGTGGGGGGGGGGGGGCTCGGTTTAGGGGTTAATAGGTAGTTTATGGGTGTTAGTGTACTTTTTAGCACTTTAGTTAAGAGTTTTATACT